>NC_073692.1:52758012-53077123 GCF_029784155.1 Uranotaenia lowii | reverse complement strand
ATGACAAAAATGACAAAAATGACAAAAATGACAAAAATGACAAAAATGACAAAAATGACAAAAATGACAAAAATGACAAAAATGACAAAAATGACAAAAATGACAAAAATGACAAAAATGACAAAAATGACAAAAATGACAAAAATGACAAAAATGACAAAAATGACAAAAATGACAAAAATGACAAAAATGACAAAATGACAAAAATGACAAAAATGACAAAAATGACAAAAATGACAAAAATGACAAAAATGACAAAAATGAAAAAAATGACAAAAATGACAAAAATGACAAAAATGACAAAAATGACAAAAATGACAAAAATGACAAAAATGACAAAAATGACAAAAATGACAAAAATGACAAAAATGACAAAAATGACAAAAATGACAAAAATGACAAAAATGACAAAAATGACAAAAATGACAAAAATGACAAAAATGACAAAAATGACAAAAATGACAAAAATGACAAAAATGACAAAAATGACAAAAATGACAAAAATGACAAAAATGACAAAAATGACAAAAATGACAAAAATGACAAAAATGACAAAAATGACAAAAATGACAAAAATGACAAAAATGACAAAAATGACAAAAATGACAAAAATGACAAAAATGACAAAAATGACAAAAATGACAAAAATGACAAAAATGACAAAAATGACAAAAATGACAAAAATGACAAAAATGACAAAAATGACAAAAATGACAAAAATGACAAAAATGACAAAAATGACAAAAATGACAAAAATGACAAAAATGACAAAAATGACAAAAATGACAAAAATGACAAAAATGACAAAAATGACAAAAATGACAAAAATGACAAAAATGACAAAAATGACAAAAATGACAAAAATGACAAAAATGACAGAAATTACAAAAATGACAAAAATGACAAAAATGACAAAAATGACAAAAATGACAAAAATGACAAAAATGACAAAAATGACAAAAATGACAAAAATGACAAAAATGACAAAAATGACAAAAATGACAAAAATGACAAAAATGACAAAAATGACAAAAATGACAAAAATGACAAAAATGACAAAAATGACAAAAATGACAAAAATGACAAAAATGACAAAAATGACAAAAATGACAAAAATGACAAAAATGACAAAAATGACAAAAATGACAAAAATGACAAAAATGACAAAAATGACAAAAATGACAAAAATGACAAAAATGACAAAAATGACAAAAATGACAAAAATGACAAAAATGACAAAAATGACAAAAATGACAAAAATGACAAAAATGACAAAAATGACAAAAATGACAAAAATGACAAAAATGACAAAAATGACAAAAATGACAAAAATGACAAAAATGACAAAAATGACAAAAATGACAAAAATGACAAAAATGACAAAAATGACAAAAATGACAAAAATGACAAAAATGACAAAAATGACAAAAATGACAAAAATGACAAAAATGACAAAAATGACGAAAATGACGAAAATGACGAAAATGACAAAAATGACAAAAATGACAAAAATGACAAAAATGACAAAAATGACAAAAATGACAAAAATGACAAAAATGACAAAAATGACAAAAATGACAAAAATGACAAAAATGACAAAAATGACAAAAATGACAAAAATGACAAAAATGACAAAAATAACAAAAATAACAAAAAAGACAAAAATGACAAAAATGACAAAAATGACAAAAATGACAAAAATGACAAAAATGACAAAAATGACAAAAATGACAAAAATGACAAAAATGACAAAAATGACAAAAATGACAAAAATGACAAAAATGACAAAAATGACAAAAATGACAAAAATGACAAAAATGACAAAAATGACAAAAATGACAAAAATGACAAAAATGACAAAAATGACAAAAATGACAAAAATGACAAAAATGACAAAAATGACAAAAATGACAAAAATGACAAAAATGACAAAAATGACAAAATGACAAAAATGACAAAAATGACAAAAATGACAAAAATGACAAAAATGACAAAAATGACAAAAATGACAAAAATGACAAAAATGACAAAAATGACAAAAATGACAAAAATGACAAAAATGACAAAAATGACAAAAATGACAAAAATGACAAAAATGACAAAAATGACAAAAATGACAAAAATGACAAAAATGACAAAAATGACAAAAATGACAAAAATGACAAAAATGACAAAAATGACAAAAATGACAAAAATGACAAAAATGACAAAAATGACAAAAATGACAAAAATGACAAAAATGACAAAAATGACAAAAATGACAAAAATGACAAAAATGACAAAAATGACAAAAATGACAAAAATGACAAAAATGACAAAAATGACAAAAATGACAAAAATGACAAAAATGACAAAAATGACAAAAATGACAAAAATGACAAAAATGACAAAAATGACAAAAATGACAAAAATGACAAAAATGACAAAAATGACAAAAATGACAAAAATGACAAAAATGACAAAAATGACAAAAATGACAAAAATGACAAAAATGACAAAAATGACAAAAATGACAAAAATGACAAAAATGACAAAAATGACAAAAATGACAAAAATGACAAAAATGACAAAAATGACAAAAATGACAAAAATGACAAAAATGACAAAAATGACAAAAATGACAAAAATGACAAAAATGACAAAAATGACAAAAATAACAAAAATGACAAAAATGTTAAAAATGACAAAAATGACAAAAATGACAAAAATGACAAAAATGATAAAAATGACAAAAATGACAAAAATGACAAAATGACAAAAATGACAAAAATGACAAAAATGACAAAAATGACAAAAATGACAAAAATGACAAAAATGACAAAATGACAAAAATGACCAAAATGACAAAAATGACCAAAATGACAAAAATGACAAAAATGACAAAAATGACAAAAATGACAAAAATGACAAAAATGACAAAAATGACAAAAGTGACAAAAATGACAAAAAGGACAAAAAGGACAAAAATGACAAAAATGACAAAAATGACAAAAATGACAAAAATGACAAAAATGACAAAAATGACAAAAATGACAAAAATGACAAAAAATGACAAAAATGACAAAAATGACAAAAATGACAAAAATGACAAAAATGACAAAAATGACAAAAATGACAAAAATGACAAAAATGACAAAAATGACAAAAATGACAAAAATGACAAAAATGACAAAAATGACAAAAATGACAAAAATGACAAAAATGACAAAAATGACAAAAATGACAAAAATGACAAAAATGACAAAAATGACAAAAATGACAAAAATGACAAAAATGACAAAAATGACAAAAATGACAAAAATGACAAAAATGACAAAAATGACAAAAATAACAAAAATGACAAAAATGACAAAAATGACAAAAATGACAAAAATGACAAAAATGACAAAATGACAAAAATGACAAAAATGACAAAAATGACAAAAATGACAAAAATGACAAAAATGACAAAAATGACAAAAATGACAAAAATGACAAAAATGACAAAAATGACAAAAATGACAAAAATGACAAAAATGACAAAAATGACAAAAATGACAAAAATGACAAAAATGACAAAAATGACAAAAATGACAAAAATGACAAAAAATGACAAAAATGACAAAAATGACAAAATGACAAAAATGACAAAAATGACAAAAATGACAAAATGACAAAAATGACAAAAATGACAAAAATGACAAAAATGACAAAAATGACAAAAATGACAAAAATGACAAAAATGACAAAAATGACAAAAATGACAAAAATGACAAAAATGACAAAAATGACAAAAATGACAAAAATGACAAAAATGACAAAAATGACAAAAATGACAAAAATGACAAAAATGACAAAAATGACAAAAAATGACAAAAATGACAAAAATGACAAAAATGACAAAAATGACAAAAATGACAAAAATGACAAAAATGACAAAAATGACAAAAATGACAAAAATGACAAAAATGACAAAAATGACAAAAATGACAAAAATGACAAAAATGACAAAAATGACAAAAATGACAAAAATGACAAAAATGGCAAAAATGACAAAAATGACAAAATGACAAAAATGACAAAAATGACAAAAATGACAAAAATGACAAAAATGACAAAAATGACAAAATGTATGACAAAAATGACAAAAATGACAAAAATGACAAAAATGACAAAAATGACAAAAATGACAAAAATGACAAAAATGACAAAAATGACAAAAATGACAAAAATGACAAAAATGACAAAAATGACAAAAATGACAAAAATGACAAAAATGACAAAAATGACAAAAATGACAAAAATGACAAAAATGACAAAAATGACAAAAATGACAAAAATGACAAAAATGACAAAATGAAAAATGACAAAAATGACAAAAATGACAAAAATGACAAAAATGACAAAAATGACAAAAATGACAAAAATGACAAAAATGACAAAAATGACAAAAATGACAGAAATGACAAAAATGACAAAAATGACAAAAATGACAAAAATGACAAAAATGACAAAAATGACAAAAATGACAAAAATGACAAAAATGACAAAAATGACAAAAATGACAAAAATGACAAAAATGACAAAAATGACAGAAATGACAAAAATGACAAAAATGACAAAAATGACAAAAATGACAAAAATGACAAAAATGACAAAAATGACAAAAATAACAAAAAATGACAAAAATGACAAAAATGACAAAAATGACAAAAATGACAAAAATGACAAAAATGACAAAAATGACAAAAATGACAAAAATGACAAAAATGACAAAAATGACAAAAATGACAAAAATGACAAAAATGACAAAAATGACAAAAATGACAAAAATGACAAAAATGACAAAAATGACAAAAATGTCAAAAATGACAAAAATGACAAAAATGACAAAAATGACAAAAATGACAAAATTAACAAAATTAGCAAAAATTACAAAATGACAAAAATCTTATAGCCAGCGGCTTCGGCATAGTGGTTAGAGTTCAAGTCATCTACGCCAAAGTTCATGAGATCGAATCCCGGTCATGGCATACATAGTACACTTTCTGTGGTCTGGTGGTTTTAGCATTTGTGAGATGCTAGCCATCATTACTTCGAAAGATGTGCGCTTAGAAAGAGACGAACCAGCCCAAGGCTGAAAGTCTCTATAATAAGAAAAAAAAAAAAAAAAAAAAATCTTATTTTTCCTTTTTTATCAAATTTGGCGATGTATTTTAATAGTCAAAACTTGTTTTGGAAATTTTAATTTTTTTTGAAGTTTTGAAACAAAATTTTTTTTAAGGCCTTAGTGGCTGCCTATGCCTGATTGAGCAGAAATTTTCATAAATGATATAAGAAATTTTCATCGAATTGTTTTAAATTCGTAAATTTTTCAAATTAATTCTTTTTTTAATTTTGTTTTCGGAAGCTTATTTCTTAAACACTATTCAAGACTGAATAGGTGATCATTTCATTAACAAAATTCCAAATCCGAATTGCTTATCTTATGAGTGATTCAATTTTGATCACAACAAAATAAGTAACTTCTTTCATCCAGCTCACATCCATCTCGAAAACAACGATCAACAACTAGTGACAGCTTCCAAGTTCAACGACCGCGCCTAGCCATTTGCTCCCAACTTCAGCAGTTGAACATTGTTAACAAATCACGCCAAGAGGATTTGATTGAATGGGCAGCACAACAACTTCACTTTTCAACGAGTTGTTTTCCAATATTTATAGTCACAGACACAATCGGACGGACAAGATTGTTAAACCACTTAAAGTCACTACCGATTTAGTTGGCCGAGGGTCTCTCGGAAAAGTCTCTACCACCCAGATGTAAGTAAGTAGGTGCCTCCAGTAGAAGGAGCCTGTAGCATCAGCATCAACTACGTCCATCAAGTGGCTCTGAATGTTTGATATTCTATTCAATTTAAATCATTTCACGCCGACTCAACCTCCTCGGGCAATTGATGATCCGGAGCTGCTTTATGACGACATCTGAAGTGGCAAGAATGAATAGTACATATTCATTGATTTTTCTCTCCTTCGTCGTACATCTAGAACACCGGTTAAGCGTGAGATCGATCGAAACGCAGCAAACGGCAAACGGATTAACACTCAACGAATCGGATTGGTCCGGACAGAAAAGGTGAAACATTCCAGTCGGTGCGAGTTTTGATTCAACTTGGCCTCCGCAATCTGCACCCTGACACTGTAAGCTAAAGACAGGTATCTGCAGGACACACTGATTAACTGCAACCCGATGGAATCCGGTAGAACCTAGGCGATGGACTTCAACGACAACGTAGGGAATTGTGCCGGGAGCCAAGTCGTCCGGAGGCATTGAACGGAATTCAATGGCTCACCGCCACACCACATGGTCCTCAACTCGGATGAGATAGCTATTTTTAATTAATTTAAATAACAATGTTGACAATTGCCTTATAAGCAACCGCAGTTAGGAAACACCGATTAAGGCTGACTCACGGACGAATGAGGCCAATAATGCGGTTTGCGTGTGCATTCTGCGATGCGATGCGATGCAGCCAGAAGCGTATCAATAAATGCCAGGAATCTTGCCATTTAAATGCGGTGTGGGTTCTGCTGAGCCCTTCCAGTTGGAATAAGTAAAGGTTTCTGAATGGAAATGGGGGAGGTGTGTGGGTGCTGCGGTTCAATCAGATCGTCAATCAAACCCAACAGGTACTTAAGCCTGGCCACACACAACAAAAGATGATTAACGGGCGAGAACCGGCAAACGCATCAACCTATTGACTTCCAGCGTGGCCGTTTCATTCGGATGTTACCGTTCAATTTGCAACTTCGTGGCAAGGTCGTCACCTTTGAGGTGAGAACTTATTTGAGATACTTGAAGTTATCCATGGAAATACCGAGATACCTTTCCGGCAAGTTACAAGCGTTTGATAGTCGATAGCAAATGCAATACCTGACATTTTTCCAATGATCTGGATCATTTTCAATCGAGAAATTTTCTAAATTGTCTCTTAGATAATGATCAATACGTCGTTCAAAGGTTGTAGTACATACATAGAAGTCAAAAAGCGTATACAACCGTAGGAAGATAAATTTGGCGGGCCGTGAAAGGTCGTTACTACCTCACCACCTACACACCTGATTTTAGTTGAAATCCAGTACCAATTTTGCAGAGCTCTCATGAACAATCGATTTAATTTCGTAAAACTTTCGCCACGAACAGTAACTGGCTGATGACATGACGATCCGAAAATGTGTGAAGTCCAAGTAAAGCATAATTTTGAGCAAACGGTGGCATATTTAAACGGTTCTCTCAAGGCAACTCCCGAAGTGCATATCGTACGAATCTTCTTTGAATTGCTACGATACACGCAATCCACACAGCTTCAAAAGGTCACCACACAAGGCTTGTTGAGTTACTGTTGAACGAACCAAACAGCAGTAGATATAGAGGTCGCAGGCAGACCGGATCAGTAAATTCTTAGCTCAAACGTAAGATGAATCTTAGTATCCGATTAGCTTTTTCGATAGTAGCGAAGTAGTGGTGCTTAAAAGTTATATTGCTGTCTAAAATAACACCACGATCCTTTATTCGTTCTACACAATGTAATTGTTTGCCAATAATATTATAATCGTACAAAGAAGCTTGTTTCTTGCGTTTAAATGTTATGATACCAAACTTATACCGTATTTGTGTTTATCTGGTGGAGCACTTTTTTTTTACAAGATGTAAATTTGACTTCAAACCATAACAGCCGGGTGTTTGCTGCCGTGAGTGGGTTCGTCCCACTAAAACCACCTTTGGCTTCGTGTGCCAGATGTGCCCCTTGGTGTCACCCTATGATACTACATCAAGGGGTAGGCTGTGCTCATGCACTTATACATCTCACCCTTTTCCTCTTTCTCAATTTTTCCTCAATTTCTCCTTGATCATCGTTCTGTTTATCCTTTTTCTCCTTTTTACTCCTTCTCCTTTTCCACTATCGCCAACTTCAGACTGGTACGGAAGACCCCGAAACGTGTGCCGGTTAGGTAACGCTTTCATAATAACTCACGCCCGTCACAGCATCCACTATCCCGGGGACCTCGAAACGTGTGCTGGTTAGGTTACGTTTTCAAAGTAACTCGCGCCCGTCACAGCAACCACTTCCGCAGGATTTCTAACCACCAAGGCATGGCCGATTGAGAAACTACCAAGCTAGAATCCCGACACGACCACCCCGAATTGTATCTCCGCTTCCTTTTGCTGCAGGAAATCTCGTAGCTGAGTACGTGAGACCTTTTAAGTCCCACCCACGTATGAGTCCAGATTAGGGTAATACCGCGCCCTAAGATCGCGTTGCTTTTGAATTGAAGTGTCATACGAGGCCCAAGATCTTCTATTAGCTTGTCAAATTTGGTTGACTATCTCGCTCTCTCCGTTCATCATCTTTCCTGATTCTTATTAGATCGCGGCAGTTGTGCACTAACTGCTGTCATCTTCATATAAGAAAACGCTTTGACAGCACTTGGTGCACAACTAGTGCGCCACCAGGTCAAAAACAAATACGGCATTAGAAACACTCAAAACCAGAAGGTTGCCAGCACACCAGTTCACTACTGTATCAAGGTATTGTTGTAATTCGTGCCAATCAGTAAGACTGTTTATGATCAGAAATATTTTCAGATCATCCGCAAACAGGAGTACCCCACATCCAACAAGAAGCGTATTTATATTATTGCAGAACAGATTGAAGAGGTCTACTGATTACTTATTTACTAAATATTCTCGCGCTGATCCTCTGGTGCATAGGGCCGTGGTAAAAGACCTCCAGTGTTGACGATCCGGAGCCAGCATCTCCACTTGGTCCCAGTCAGAGTCTTGACTCGTCGACTAAGCTTTGCCGCCACGAGTTTCTGGGTCTGCCTCTTCTTCGATGTCGTTCTGGACTTCAGTCAAGTGCCTCTCTGCAAATCTCGTTCTCATCTTTTCGCAGCCTGTGCCCAATCCATCTCCACTTACATTGCTGAATCTCGATTTCGAGCGCCTTTTGATGACACCGGCGATGTAGTTTCTCAAGCGCGTATGATATTCCGCAGGCAGCGGTTTACAAATACTTGCAGCCTGTGCTTGCAGTTTTCACGTCGTTACCGCATAGGGGAAAGGTTTCCTAAATGGGCCTATCGGGTTAAATGACCCTACGGCTCACACAGGGGAAAACGATGTAAAAAGGTGATCAAAATTGTTTACGCCAAAACGGAGCGTTTTAGACCCATAGTGTCTTCGGGACATTTTACCTACATTTAAAGCACTTTAAAATGAGCTTTTGATAAAAATGATTAAATCACCTAGCAGTGAGATAGAAAAATTATTTTTTGTATTTTTCATTTTAGAGCACTTATGTCTTTGGCAAGTTTTTAGATTGTAAAAAATGTAGCAATTTTGTTGAAGACGTCAACATCGTAGAAGCTAACTCAAAAAAGTTAGAAGGGTTCAAAATAAAAAAAATATTTTTTTATCAAAATTTTCAGTATTTTAACAATATCTTTCCAGACCGAGCTTATTCGAGCAAGATATGTTTGAAAGAGTTTTGAGTCACTTGGAATCGAATAGTTTTGTGGAACACACTTAATAAAAATATTCAGACTGAAACGAGTTATATTGAAAAAACTAAGAAAAATTAGCTGTTTTCGAACACCTGTATCTTTCTAGTTCGGTTGAGTTCGGTTCATTTTTTGGTTGCATTAGAATCAGGCAGGTTTCAACGTTGTAAAAACATATAGTTTACAATGTTAAGTTGTTTATTTAGTAGCTTTATAAGTGATTAAAGTTAGCTATTTTCAAGGAATCTAGAGGAAAAATTCCAAGTTTATTTAAACTGACAATTAGCAATCGTTTTTATTGTGGTGAAATTTTAACCTAATCATTCTCTCGCTCGCGTATGACGTTTTTAAGCCTCCATTGACGAACCTTATCATCTACCTTTCCGCTTACAATACAATATACTTGATGAGTTTGTTTTTCGGTTAGCTAATTTTAAATGCAAAAAAATTCCTCTAGATTCCTTGAAAATAGCTAACTTTAATCATTTATAAAGCTACAAAATAAACAACTTAACATTGTAAACTATATGTTTTTACAACGTTGAAACCTGCCTGATTCTAATGCAACCAAAAAATGAACCGAACTCAACCGAACTAGAAAGATACAGGTGTTCGAAAACAGCTATTTTTTCTTAGTTTTTTCAATCTAACTCGTTTCAGTCTGAATACTTTTATTAAGTGTGTTCCACAAAACTATTCGATTTCAAGTGACTCAAAACTCTTTCAAACATATCTTGCTCGAATAAGCTCGGCCTAAAAAGATATCGTTAAAATACTGAAAATTTTGATAAAAAAATATTTTTTTTATTTTGAACCCTTCTAACTTTTTTGGGTTAGCTTCTACGATGTTGACGTCTTCAACAAAATTGCTACATTTTTTACAATCTAAAAACTTGCCAAAGACATAAGTGCTCTAAAATGAAAAATACAAAAAATATTTTTTCTATCTCACTGCTAGGTGATTTAATCATTTTTATCAAAAGCTCATTTTGAAGTGCTTTGAATGTAGGTAAAATGTCCCGAAGACACTATGGGTCTAAAATGCTCCGTTTTGGCGTAAACAATTTTGATCACCTTTTAACATCGTTTTCCCCTGTGTGCGGCTGTTTGATGAAATGGCTGACTAGACAGCTTATCTGACCAATGCATTTTGAGGGTGATACGCTTTTAGCATAAGGCAAGAAAGAATAATATGAATATACCAACTCAAAAAAAATTAAAAAATCATACAAGGTTTTGATACATTTTGATGTAATATTTCGACTTTTAAAAATTATACGTAAAGAAGCTTAAAACAAAAACTAGGATGGTTTTTGTGTCTTACTCAAATGAACTTTAGAAATGAAACATATTTCAGCTTTTGTGAAGGTTTAATAATGATTATATAGTGGAATAATAGAGTGTTTTTGTATGCCCCCATCATGTTTGTAAAATGCCTCCATCCTAAAATAACAGGTTAAATAGAATAAATAAATGATTTTTATCATTGAACCTTCAAATCTAAGCTCTGAACAACATCTTTAGAGAGAATTGAAGATCTAAAAACAGATTTGATAAAGTTTTTCTCATGGATGAACTGCCTCCATAGTATGGCAACCCTAACTTTTGTTTTATTCCATAAAATTATAATATACATAGATTTTAATGAAACTTCAGCTTTGTCGTACGGAAATTATTACTTTCTAGCAGTTTCAATGAAATTATACGGAAATATCGCCCAAAAACCAGAAATTTTGTTCAAAACATAAATAGGCGCATTTAGCCCGCACGGTTTGAGGTTCGGCATTTTAGACAACACTTATGATAAAATCATTTTCTTGGAAACAGAAGAAAATTTTAACATAAAAATTACTCCAATGTATAGAAAACAGATGCCTGCATACGTGAATATTGTTTTTGTACACATATTCGATGTGATATTTGATTAAATCAGTGTTCTGCTTAATAGGCGCATATAGCCCGCTCCTCCCCTAGATATTTGCACCATTTATTTCTGGAGACTCGCAAATGCAAATCGGGCTTTTCTGGTACGGGTTTCGATGTCTTTCTTGGTACCACCATCAGGCGTTATCTGGCTACCAAGATACTGGAAGCACTCCACATTTTCAACCTGTTGCCCAGCTATCATTAAACTGGAGGGATTTCCTGTGTTGATCTCTATCGACTTGGTCTTTCCGACACTGACGTTGAGGTCTTCTGGTGGCATAATTCAGTTTCATTTTGAGAAATGAACAGTAGAAGCTTCTTAACTGTCTTATTCAATTTTGATCAAAGATGCTTTCACCGTTTTAGGCGAGTATTTGTCCAAAGAGGTTGGAGTGGAGGTCGAACCAGCGGTACAGAATTATCAAAAACGTCATTCATAATGACCAGAATGTACTCACAGCCATCAGTAGATACATCTCTGGAGATTCGTCCAGTCAATTTCAGATAGCGATCTAAAAATCACCACGACGAAAATCACGAGCAGATGTGTCGAAGTCATTAACAAAAGCTACAGGATTCGAGAACGAAATATCGAACTAAAGCGAAGGATGATGCACGTCTATTGGGATAACAACTTCGCTGGCTTCGATGATGGTGCTGATCAGAAAAGACTCATCAGTGAATACTAAATCCAACATTCGATTATACAGTACGTTATGTTTACTCGTCAGACAACTTTTATCATTAGGAGAGAATGAGGATACTTGATCCCTGGGGATACTTGATCCCTTAGCTATATCTCGAAACTGGAATGTCTTACAAAGATCAAATGTTATAGAAAAATGTGCCAAATGGAGCAAAACAACAATGCTTGTAGTTTAAAAAATTTTAACAAAATAATTGTTTGAGTAATTGAGCTTTGTTTGAAAAATTTCACAAAATGTAACTTGAAGATTTTTTTTCATCACTTTGAAATGTTCCTTATATGGGAAAATTATGAAAAAAATATTTGTTCCAATATATCAATCGTTCGAGCGTAAAATGAACTTCATATTGCCATATTTTCAAAGTAATGGAAAACTCTCAACTTTTTTCAGAAAAAGTTTTCTAAAATGTTGATTTTGGGTACAATTGATCCCCCTTCCAAACGGCATATTCTTTTTCTGAATTGATCGTTATGATTGCTGATTACGAAATTACTATTATTTATCCAAAAACTAATATTTATCAAACAATTGTCTGAAGAAAAGAGCAAAAATACTTAATTTACTCTTAATTATAAGTATTTAATGTTATTAGCGCTGAGACAAAGTTATAGAATTTTCTCCTATGTTTGCTATAAATTGTGAAATGAGAACAAACATGACCAAAATAGTCAATAAACATTCTATCTAGGGGTTTTGTTTGATTTTTATACAAGGATTAGGGCTTCCTAATCAAGTCTCCTTCAATAGGGGATCAAGTCTCCCCTAACATCAGAAACATCGCAATTTTTTTACTCCCACGAAAATGCTTCTAGTTCATCAACGGGTTCAAGTATCGTTCTAATTTTTGGAGCATAGAAACTTGAAGTTACAAGCTGTCAGAAAATGAAAGACGGCGAGTTGCTAATTTTTTCCAAAAAGATGTGGTGAAAATAAGAAAAGGGGATAAAGTATCCCCACTCTCCCCTACTGTTTAGTTAGTGTAGTCTAAATAGAGGAATTGACTCGAAGGTACAGAAGATTCAAACCAGGGGTGAAATAATGAATCCTATTCGATTCGAGATACTCGTTTGGAGTTTCAACTCGAATCGAATTAGAATCGTTTTACGTATCTCGTTCGAGTTCTAAATTTTAACGTACTAGATTTCGAGTAGTAGATCATCTCGAAACGTTCCATTCGAATCGAGCTCGCTCAAGATCGGTAATGCCAAAGTCAGTCGAATTTAACGAAACTTGATTGTTTCAAGTTCCATAATCCCGCCCCAGGTTTCGGTAAAGGTGTTGTAGAGACTTACGGTTTTCGAATATGTTGCACGAAATCCACATTTCAATTAGCAGAGGAAATCTGCTAACCCGTCGGCGAAACTAAAACAGTATGTTTTGGTTCCGCATGATTTGAGTCAATCCGCAATTGAAACAAAAGCGGCGATGATTGCTGATGACAGGAATGATGATGTTTACACTACAAATGTTTCTTCAAGGTGTGTATATATAGGAGGTGTAACGATATGAGAAACTCCCGATTCAACCATTTTGATTTGGCTACTATGGAGTTCGTGGAGTTTGTTTACCAATAAAGCCCTCAGCTCGAACAAATTTTCCGATGTTTACAAACAAACTCACTGAACATCACCGCGCTCTCCTAGCCTACACTGAACGGAATCGGGCTATAGAATATATCAGATTGATCTAATAATTTTAAATGTACAGGGTTTATTAAACGCTATTGATAAAACCAGTAGAAGCTATAAAAAAATCCAATAAATTCTATAGGTTTTTATAATTTATCATTGTTAAATGCTTAGCTCAGCGAAAAACATTAGTAATTCCAATGAAATCTAAAAGGTTGATTAAGTATGCATTTCATTAGAGAAATCCAATAACTTCCACTGGAATTCTTTGTGCTTCGTGCTAGTATGCTTTTACTTTGTTACGGATTGTTACGCCATGCTAAGTTTCGTTATTTTTGCCATGAGTATTTGAATAACGTTAAAATTATCGCCCCTAATGTTGTTCAAAACTCAAGGTAAATAATAATTAAGGATGGTAAGTAAGTATTCGAATAACTTTTAAGCAAATTGGTGTTGATTGTGGATTTTTAATTTATGCATTTTAGTTTTACGGAAATGGTTAAGTCGCTTCAACAACCGTGAAAAGCCTGTGTGTTTAGAACTCATAAGAAAGCTTAAAATGGTTCCTTAACTCATGGACAGCAGCAGACACTTTGAAACAACCAGAACATCAAAGTTCTGGGGAAGTGAACACCATCACCTTCCATGATCAAGCAAACTGAACAGGAAAACTGAACGGAAAACGGAACTGAAAAGTTGCATCGAGAGGCCGGCGGAACTCGGGATTTTATACCTACCGGGTCAGAACAACCAGAATCAGGAAGCAGTTTTTTTTTCTAAATAATATAATGAAGAAATTCTGTGGAAAAAAAATCAATAAATGTATTAATTTCTATAAAATGACTTATCAATACCCGAGGAAATATTAAAATCATTTAAAAAACAAAAGCATATTAAATGGCAATCGTAGAACCATTCATTTCATTATTGAAAACAATAAATTGTATCAATTTGGTTTATTATTATATTCATTGGAAATTCCGATAAAATGAATCCTTCGTCTCCTGATAAAAAGTATTGGATTTTCTTTTAGTGCAAAATTACTAAAATTCCCAATAAACCTCATAGCCCGATTTTGTTCAGTGTACTTTCTGACAAAGTCAGAGAACCTTGTAATCTAATAACCTTGGTTGTCATCATGATGCATGCACGCGGAGCAAAGCGAACTTAAACTGTGGTTAGCAGTTACATTGCAGTCTTGGCAGAAAATAATGAGTAGTACCTATTCTCATTTTATTTATTGCTTTAAGATTTCAATCGCCGTATATTTATGATTTGAACATGCCATCGAAAATTTCGAATCATTTTACTCATTGGAAAATGAGTTGTATCCCGGTTTGGGAATACAAGTGAAAAAAGTGAAACAATAGCTATCGCTGGAGTAATTAGTTATATTTGAGATCTGTATGTGAATACAGATTTCTATTGCACCACTGAATCCTGCGTTGAATACCTTTTTTACAGGTTATGGGCCCAGATACATCTGGATTGGAAGAAAGGGTTATCACGAAAGGGGTACTTTCAAAACTTGTGGTTAGCAAGTGTATCCAGGACTGAGGAGTTCGTCAGCCACAGGAGCCAAGTAGTGTAGAGTGACCAGCCAGCGCAGAGAACATTTAGCGGTTCCACAAGAGTTCAAAGGCCGCAATGCGGGTGCAATGGGAGGCAGTCGGGCGTGGGTGTAATCGAGGTGCTTTGCGGATGATTTAAATGGGCTATTTGTTTTCCCTCATAATTTGTTAAGAGTGCAGTTTAGGAATTCTTACTTGACCATCAACAATTTATAGAATTTTTTCCTAGATTTGGTTTGTTTTGGGCTGTGTGGTTGGTTGTTGGTGATAATTATCGAATTCAAAGTTTTCAAAAATCCAGATTCTAACTCGTGACCTCGAGGTCCTTGGGGTAACGAGTGCTTAAGCACTGACCAAACCAAATGAGCTGTGGTCTTGAAAGTCAGGGGCTGCAGACCAATCCGTATCGGAGAGGAATATGGTTAAGTTTTTGATGAGTGCCCACTCGGTTTTCGGCTCAAACCTGTTATTTCCCCGGAATTGGGATGGTTTTCCGGAAAAATTGTCCTGGGTTCTCGAATGAGGTTGCACAATCACTCCTGGGTGGCTGTCACGCGTATGCCGTTTCGCCGACTACGGTGTGCTCGTCGAACGAAACGTACCACGAGATGTTGGGTGGTTTGATGATGGTCTTCGCTCATCGTAAATCTCATTTCTTCAGACCGTCGTATTCGGTTCGCAGGTAGATCGGCACCTCCAGCAATCTATTTTGGAAATTTGATTATGCACAAAAACTCAACAAACCAATTACCCTTTATCGAAAACGTATATTGCACTAAATAAATAAAACTGCACTTTTATTTGCACTCGCCTCCGCCTGATCCCTCGATCTGAGGGAAAATTAGCAAATTAGTCAAATTGTTGAAAAGGTGGTTTCTTCATTACTTGTACCTTGTTGTACTATATCACGCGTGAAATACAAATTTAACCGATCTTGCTTCACAGTCGAAGGAAAAGTGGTTAAGGGATCGCATTAGCCGTCAGATCAAATGCGCTATTGATCTTCGGGACCAGAATTGCGTAATTATTAGCGAACTAATAATTCCGAAATTTACTGAAAACATGTTTTCTTACCCAAACCTTTCCCTTTCATCCATTTGAGGGTTTGTTTTCGGGTGTAAGTTCGGGTGGAGCGATATCGAAAACCCGGTTCGCGAATACCATCATACTATCCTCGACTGGGGTTAATGACCAGGCGGCTACCAATCAGCTGGTGATTACAGGCGTCATCCAAAAAGCAGCGCATGCTAAGCGATCACACCCCAGTTGCAGAAAAAATATGACGTCATACGTAGAATTCTTTTGAGCAGTGAAGTTTACGTCATTGAGTGACTCGCTAGAAGAGCGGATTTTAGTTTTCCTAAAATTTTCTATGACGTCACTGAGCGACTAGTGTTGCGAAGTGCAAACTCTCGAAATAGTCGTAATCTAAAAATAACTGAGAGCGTGCTAGGGGTGCTCAAACAAAACGAACAGGAAAATCGATAATTTGTTTAATCAATATAAGTTTCCGCAAAATCGATAGGGGAGGAGCGGGCTATATGCGCCTATTAAGCAGAATACTGATTTAATCAAATATTACATCGAATGTGTGTACAAAAACTATATAACCATGAGCAGACATCTGTTTTCTATACATTGGAGTAACTTTTGTGTTGAAATCTCCTTCCGTTTTTGAGAAATCGATTTTATAATAACTGTTGTCAAAATTGCCGAACCTCAAACCGTGCGGGCTAAATGCGCCTATTTATGTTTTAGGCAAAATTTCTGTCTTTTTAGCAATATTTCCGTATAATTTTATTGGAAATGCTAGAATCTGATAACTTTCATACGACAAAGCTGAAATTTTATAAAAATCTAAGTCTTTTATAACTTTATGGAATAAACAAAATTTACGGTTGCCATAATATGGAGAAATTTCATTCCTAAGGTAAATTTTATCAAATCTATTTCGAGATCTTCAATTCGCTCTTAAGATGTTAATTAGAGCTTAGATTTGAAGTTTTAATGATAAAAATCATATATTTATTCTATTTAACCTGTTATTTAAGGGTAGCGGCATTTTACAAACATGATGGGGGCATACAAAAACACTCTCTTATTCCACTTTCCCATCATTGTGAAACCATCATAAAAGCTTAAATTTGTTTTACTTCTAAGGTTCATTTGAATGAGAAACAAAAACCACTCAACTTTTTGTTTTGAGCTTCTCTACGTATAATTTTTAAAAGTCAAAATATTACATCGAAAAGTTCCAAAACCTTGTATGAATTTTTAAATTTTTTTGAGTTGGTTTATTCATAAAATTCTTTCGTGCCTTATGTTCAAAGCGTATCACCCTCAAAATGCATTGATTAGATATGTTGTCTTGTCAGCCATTTCGTCAAACGGCCGTAGGGTCATTTAACCCGATAGGCCCATTTAGGAAACCTTTCCCCTACTGCTACACGGGTTCCGAAAGGGTTACTCTCAATGTCGTGTCGAGCTATACTGCTTATAGTGGCATGAGTTCTTGGCTGGCGAACGGGAAGAGGACTTCCGGGATCCGGCTGTATGATAAGCCCGAAGCGGAGCTTGCATGAAGCTGATCGCCGAGAGGGCTAGGTTTTTTATTTCAGCCTATGAACATTATGATAATACAGACGCAAAACGTGCGGATCAGTAGTACAGTGTGTTGTGCCCGTCATAGTACCTACGATGATGAATAGGCCAGCAAACATTTTTGTAGGTATATTTCTCTACAACTTTGTTATACGTCTCATATACATTATGGAATGATCGTATGAAACTCGAAAAAACAGCATTTACCTACCAAAGTGGAGGCAATATACATACATATTTTCAACTTCTGGCTAAAGTGATAAGCTTATACGATTTGGACGATATAGGACACCATATTCATACATACTGAAAGAATGCAAGAGAGCACCAGTTTTTTTTTCTCTCAACGCATGCGAACCGTTGCCAGCGACAATATTTGCTGCCTCTGTCATTGGGCAATTCTTGCAAATACACCATCTGATTTTTAACAATTTGGTTGCACTGCTGGTCGCCGAGAGAACAACAAAGCTGTTCTCACACTTGACCCACGCGGGAGAAAGCAAAGGAACGAAATCGTCTTCAAAATCTGCAAACATGGCGGACTTTTTATCATATCCGACTTAAACCATTTAATCCGACTTCGAGTAACGATTTTTACGACCATTTACTTGCGTTAGGTGGAATTACGATTCACAGTAACGTTTTCAATGACTTGAGTCATCATTTTAATGCGATTTCATGTTTGCTGGGGGGCGCATGCTGGAAGGCGTTGGTCAATCACTTAACGCGTTGGGAATTAAACATTGGTACTTGCTTGAACGCACGAGCTGGAGAACCCCATTGCTTTCTTCGAAAACAGGGCCGGGACGACTGTTGACGCTGGTTGGAGGAACAGTGACGAATGGCTTCAGGGTCTTCATTGTACTTAATCCGTTGCGTCCAGGTGAACCAATTCTGGTCCAGGCTGAGAGATAAACCATGTGAGTGTATAACATAAACATGTTATAATTTTCTGACTGGTTGCGCACCTGATTGATTCAATCATCCAAATAATACAGTTACATGTAATACATTCACTACATAACAGTTCAAACGATGGTGCCGGGTATGGTGTACATTGAATTGGAGATTTGCCAAATTATCTAAATAACGCATATGATTCCATACTATAGTCACACTGCGGTGAGTCCGTGCACCCATGGTGAATTATCAACATACAAACATGAATGTGAAAAATGCTTCGTAATATTTGGTTTAAAAGCGTAGAGACTAAGGTTACAAGAATTTTTGTTCAACATGCATGTATCCGGGCCGAACAAATGCGGGTTATTCTTTTTTTTTACTAAAAGCCTTGCAAAATCCGGGCATTGTTTTAAAAATTTTAGACTAAAATCCGGGAAAACAAAGCCTAGGAAAATTTCATCAAAATTTATCAGCAGATTTTATATCACTTTCAAAAAACCTTTCATGATTATTTTTATAAAACATGCTCAAAAAATTTCGTTTTTGACACCTGTGGTAGCGATGTGCCACGGTCGAGAGTCTACTATCGAATGCTCGAGACAGTTCACCCACGATGCTAGCGAGCTCGTCGTAGTCGCTCGGTGCGTTGGTACGTTGATGTGTATATTATACCGTATTTGTTTATGCCGAGTGTTGCACTAGTGTTGCACTGGTGCACCACTAGGTGCTGTCAAACTGTTTGTTTATTCGGACGGTGTTGCACTGGTTTTGACCTGTCGGAGTTCGGCTTACGGACGGTGGCCCACCGATAATTTTGCCAGTGTTGCGAGAGAGCGTGTGAGTGAGCGAGGTAGCAATACACTGGCGAGGATTTGTGTTTGTTTTTATCGGGTACGGTGGAATACTCCACGAGTGGAGAAAACAAATACAGTATTAGTATATAATATAGTACTTACAGTTTGCTGCGGATTTATTGCATCACCACATCTCCCTTTCCTTGAAATAAATAAAGCATTATTCATGATCTAACAAAAGACAATAGCTTAAAAACTAAACACCAACATATACTTGTATTTTTAGTTTATGCTTAAAAGATATTTGAAGTATTATCTTTCATAACTGTTAAAGTGGCCTTTTTGAGAAAGTAATCACGTCGATCATCTCGGTAGGAAGGTTCCTTTTTCTGTGAAGGTTTCGGTGTTCAGTATTGCTTCTGTTACTCATCTGAAATCAATTACATCTACCATTCAGTCAGTGTGTGATTCAACTGTTTCAAAGGATTTGTCTCAACACGTTGAGCCATTCCGCTTTTCGATTATAAATTTATCTAGCAAGAAATTAGTTCTGGATTTATTTCCTGGAGGCATAGGTATTGCACCACCAGCTTTGACATAATTATCTTTAGCGCTACATTTTCGGTCTTCTTCTTCCTTTCCTTTTCTCTTAGGAATCGCGTCTCGATAAAAAGAGTATGTCTATTAAAACTTTAAGATCACCCGCGTCCCACAATTTGAAACACTGATTTTTTTTCATTTTTGAAGCTGTTCCCTCAGTGCTTTTTCTATTAAGCAAGCTTCAATATGCATTTCTAAACAATTTCCAGTTTATAAATTCCAGTTTCCGAAAATTGCATTTGAAGTTTAGCACCAATCAATGAGGCGTATTGCACATTTCCATCGCTCCATTGGATTCTCGATTCAAATGAACTCCTTTGTATGGAATTGTACAAAAAAAAATATCCATCTCCGATGAAAAACTTTAAAGTGTTTGTGGCGGATTTTTCTTGAATACCAAGTTTCTTTGGTCCTTCAACAGTTCTTCTTTCTGCCATGATAAAGCTAACAATCTCTAGTTGCATATGTCGACTAAACAAATCACCTACAATTATCCATGCTGCAGTGATCTACTTTTCATGAACCTAAACTTAATGACAACCTCCGTAATATTAACATAATTGTTTCGCTTCTAGACGCATAACAGACCACCAATAATGATCACTCAGCCCACTTCTCATACCAGACTGACCAGGCATATCATCGTTATCCAATACTTAGATTCTCTTTTCTAGTCCAAAAAATGATAAGCCTAAAAACCCAATTAATCAAACCTGTGGTACGTGACAGCTCAGCTCAAAATGCCAAATTTGGTTTAAGAATTTCAGCCTTCCATTAATCCTTCATAAATCCTTCCTGTTTGAATTCTTTAACGTTGCAGCTGTTGCAGTATATATCTTTTGTGTCAATTGCAGTCGCCTCTGGGATAGTAATTGATAATATTTCCGTACCATCGTTTGAAACAAGTCAATTATAATCTTTCGTTCAGGTTAGATAAAGTTTCATAATATTTATCAGCATCATCATGCAACTTTTATAATTGTGAAACCATCATCGATCTTTGATTTACCCTTTCACTTGTATCCTTAAAAACCCGTTATTAAATCCTTTTCATAGGTCGTAAGTTTGTAGACCCAACTACGAGCGGCAGATGTGTGTTTCTAATGTGAATGTTACTCCTTTCAGATAAATTTTCACTTTATTAACGGCTGAAATGATACTCAGTGCTTCCTGTTCTACCAGAAAATGCCACTACTCTAGAGTTGCTATTTTTTTTTTTTAATTCCTTGACTATGATACTTAGGCCGTTCTTTTTATTCTGAATCCATAAGGGTCCTAACCCTTAGTTACCAAGACTGTACAATCCCTGACCAGCACCATTACTTTACACAACCAATCAACCTTTTTGCTTTGTTCACAATTCAATTGGAATGAGATGTCGATCTTGAAGTTGACGGACTGAGCAGCCAAACTTTGCATGATTGGGGTTTAATTCCTATGACGTCCTTCACTGAGACAGAGAACTACTTCGTTCTTCTTTCAACTCTAAAAACCTGCCTTGCAAGCAATTTTCTTTTCCTGATGTACCGAAACAAACCCTAAGCTTGTGGCAACCGTAGCAATGTACAGCCTTTCTCGGGGCTATTATATTTGAGAAAACCTTTTTCGACATCAAACATAATGGAAACTCTGCCTTCGTTCAATCTTTGCAAGATGCTCTCGAAAACTGGTAACGGGCGACTCAATCAGTATATCACAATTACTTTATATCCTCAAAGTCGTAAATTTTCGGTGTCATAGATTATATGTGCAAGATGAAATCCATGTAGAAGATTTAGCAGCTTCCCTTCTATCCTTTTTACCTTTTCCGCAATATAGAAACAGAAACATTAGTATAACTGAAGGTACAGCATCACCAAACAGAAATTCAAGAAAATAATTTGTAATTTTTTTTTTTTGAAAACTGCCTGTCACCCTT
The DNA here is from genome assembly GCF_029784155.1 of Uranotaenia lowii. Classification (NCBI taxonomy): domain Eukaryota; kingdom Metazoa; phylum Arthropoda; class Insecta; order Diptera; family Culicidae; genus Uranotaenia; species Uranotaenia lowii. Next base: position 53,054,932 of record NC_073692.1, on the reverse strand, counting down.
GACGCTGCAAGGTCTTCCTCTCTTTCTCCTGTTTGTGATCTGCCTTCACCCTTGACGCTGCAAGGTCTTCCTCTCTTTCTCCTGTTTGTGATCTTATTGAAAACCACTTTTGGATCGGTGGCAATGACCAAACCACCATATGAACATATGTCGTTGCTAGGTCTCCCAGTTCTTGAAGATTCAGCCATTCTAGGCTCACTCTAACCTATAAAGTCTACAGGCCTTGATCTATAAAGCAAAGCGGGATTACTGCTTTGATTTAGTTGTTCTCATCAATTACTTTCAAAGTAACGGCAAATCCGGTAATCTGTTTCAACGGCTCTCTTCCATAAGCCAAAAACTTTCAGATTGATGAGAAAGTCCTTCGATTCTCGTACACTATGAGATTCAACAGAATCACTTCTGACTTCACGAATATCGATCTCATCACCAATCCTTTAATGCTAGCAAGACGATCGCAGCCATGATATCGAAAAAACACTGCCGCCCACAATTGAGCATCTTACACCTCCACGTTGTCTGGTAAATTCATTCGTAGCCCATTCCTCTCCGGTTTATACTGAAATTTGTATTCATGTCTATTGAACGTTGTTGTATCATTTCGATTGTTCTACATTGCATTGCGCTCACGGTTTCAGTTCAGCCGCCTGGTACTCGATGGTCAGATAAGAGCTCACAACGCATAACGCACCATTCAACGATAGGCGCCGCTTCTCAATTAGTTTTCGGTGCAGTTAATCTGCATGTTGGTTGAATAAATCCAACACTAATTGCAGCTGTTCAGATTGCTGTTCTTTACTTGTGGTTCCACCTACAGCGTTAGTAGTGACGATTGTATTTGCATCCAAAATACCGAAGAATTGTGAACTTCATATATGGACAAATGCTGAACTTATGTTATAATTTGTTACTCAAACTGTTGTTCTGTGGTTCGGGTCTCTCGTTATTCATCCATTTCAAGCTGATTATTTGTTTATTTTCGGGATTATTACCCATTTACAATTTCGGCCTCAGTCAATTTTCGGTAAATTTTTCCAATAGGCTTCATGCTTTTTTTTTTCATCCGATCAAGTCCATTCGTCTCAATTTTCACTCAAAACCATTTCTGAGTAAACACAGTGTTAATCAATTTCACTCTTATTTCACTCAAAACCAGTTCTGAGCAAACATAACTTGATTGATTCGCTCAAAGCAAATTCTGAGCAAACTATTGAACTTCACTCAAAACTACTTCTGAGTAAACCAAATATTTTCTTCTCCATGGAAATTTGCAACATTTTTTTCCATAATTTCTATTGCGCTCAAAACCAATTCCGAGCTACTCGAAACAAATTCCGAGCTCTTGACATTCTTATTTTTATTCACTCAACAATTTGACAGTGAATATCTCTCTATATTCCTCTAGTTGAAAACAAGTTTTAGATGTATTTCAAAACGCATGATTTGCACTACCTTTAAAACGAAAACCTAGTCAATAATGTATACTGTAGAGCAAAACAGCTTTGTCAATTTTATAGCACACTTGTCTCTCCCTCCTTAGAAAAAAAAACCATTCCACTTTTTTCTAGCGCAGTATCCTATTATGAAAAAAATTAGTGAGATAGAAAAACTGTTTATCTGTTCTGTTTTTTTTTTCTGTGTTTGATGGTCACGACAATCGTTAAAAGTCTTTTTCTGTTAGCCACCCAAACAGGCTTGTAGATTGTTTTTCACATCCTCAATGTTAGTTTGTTTATTTAATAAAGTGTAAACTAATTGTCCCCAAAAATCACAGATCATCCAATTCGGATACAAACAACTGCTTTTGCAAACCATACACACCCAATACACAATTACCATCTTCATATAGCTAGGAGCGCTACAAACTGTAGTAGTGCAACAACAACAACTCAGCTCATAATTTCATTTTGTGTGGTTCTCCTATTCCAACCCAAATGCACTGCCTCTATCTTCACCCCAAGCATATAGATAACGAAAAAGGAACGCTTATGCACATCTTTACTCCCACTAGCCTTCAGCGACTAGCCTGCGCAAAATACCGTTATTTTGTGCCAGCGTTCTTGCTTCGATCATCCAAGCTTCTTTCTATCCGCGCTCCACCAACGACCCCTCTCCATGAATGCGCGAGGAGCGCCGTTGTTCTACCGTGCAATCAACAATTCTAGTTGAAACCGGCTTTCTTTAAACAAGCATAAGAATTTAAATTGCACATACCTTTTATTTCCGATGACTATCCAATGCAAAACTGAAAGTGTTTCATCACACTTCATCTCGCCTTTTACCTTAACGAACTCAACAAAGCTCACAATCACTTTTCATCCAAAAACCCAAATTCCCCAAGACAACTAAATATATTTCTTTTTCTGTGCAAATCTCAAACTTTCTTAATCATAATTTGCTGGAGATTCACTTTTTTCACAATTATTATTTTTCTTACTCTTCCTCAAAATTACCAAAAACCAATCAGAAAACACTTGCACATTATTCAATAAAAACCTTCATTTCTTATTGAATTTCAAGAACACTTTCCCAGATATTTTCCCAGCCCAGCCAATCGATTTCAAAGCACCAAGGTCAATCACTTCTTTTACTTTGCACGCGCGTCGTTTCACCTCGTCGCCACTTGTGGTAGCGATGTGCCACGGTCGAGAGTCTACTATCGAATGCTCGAGACAGTTCACCCACGATGCTAGCGAGCTCGTCGTAGTCGCTCGGTGCGTTGGTACGTTGATGTGTATATTAGTAATATAGTACTTACAGTTTGCTGCGGATTTATTGCATCACCACAACACCTAAATAAATTTTTACAACACTATTTTTTTTTAAAGTTAAATTTGAGATTGAGAATATACTCGGATAACCCCCGGATTTCCAATGAAATCCGGGCACTCGGGCCGGACCAGAGTTTTCCTAAATTTAATCTTAAATATCCGGGCAAACCCGGATAAAACCGGGCAATCTGGCAAACTTAGTTTAGGCTGACTTTAGTTTGCTTATTATTTCGGATCTGGAAAAATTGGCTTAACATGGCGAAAAATCCCCTTAAAGCGTTACGTAATTAATTGATGTCGAAAATGTAAATAATTTGGTTTTTTTATGATAATCCAACAAAAATCGAAACAAAATATTTAAGAATAATCCGTTTTCTAGCATGAAATTGTTTAAAAAACAAATTCAGTGGCTTCATACTTGATCCACATTAGCAAACCACCGGGCGTTTGTTTTTTTATGAATGGCACCCATTGTTATAGTTTGCATTCACAAAGCAACAGCTAGAAGATTGGAGTGACACCTTTCACTTTGCTACGTACTGCTGACGAAAAAAAGAGCGGATTGTCGAAACGTTGAAAGGCTAGGAGTCTTAAACATCTTAAATCTCCAGCAGCCCCCAATCTGAAGTATCACTCAAAACGTTGCTACTGCCCCGATGAACACGAATTTTCAATTAGACGCATGGCCGCAGTGGAAGAAAATCAAACACACTCGAAATGGATTAAGTTCACTTCGATGGGTTTGCCCAAGACAGAGACCCTTTTTTTGGGTTCGCTTCCAAGGAGCTGATACGATGGGAAACTGAACTGAACAGCGATACTTAACCCTTCTGTCTGTGTGTTAAGCCGTTTGAACTGAGACATTCGTTGAGCGATTAGCGGAATTCCGAGGAAATTCTCCTGGCAAATGATTTTTATTTTTCTTGTTTCTGTTACCGAAGGTACTGTGAATCTTGATCCGCGGCCAAGTTGCAAATTTTCACATCCGCCTTTTTGCAGGCTGGAAGTTTTAGTTCAATGCCAGTTGTTGGAGTAAATGCGAATGAGAAAAAAATTTCCCGCAAAATTTATTAATATAGATAAGCTTTTAATTAGTGTAAATATCTTAGCTAGTGGAATCGTGATATAAGGCACAGCTCCAAATGATATATTCTGATTGCTCGAGCAGTAATTTCTGTTGCCAAATCGCGAACCCGTTTAATGCGAGCAGCCCAACTATTGAGGCAGGCAGCTTAAACAGTTGTGAATGAGAACCCGAAATGTTGAGGATATCGATTACACCATTTATAATCCTAAATGCTGTTAAAATTCATTCAACAGGCTCCAAGATTTGTTACCTCCAGCCAGGCTCACAAATGGAACGCGTTTTGATTCGTTGTTGGCGCAAAGCTAAGGTGAAAATGTATTCTAAACAGAGGTCACGAAACGATGCCTTCGCCATTTGGGCAATTTGGGGTGGGTTTTGTTGTTGTCAGATGGGTCGACCGGCACCGAAAAGTATCAAATTATTCTGGCAGATCCCTTGAATGCCCTGTCTTTGCCAAGCCCCTGATGAGTGACAGTTTGGTGAATCGAAGTGACGGCCAGTTGCGGTCCAGATATCATCTGTCCAAAGTTGGGAGCTATTGGCTTCCTGACAACCTACTGGGTTGTCCAATTTTTTGGCAGGCCCCGCGTGTCAGCTTTCAGCCGGTGAGAGCATCGATTGGGCAACAAATTGATCGATCAATCGATTAGAACTGGCAACTTTTGGCTAAGGGGAGCGATTTTTACATACTGGTGGTTCATTTGATCATAAAATTAAACCCCTTGCGCTGTGTTCAAGTATTGCAAGTTTGTTTATAAAACGCTTCAGGGCGACCAGTACAACACTGTTAGGGATAGCCGATGTTTTGAAGAAACGGAGACATAAATTTTTATCAAAAACATCGGTAAAAAGACAATGATTTGACAGCCACATGTGAGTGTGACATGTTTTCCGAGCCATTCGTGACCACTGACACAAAAAATACAGCTTTTTACGTCCAAGAGTGACTGAACCGTTACTTGGCATCATTTCACTACTCAAGAGTCACGATAGCTTGATACAAATCCGAAAAAGACCACACGCTAGAAATTATTGAACCATTTATGTTTCAAAAATAACCATTTTTGACCTTTTCCCGGGAAATGTCATTTTATGAGTTCTCCATGAGAAGTCATAAAATGACTTCTAGGGGAGAAGTTCGAATATGGTTATTTTTCAACCGAATGAGATTCTAGCGGAGAAGTTGAAAAAAGGTTATTCTTTAACCGTTTTAAAGAGCTGTTGTGTAATTTGCAGATTTGGGAGAGTTTTTAGTAAAATTTTCATTAAAATCTCCGGTTTTTATTGAGTATTTTTATTTATTTAAACAAATACACCATAGCATCAAAAGCCCCTCTCCTCCCATTACTACCAAATTAAAATGAAAAAAAACAACGCCGGAGCCGGACAACGCCGGAAGTGGCAGATACGCCTTGATGACATTTTGTAGATGAAGAAAGTGTTAAAAATATCATTGTCTTCAGTGCTGTCCGTTCACCGGAGGGTGATGTATTTATTTTTGACTGGCGGGTGATATTTTTAAAGAAGTACAGTCTGTTCCAGCTTCTTCCGGATGGTGAAATTGCAGTCGGAAGAGTATCTTGCATTTTCGCACCAATACCTAAAACAAAAATACTTTATTAAGTAACCAACCTTTCCATCCTTGGAAGGATTCAAAAGTATTCTGAGGAATGTTTAAACTTACCGGAAGTGTGATCTGGGTTCTCCTTCTAGGATATTACAATACACCTGATAGTGCGAGAATCAGCTAGCAAGCGGCTACGGTTGATTATAATTTAGGTGTTTCTATTGAAACTTCATGCGGGGTCATATCTCATCGGTATCCTGAAATTTAATTTTATTTTTTTTATGGGGAGGTTGCAATTTTTAGATGACTTATTTATATTAAAAGATGAATTTAGATGAATATTTATATTAGAATATTTACCTTTGATAACCACCAATAGATTCGATATGTTCCGAAAAGAACCGATTTAATCTCGAACTCGATCTAGTTACGCGGAATGATAGAGTTTTGAAAACGCGTTCGTCTGCAAATTGGCAATTTTCAAGATGGCTACGATAGCAAAACCAAATTATTAAACATTTTGTGGTTAATGCTCAAGAACTACAAAAATGGTTAAAATTTGAGAAGGAAATATTCTTAAAAAATAACCATATTGGCAGTTTTCGGGCCAAAGCCATAAAATGGTTATTTTTCAACCGAAAATGTTTAAATAAAAATGAGCGTGCAGATCGTACCGATGGAGATGAATCCGCCAAATTGTTTTCAAGCGAGACAGACTCAAGAGATTGAAACTTTTTGGGCCCTTACCAAACAGTATTTGAGAAAACATAAGAAGTCTGCATATACTATCGAAATCATCGCAAAAGCCTGGAGAAAAGTGGCCAAGATCATCGAGAATCAGTCTGTGCTGCTCATTAGAGTATTCGATCAAAAATTTAATCACTGGCCTGGAAACTTTTGGAATGAATCACTGCACGCTGGGCCAAGTTTAACCATTAATGTTTGAAAAATAACCATAATGGCAGTTTAGTGGATCAAGTCGTTTTATGAGTTTTCAGCGAAAACTCATAAAATGAGATTCCACAGAGAACTTGAATAATGGTTATTTTTCAAGCATGATCGAAAAAGTAAAAATGGGTCGAAATTAAAAGAAAATATCCGTTTTTAAATAGGAATCGACTTAAATTTCATTCAATATAAGTTTATATTATGCATTATGTATTATAAACATTATTAATAAACATAGCACTACCATGTTGCATTAGCGGAAGAAAGTTTAGCCGGCGGAGGGAATGATTGTGTCGGCCACTGCTACGGATAATGCGCTGCTGCCTTTCCTTCAATGTTCAGCCTGTGGCCAGTTTTTCTTGGTGTATATTCGGAACCTCCTGATGCAGCAAACGTAGGGAGTTCCGGAACATTCTGTAATAAATTTTCGGTGGTTATTAATTTTGAGACCGTTCACAGAGATTTCCAAATTGATATGTACTTACCTAAAGACGTAACGGCAGCTGTTATAATTTCGTTGAGTAGCAAACCGACGAATTTTTGTCTGCGGCGGAACTGCTGCTGCTTCCGACCCCAGGTAACTCTCGTCTGAAAATTGAATTTGAAAGGGTGACGTTCATGATCTATCTGAACACAATTTCTATTTATTGAATTAACAGATATTACGAGAAAAATACTTACAGTTTGTATGTCAAGCAATTCAGGAGATTTTTAAGAAATTTAGTCCAACGTAGAATCACAAACAAAACAAACACTTCAGCGAATGAAAACATGGCTCTTGTTTTTTCAGTCATTTTTTTGTTGAATTTCAACCATTATCAAAGTTTTCTTCATAAACTCGGAAAATGGTTGAAATTAAACAATTCATAACGGTTGAAAAAAAATAAATTTAGCAGTTCTACTAAAAATACCATAAAATGTATGAAAAACAATCATTTATGGTTAAAAAAAAATATGAGCGTGTGTGAAAGAAAACTATAGAGAACATAAAAGATCAATGAAAATTGGATTTGCTTCTAAATTTCATTTAAACTGTTTACTTTGAATCATGCTTAATCATAAGTTTCATTATGTCCTAGGAATGGATTACTAAAGGCCACAAAATTAACATTTTTCTGAGTTGTCAAGAGCTTCAAAACGGATTCAGACTAATTTGGGGGCGTTGATTCCAAATAGGCAAGTATTTTTTTCCAGCTGTTCTTGTTTTCGTAAAACTTTGGAAAATCTTCTTCTTCTTCTTCTTTTACCAACATGGCCAAAACGTGTAAGCATCCTGGAAAATGAAAGGACTTGCATCCTTCATTTTTCTTTTCAACGTAATCTCTGTTCCATAAAAATATGCATTGCAGAGATTACTACGGCCAGGCCAACCATGTGGTAAACACCGCGAAAGATACTGGAGCAAAGGGAGGAATAAAGCGTGGAGATCCCTGCCAAACGCTTCATATGCAATGTTTGATTGATTACATAAATAAAACTATAAAGAGCATTTAGTTATAAAGAGAAAAATAGTTGTAGAATGTGAGAGCTGGATGTATCGTGAAAATAAGAAGAAAGATACATTTTGAAAACTGGAGTTATAGAGCTACATCCACTGATAAGCTGATATAATTCCCCCAGCGTAGGAGAAAAATTTTCATCGCCCAGAGCTCCTGGCGCCAACTAGCTCATCATTCCCTAAGCTTCGTTTCCCGATCATGTCATGATACCAATAGCTAAATTTCGATTTTTTCGTAAATCATTAAATTTTCATTCGACAATTCGAAAATATTTTTTATGAAGAGTTATGTAACTCTGTTAGTTAAAATTTTGTTTCAATGTATCGGATCAACTCCATTCTCATTGAAGAAGAGTGTATGATCTTTTGAAAATTTTATCCAAAGGGGAAATTAGATGAAATTTCATATGATCTAAAAAGTATTTTCTCTAATAAAATGCCAAGACTAAATCGTTTACCAGAAGATCCTTTTCTAAAGAACTGCGACTTTTTTCCTCAATAAGATAAAGAACATTTTCGCATTGAAAGTCTTTAAATCTATAACTTTTATTCATTTGCTTAAATTAATTCTTAAAAACTGTTAAACTTTAATCTAATTATAATGTGAAATAATTTTTTATATTTTAATATCTTATTAATTGGAATAGTTTTTTTTTAATATGAAGAATTGCATTTTATATGCAGGCACGTTTCAAATTTTGTACCTCAAATTCAAAGCTCAATGAATCTAGTACTTTTCAACCATCGGGACTTTTTTCACTGGGAGGAAAACATAACAAAAATTGAACACCATAGCAACTTATACTTTTGCACGCAGAAAAATAGAAGCAGGCCAAAAAGGCTTGGTAGATAATAAAATTTCTATATATTTTTCTACGAGTCATTAGAACACGTGGAGTAATTTTTGAATGCTAGCGCCCCATCACAACCAGTGTATTAATCACTTACTAAGCAGTAAAGACACGAACCTTTGGTTGATGGGAATGTGGTTGAGAGTTATATCAGTTTATCAGTGCTACATCTACTACAATAAAATTTATTAGTAGTTATAAACTCGATACGTAATAAGCAGAAGCTAAAAATGGGATGACAAAAATTCGGTTCTGCTCTAAATTTCTTTCTAATTACCTAATTTCTCGATTGCTTTATTTCATGATGCAAGGGAAAAATGTTATTGTGGAATGTATCAACAAGAAACAAATAAGCTCTCATTAGAAATAACATCACTCAAATGAAAATAAATCAAATAAATCGGAACGGGCTCACCAAGACAAGATAACGGGTTTAATTCCCAGCAAAGTTCTATCGAGTAAAACTTCGTCTATCTATATCTTGATGTTCTTTTTTGGCCGATTTCGTGGCGCTTCGTTTACCGGTAGCAAGTTTCATGAAGTGTAGTAGAGCCATCGTCCAATTTGATGAAAAATTTGATGAACAGTAGCACGTTTTGACGACATTATTTCTAATCTTCCTGTCCACATTGTGGTCCGATTATGCGTTTATCAATTTTAAAATTTCACTTCCAGAAAAAACGTGTAACGAGATACTTTTCGCGGAGCTGTCATGAACCTTTCGTAAAACTTTGGAAAATGGTGAAAAATTCATTCAACCAAATTAAGCAACTGTAGAGAATTACAAAGATTTGGAAACAAAGTTTATTTAAGTTTTAATTCAATGATGAGCTTTTCCGCATATTGCTAGTAATTTCAAATTCTGACAAAAAAAGTTCTATAAGTTTAATGATTGTTCATTCTTCCCAATTTCGCAAATCACTGCAATTTTGACATAATTTTTAAGAAATTTTCACCCAAATTGAATCTTAATTTTTTCTTAAATCATAAGTCCAATCGTTTTGAAGTCTTCAACAAAGTTCTTAAATGAATCTTAATATTTATGAATAATAATCATTATAATATTGAATACATTAACATTCTTTTCAGTGGTGTCAGGAATAGTTGTATTGTTATTTATTTAAATTACTCAAATTTGTTGAACTTATTTTTTTATAGCCAATGTACAATATTGAAGCAAAATATGAATCCTTGATTGAATGGAATATAATAAAAAAAAAATTCAAAATCTTGATGATTTGTTGTCTTATCAGTTATCAATGATCGATTTTACTAATAATCGTTCAACTTCAAAATTTTCACCCACCATATCACTTAAACCAGAACTGATAGACAAAATCTGGCAATTGATTCGAATTTAGGACGCCAAGATCTTCCAAAAACAGGTGTTAAAACAAAAGCACCAAAAAAGCTGTTCGTGATATTTGTAGTAAAAACGTAATTATTTGACAGTTGTAACAAAGAACTATTTTCTTTAACTTGAAATTTTTCCACATAATCATCAATCACTCAATCAAAAGTTTGAATATCTGAAAATTTTTACTTGTAAAAAACCTATAACTTGAGATTAAAATGGGCAAACTTTTTTCAAAATATTTTCGCTGAGAGTAAAATAAGGTTGCGAGAATTTTCCAGCACGTATCCGGGCCGGACAAATCCGGGTAATTTTATTTAAAAACCTGGTAAAATGAGGACAAATGATTTCAAAATTGATGACATAAAATCCAGGCAATATTTTTTTTTCTTTTTTTAAGACATACACCGTCTTAGCCGATTTAGGCTTTACAGACTGAATAAATGACGTGGACAACTTAAGATTAACATTTAACATCCAGTACCGTGATGGGAATCGAACCCATACCACCAGTAGACCTAGCGATTACCGTCTTATCACGCTAACCACTCGACCACCGAGACGTATCCGGTCATTTTTTTTAAATTCCAGACATTTCTCAACAAAATTCAAAAAAAAGATTGTCAAAACACATCGACAGATTTTAAATCGTATTTTCGGCTTCCAGAAACCCTTTCATGATTATTTTCATAAAACTTGCTGAATAAATTCGTTTTGGATGCATGAATAAAAAGTGTTTCATTTGCCAAATAAAGTAAATTAATCCCGACAAGATCCAGGTATCCTTTTAATGAAATTCGAGCAACCGAGCTGGGCCGGACTGTTCAAATTTTTTTATGAAAACCGGGCAATCTGGCAAACCTATAGTAGAAACACTTATTAAAAATCTTTAAATATCTATTTATTCGAAAGCTCTCAAACTGAAACCTTTCCTGATGATATCAAATCATTTACAAAAAAGTTTGACAGAATGTTTTAAGTACGTATCCAGGCCGGACTAATCCGGTCCATTTTATCTTAAAAACCTGGAAAAATCCGGACTTTTTTATTTTGAAATTGTCTACCAAATATCTGTGCAATATTCTGGCAAATTTGTTGCGAACCCAAGAATCTCTCAAACTCAACAAAATTCAAGAAAATATTTAAAACTTCCTGAGACTTTTTATGAAACTTGCTCGTTTTCTTGTTTTTTGGACGCATAATTAAAATATTTTTACTACACAATCTGCATTTTTTTAGTTTAATGTGAGAATGAGAATGAGAATAATCCCGGTTAAAATCCGGGCTTTTTCAATGAAATCCGGGCAAACGGACCGGACCGGACTTTTCATAAATGTTATAAAAATATTTGGACATACCCGGATAAAAGCGGGCAATCTGGCATTTAGAAGCATAAGGGTTATTTTGAGAAAGTTACACTTTTTTCTTTTCTGCATGCATAGTTTTTCTATATTTTTATAGTTATTTTCTGGGGTTGGCTAGTGAGTTGTATGAAGGTAGCTGTGTGTTGAGATAAAAGATCCCAATGCAACTGTCATCGTCGTCGCTTTGCGTAAGCATATTTATCTATATGTTGTTGACTTATGTACGCATCATATGCTTCATTTATTTAACTAGCCTGAAAAAATTAACTTACATTATTAAACAAGCACCCGCAAAATTGCATCCGTGGAAGACCTAAAGTACATAACAAAAATATGCTCATACGCTTATGATCTTAGTTTTGTAATGTTCTTTCACGTGGAAAATGATTTTTTTATGAAACATCAATAAGGCTGGAACAAATATCAATTTCTTCTTTTATCACTTATTGCTTGTGGCATGTCGTGGGCCACATTCTGTGGGGTATCTTGGGCTACCTTTATTTTGGTGTTTTTATACACATTAAGGGCTTAAAATACGTTATTACTATAGATATGTAAAGTTTTCCTATGCCAAATTAAGAGTTATGAGAAATGTTTTGTCCATCTATTCTGATGCGATAGAGACGAATCCAATTTATGGAATTTTGCCGAAACGTTCGCAAGCCAGGTTTTAGGAACTACTCGATCATTCACAACTTTCTTTTTTATTTCCTCATCTGAAATTGCTCTAGAATAACTAAATGAATTATAAAATTTCAGTTTTGGGTCAACTCACAAACTTTGCACGTTATTTGATCAATTTGGATTTGGTGGCCCACGTTTCCCCACAGTTTTTCAAAATCCCAAAAATAAAAATAGTTTTTTTTTAAACTGTCTGAACTCAGGAAATAAATGTATTAAAAAATAATTAAAAAATGCTTAATGATACCTTAAAAATGTAGAAAACCTTTACATTTATTTTATTCTTTTTATCTTGTATAATGAAGAAGTTATGAAACAAAAAAAAAGTTGCCCATGATACCCAACTCTTTTCTGGCATTAGACTAAACGCAACAAAAGTGGTTTGAAGGTTTTTTTTTTAGTCCAATGCAAAAAATTGACAGTAACTAGCTGCCTCACTGTGCTTTGCTACACATTTCAATATTATAAGAAAATTTAAGAAAACTATTTCAATTTTGATTTCTTATGGGTAGGAGAATGAGGATACTTGATCCCTGGGGATACTTGATAACTTAGCTATGTCTCGAAACTGGAATAACTTACAATGATCAAATGTTCTAAAAAATGTGCTAAATGGAGCAATACAACTATGCTATAAGCACAAAAATTTTAAACAAAATAATTTTTTGAGTTATTGAACTTTGTTTGAAAAATTTCACAAAATGCGACTTGAAGATCTTTTTTATCACTTTCAAATGTTTCTGACATGAAGTTTAGAGTTTAGAGTTTAATATGAACTTCATAATACCATATTTTCAAATTAATGGTAAACTCTCAACATTTTTCAAATAAAGTTTCCTACAATGGTCATTATGGGTTCAATTTATCCCTAGAGTTCAAAAAGGTTTTTTTGTTTCTTTTAAATAGATCGTGATCATTTCTGGTTGCAAGATTACGATTTTTTATCCAATAACTGATATTTATACAACAATTGTCTGGCAAAAAGGGCTAAGAAAGATGATTTTCTCTTTAATTCATAAAATAGCGCCTTAAAGTATGCAATGACAAAAGGGTTAAGGCATAGTTTGGAATTTTCTTCTTCTGACATTTATAAATTGTGAAATGAGAAAAAACATGACCAAAATAGTCAACTGAAACTTTATTGAGAAATTTTGTTTGATTTTTTTTCTAAGGACCAGGGCCCCCGGAATGAAGGGTCAGTCTCCTTCAATAAAGGATCAAGTCTCCCTTAACTTCAAACAAAGCGCTATTTTTTTTACTTCCACGAAAATGCTTCTAGTTTTTCTGCAGGTTCATGTATCGTTCTAACTTTTGAACCATCATAACTTGAGATTACACGCTGTCAGAAAATTTAAAAGACGGCGAGTTGCTAATTTTTTCAAGTATCCCCATTCCCCCTTATAATTTCAAATCAATTTTCAACATAATTAAGAGTCAACAACTTTTAAATGAGGGTTTCAGTTGGAGTTTCGAATTGCAATAAAAAAAAAGACTTTGTAGTTATGGTTTACTGAGACTTGATTTCTAAATTTTTTTTTAAGATTTGAAATTTTTACTCTGTTTAAAAGCTTCATAAGTTTTTTTATTAACTATGACAAAATATATGTTTTACTTGTATAGATTCTCCACCCTCTTCCTTTTCCAAAATGAGAAGGGCTCAACAACTACCATAAAAACATCTAAATAAATTTATTCCACATTCGGCTTCATTTGTGGGATAAGTTAGATAAGAAAAATATTCGTAAGCAATCAATCTTTCATATAAAATTTAGACTATTTTGCTTTATAAGATCCTGATTAATACCTTAAAATGCCCTTTTTTTGGTAACTTAAGAAGTTAAAACCTTCTCAAAGACTAAATTATATTTAGAAAAGCTCTCGGGTTGATCAAAATTTGGGGTAGTCCCTTATTCCTTCTTATATCCCCAGAGGAAGGATGGAGGGGTCTCAAATAATCATTGAACCATTTCTCATTCCACATGCAGTGTTCCGAAAATCACTCGGAAGAAACGCTTATGATAGGTTTCTAGTTGGAAAAATTCAAAGCCGAATGCTGCTGCCTGTAGTTCCCTAGAGAGTCGGCTAGCGGCAATGCGAAGTGGTCCACATGGTTTTCCATGCCAAATATGGTTCCATTTGCTTGATGAGTTCTCAAAAGATGGATAAAATTGAAAGGGAGCCTCTTCCCTTTCCCTATCTCGCCACAAAAAGGAGGGAGATGTACCAAATATCAATGGAAACCTTTTTCGTACTCAAAAAATCTTCCATGCCAAATTTGGTAACATTTGCTTAAATAATTCTCGAGTTCTGCAACATGAAATTGTCTGAAAGCCCCACTCCTCCCTTATTATCTTCCAAATGCAAAATGGGTAAAATCTCCATCTTCCCTCCTGTAAGATATAAGAGAAGGAATCATGGCAAATGTTTGATAAAGTCACCACTATTTGCCAGCATTGTTAGATCTGTCATGTTTGATATCTTCCTCGCTTGAATCATCTCCCTCTCTCCAATGGGCATTCAATGGGGTTTTGAACCAATATGAGACCTATTTTATGTGATTTTCTTCGAGAAACCTAATAAAAGCTATTTGCCGCACGCATCGGAAAATGGAGTTATGACTGGTTTCACTCAATTTCCTACATTTTTCAAATAGTTCAGAATAAGCATATTCGGACTTGAAAATTTTGAACCAGGTGAGACTTTTGTTATTTGGTACTTTCGAAGGAATCGAATGAAGGCTGTTTGAGTCACCGCACGCATCGTAAAATGGAGTAATGGCTGTTTTTACCCTCAATTCTCCTACATCTTACAAATAATTCAGAAAAATCATGTTTGTACTTGAATTTTTGTCACCAAATGAATGTGATTTATTTTTTTGAAAAATCGAATGAATCGATGCTTGCGATGGCTCATGTAGCCTTTATTTAATTTCTCGAAAATAACTTTTTTTTTGGAAATTTATTTTATTTTTCTGAAATAATTGAAAAGTGTAGGAGAATAGTGGATAAAATCAGTCATAACTTCATTTTCACAAGCGTGCGTTGGCTCAAGTAGTCTTAATTTGATTCATCGGAAAAAAAAAATAACACAGGAAAGGTCTATTTTTGTTTTAAATTATTTAGTAGAAATCATTTTTTTTCTGGATTGTATACAAAATTAGAAGATTAGGGGTTAAAAAGGCCAAATATCTCTGTTTGTAAGCTTGCGTGGTGTCTGAAACTATGTCCAATCGTTTCTCTAGACATTTTTACTAAAGGAAAGTATATTTTCATGAATTTGGTTTATGTAAAAGGGAAGATATTAAATTTCTTCGTGGTTTATACACTTTTTCCCGATTGTTCAACGGAAGAAAGGAGTGTTACCCAGTCATGTAAAATATTTTTAGGAGCCCCCCTCCCTCTTCCTATTTTTCCACTGAGAAGGTAAAGGGATACCAAAGATTCAGGAAAACATTTATAGTACCCTAATACCATCTCATGTAAAAAATTGTATGGAAGCCCCCTCCTACTCTCCTTTTCCCCCCATTAGAAGAAAGGAGGGGTTCCAAATAATCATAAAAAAATTTATCGTACCCAAATATCTTCCTATGCCAATTTTTTCCATTTGTTCGATAAGTTCTTCAATTGTAAGGGAGCTCCCCTCGCCCCTTCCTATCTCCCTACTGGGAGGAGGATAATTCTCAAATAATCATAGAATTATTTCTCTTACACAAATAATCTCCCATGTCAAATTGGATACCATATTTTTATTTTAATAAACTTACCTCACCTTCTGGATAAATTCAATTTAGAGTCATGCAAAACTGTGGAAAAAGGATTTTCGGATAGTTTTGTCATAAAATAAAATTAACTGATTGTCATGTAAAATTTCTTACTATTTATTTTCTTCATTTTTTTTTCTCGCTCATAATGATTTCGATTTTTTTTTCATTTCATTTTTGATCAACATTCACAATTTGTGGAGGGGTTTCTTCTAGTATACAATAAAGTACAGGGAGGAAGCGTTAAAAACGTACCGTTTGTTTGTATGTTCCTTTTTTGCATTGTTCGTTTGCTGTGGGGTCTCTTAACACATTGAAATATTCTGACAACATATCGTAAATATTGGCGGGGTACACATTAAACAAATATGAACAAAAAAACGGGACAAACATCGATGCTAATATAATACACAGGTGGCGGTTTTGTTTCGTTTTTGTTTGGAAACACAAAAACATCAAACGCACATTTAAAACATTAAGTATCACTTTTCTTACTACGAGAGCCGGACGCAAGGACCTGTTTTTGCTTCTTCGATTTGTATGTTTTTATTTACAAAAAAGGGGGAGGGGACGTGCTAAGTAGTTCTGATTGTTAGAGTAAATCTTACGTTGCTATGGGCACTGTTAAATACTTGTTTTATTTAATTCTTTTTCTGTTAGCCGATAGGTGAGAAGAGCTTTTGCTGCAGACTGAAAATTTGTTAATAAGTTACTAGCGCTATATTTGTTTTTTTTTCTTAAGTAAGTTTTCGTTTCTTGTTTTTAAATAAGCAGAAGATTAACGGATTGCTTAAGGATTCTAGCCTAAAATTTGTTTCTTACCTATATTTACAGAATTTTTTTTTCTTCGTTATGCTAACCAATACTTAGTTCGTTGTGCTTGTTTATTTGTTTTGGCAATTGAGAGTAGAAAGAACCGAATATAATTTTTCTTTTGTATATGAAAATCATTCTGATTTCTGATTTAGGGATTTTTTTTTCTCTTATCAAATAGTGCCTGCACTAAGTAAAGGTTTCAGTTGTAAACAGCTGCACGGTTTCGGGGAACAAAACTAACACGATTCCTTCGGTTTAATTGCTATCAGTCTTTCATTTGATTGTTAGTTTTCGTAGACATTATTTGTTCATCATTGATGCCTACCGTATAGAGAAAAAAATGTTCGCTACAATTAAGCAAAAAGATACATTAAGTTAGCTTACAGATGAGCTCCTATCATTAACTATACAACACGTAGTAAACGTTCGCGCGAGCACACTAACGCTAAGTAACTGGGATCTCGTTTTCGGCTTACGGAGCTACTGGGGTCACTGTTCAGGGTTTGTCTTATTTAGCGGGATTCGCCTAGTTTTAGGGGTTCGGATTGGATTACGGATACTGATACGATACGATATTATACTACATTCAATCATGGATATAAAAACATTTAGGTAATACTGAAACAGTTTTCGTTTCCTCGCCCATAGAGGATTAAATAAATACTTTTTCATTCCATCGTCGGGGGTTTGTTGTGGTAAAGATGCTGGACCTTTAAATGTACACATTCTCTTCGCAGCTTCCGCCGGGAGAGTGGTTTTCTAGAAGCAGCATAAAAACAGCGGCTGGGAACCATTTTTTCTTACAATTATTTTTCTCCGCACGCAAGCACCGAAAAATGACGAAAGAAAAAAGGTCGGAACCAAGGCAAAAATATATAATATTTTTGGTTGACAATTAAGATAATTAAATAATATTCCTATCAAGAAGGTATTTTTGTGTGTGTTGCTCTCGTTTTGTCGTAGGATTCCCGGGAGCAGGCTAAGTATTTACAATTTTGATTTGGAGCTGCCCGGTCCGATTCCTGACCCCTCGATCCTCGAACCATCACTATCTCGCTTTGGCCTTTTATCTTAAACTTTTCCAGCTACTCCGGTCCAGATGAGTTGAAATTCCGACGACAGATTAAATTGAGGAGAGTTGAGAAGAAAAAAAAACCTTCAACGCTTTCGTACTGTCCCATTCCGGGGGCGAGGGCGCGAGGAAGCATAAAATGTCATCCATTATAAGTTAAAACAAAAGTCGAATATTCAAGATAAGAAGATGTTCTCGTTTTTCTCGACGTCTCCTGGCTCACGTCGTCGTCGTCGTCTTGGGGAAACTGACTGGTGAAGGTTTTTTTTCTGCGTCTACTCTCCTACCTTACAGTTCGTCCACTGGCTCTGGGGTCGTTGTTTGTATTTGGTTTGCTGCTTAGCCTGGGGGCTGCTGCCAAGTCTCGTGAGATTATGATTCAACGATCAACGCACAAAAAGCGGACGGACCGCGACCGCGAAAAATAGCGTTCCATTCTTAAAGGTTGGGAACGTTCGCGTTTTTTTTTCTCTGCTCGTTTTTGTTTCTGTTCTTTCGTCCGCGGCATCAAAATCTCTGCGCGTCTGGCTTGAGGGTGAGGGTCCTTACTCGGGAGCGGGACTCCAAGGTAGGGTAGGCTTCTCACAGGCATGTGTGAATAATTTTCTTCGTCCGACACAGCTTGCACTTCACCTCGCAGCACCAGTGGAACGTGCAGGCGCAGCGCTCGACCACGATGACCTCCTGGGTCCGGTAGCCCCGGCCGCAGCACATCAGATCGCACCCGTCCACCCCAATCGAGGTGTCGTTACATTGGCGACCGTGCGTTCCCTGGATGCCGAGCCGGGGATTCCGCTCGCAGAAACCGGGCGACGGTTCCAGATAGACGAGGTCCTTGGAGCCGGGCGGCTTGTGATCCGGATTGTGCGGCTTCAGCTGGAAGTTGTAGCTGCAAATAGGAGAACAAACGGAGATGTTTTTTCTTTACTAACGGTTCTCTAACATATTGATCAGTTGAAATTTTATAGGACAAAAATGTGTAACTCTAATGCCAATTAGTTCATAGTTCGTCGTTCTTCCATGGTCGATCATCTGTTTTCGTTTTTCTGTCTTTGGTCATCGGTCTTCTGTCTTCTGTCTTCTATCATCTGTCTTCTGTCTTCTGTCTTCTATCTTCTGTCTTCTGTCTTTTGTCTTCTGTCTTTTGTCTTCTGTCTTCTGTCTTCTGTCTTCTGTCTTCTGTCTTCTGTCTTCTGTCTTCTGTCTTCTGTCTTCTGTCTTCTGTCTTCTGTCTTCTGTCTTCTGTCTTCTGTCTTCTGTCTTCTGTCTTCTGTCTTCTGTCTTCTGTCTTCTGTCTTCTGTCTTCTGTCTTCTGTCTTCTGTCTTCTGTCTTCTGTCTTCTGTCTTCTGTCTTCTGTCTTCTGTCTTCTGTCTTCTGTCTTCTGTCTTCTGTCTTCTGTCTTCTGTCTTCTGTCGTCTGTCTTCAGCCTTCTGTCGTCTGTCTTCTGTCTTCTGTCTTCTGTCTTCTGTCTTCTGTCTTCTGTCTTCTGTCTTCTGTCTTCTGTCTTCTGTCTTCTGTCTTCTGTCTTCTGTCTTCTGTCTTCTGTCTTCTGTCTTCTGTCTTCTGTCTTCTGTCTTCTGTCTTCTGTCTTCTGTCTTCTGTCTTCTGTCGTCTGTCGTCTGTCTTCAGCCTTCTGTCGTCTGTCTTCTGTCGTCTGTCTTCAGTCTTCTGTCGCCTGTCTTCTGTTTTCTGTCGTCAGTTTTCTGTTGTCTGTTGTCAGTCTTCTGTCGTCTGTCTTCTGTTGTCTGTCTTCGGTCGTCTGACTTCTGCCGTCTGACTTCTGCCGCCTGTCTTCTGTCGTCAGTCTTCTGTTGTCTTTCTTCTGTCGTATGGCTTCTGGCTTGTGTCTTCTGCCTTCTGTCGTCTGTCTTCTGTCGTTTGTCTTCTGTCGTCTGTTTTCTGTCTTCTGTCGTCTGTCTTCTGTCGTCTGTTTTCTGTCGTCTGTCTTCTGTCGTCTGTCTCCTGTTGTATGTCTTCTGTCGTCTGTCTTCTGTCGTCTGTCGTCTGTCTTCTGTCGTCTGTCTTCTGTCGTCTGTCTTCTGTCGTCTGTCTTCTGTCGTCTGTCTTCTGTCGTCTGTCTGCTGTCGTCTGTCTTCTGTCTTCTGTCGTCTGTCGTCTGTCTTCTGTCGTCTGTCTTCTGTCGTCTGTCTTCTGTCGTCTGTCTTCTGTCGTCTGTCTTCTGTCGTCTGTCTGCTGTCGTCTGTCTTCTGTCGTCTGTCGTCTGTCTTCTGTCGTCTGTCTTCTGTCTTCTGTCTTCTGTCTTTTGTGTTCTGTCTTCTGTCTGCTGTCTTCTGTCTTCTGTCTTCTGTCTTCTGTCTTCTGTCTTCTGTCTTCTGTCTTCTGTCTTCTGTCTTCTGTCTTCTGTCTTCTGTCTTCTGTCTTCTGTCTTCTGTCTTCTGTCTTCTGTCTTCTGCCTTCTGTCTTCTGTCTAATGTCTTCTGGCTTCTGCCGTCTGACTTCTGCCGTCTGTCTTCTGTCGTCTGTCTACTGTCGTCTTTCTTCTGTCGTATGGCTTCTGTCTTCTGTCTTCTTTTTTCTGTCTTCTGTCTTCTGTCGTCTGTCTTCTGTCGTCTGTCGTCTGTCTTCTGTCGTCTGTCTTCTGTTGTCTGTCTTCTGTCGTCTGTCTTCTGTCGTCTGTCTTCTGTCATCTGACTTCTGTCATCTGACTTCTGTCATCTGATTTGTGGTTTTTGTCTTTCGTCAAATAGTTCAGTTCATCCTTACAAAACTTTCCTTCATCGTTTCGATCTTAATCGGGTTTATTTTCAAGGAAGCCAAAATATTTTATAAAAATAAAAAAAAACTTACCGATTGAACTTTTTCTGCTGGTGGCCTCGCGCGTGGATCGAATTGCTCGAGACGCTGTTGGCACCGCTGGATCCCACCTGGTTCCCGCTCTTGAGCCCGTTCGGGTTGGCCCGGTTCGACAGTGTGGCCTCGTTCACGCTGCTCGTCCGCAAACTGTTGGACACCATCACCCGGGAGGCGCCATCGAAGCGGTCCTTCAGCAGATCACCCACCACTCGGAAGCTGGGCAGCCGCATCCAGCAGGTCTTGACCGTACACGAGCCGGACATGCCGTGGCACTTGCACTCCTGCCGCATCTCCGATTGTACGTGCTGTTTTTTTTTTTTTTTTGAAGAAGGAAAACAAAACGAGAAATTGATATCATAAATCTTCGGAAGATAATTTACGATGGTTTAGTGATCGAAATCGTGGCGCTCGGTTTCTGCGAGGAGTGACATTGTAGCGGCCGGCCGACGACGGGTATGGTTTACGAACTTGGTCCGAGGGCGCCCAATGCAGATCATTGACTCAGCATGGGGTCCCAGGAATGTGCAGTTTACAAGTTCATTTCTTTCCCAAAGAAACAGTTTGGGCTTGCAAGTAAAAGAAAACGGTTCACAGAAAACCCCAGATTTATGGGCACATTAAATAGCCATTTATTTCGTTTTCAATTCGAGTAAAATCCTATAAAAATCAATTAAATATCATCATCTCCTCAAAATGCACCATACCCGAACCCAAACGGCTGCTGCTGATATTAATCCTTGCGTTCTCGGGTTTCCCACAGCAATCGTGCGCTCGCTGCTGTGCAGCAGCTTAATTGCTTCGTCGATCGCCCCGAAAGTCGAGTCGAAAAACGGACGCCCGAAGAACTCGGGTCGGGTGTGTCACCAAAAGACGAAATCGAAACCACTTCACACTAATCCCCTTGAGCCGAGATCCGAGCGCAGCAGCGAGTGAGTCGTTTCGCCAATATCACCCGATCGCGTTGCGCACCACCAAAAGGCTAACAGCAGCAGGACTAATATGTCACTTAATTACAATCACCACAAATTAATAAAATTCATAAATGATTTCATTAGGCCTTTTATCAGCTGTCAGCGAGTTTAAAATATGGTCAGTGTTGCCCCTTCTTTGCGGTTGGGAAGTTATGGAATCGCGCGTTTCTTTGTAGCTTGGTGAGGCCACCGCGCGGCGATCGCCACCCGAAATCACAGACGACGACAACCGATCGAACGACCAACGCGGACGAAGGTTGAATCGTCGTGTGTCGCATTGGTGCTGTCGTCGGTGTTCGGGTGGTTCTCGGCTGAATTTCGTTTTTAAGTGGTTGATCGGAGTTTTGATCAAATGATCTTAATCTTTGTAAAACCTTCAGTTTGAATTCTGAGTTTAAAAAGTATAGATTTGATGAGTTGAGGAATTTTTCTACAATTGGAACCACCCTAGTCGATCGACCGTCCCGCCGATGAAGATCGCATACAATCAACAGCGGGCGTGCTTTCGTGGGCTCACGCGAGCCCGCAGCGAAGAGGATTAAAACATTTATTAATGAAATTTTTACCGAAAGCTTGGCCAAATGGGCTTGCGAAATCGAATCCCACCACCGTCGTTTCCTCAGCCCACTTCGGAAGCTCCAAGAGGCAATCGAGCTTGGAGAAAAAAAAACCGAAACCACAGTTATAAATAAAATTTATTTATTTGATTTCTCTTGCATATCAGACCGAGCAAGGAGAGACCGGGAGTTCCTCTCTAGTGCTGTCAACTTGTGTGGTAGCGATTCGGTTAAAAAGCTTTCGTTAATTTCACCTGAATCGCTCTCGCTCGCTACTTGGCTTAGCAATGCTGTTGCTGCTCCCGGTCAGCGGATTACTCATAGTCCGGTGACCTCCTCTAACTGGGAAGGCAACCCGAGCAGAGGAAGAGATAAAAAAAACCCGTTTTACGCTGATTGTTTTCTGAGTGCCACTCGAATTAAAATTGAAACTCCTCCACGTCACCGAGCCCCTTTTGATCTACAGAAAACGAAAACCTAGTCCGAAGGAAACTTACCGCTCGACCAGCTTCGTTGTTGTGCAGGTTCATCTTCTCACGCAGCGATCGACCTCGCTCGCCGGTGTCCACGAACTCCCGGGAGAATTTGAAGCCGAATCCGATGTTGTCACTGCAGCCGCCCCATTCCCAGTCCCGAACGCCAGCCACGGCACCCATCGCATTGGCTTGCGGGGCCCGATTCTGGTGCGAGTAGTCGCAGGTGCAGGACTCGATCGAACCCTCGCTACAGGCCCGCGCTATACTGTGAGTAACGGCCGCACTGGTAATCGCATAGATGAAGGCCGTCTCTCGACATCCTGTGGAAAAAAAGAGAGAGGAAAACAAATCCATCAATATCGTCATCACTTGGGTAGAGATTTTTTTTTCTTTAAGTAAACTTCAACAAGCCCCGCGTAAGCCGAAACATTCAAAGATCAAGACGAACTTTAAATTTGAAGAGAAAAAAAACCTCGGGTGAAGCCCCTGATTGAGGTAAATTAAATCGTTTTGTAATCCTACTTATGGTCCGGTCTAATCGTGCATAAGTCGATGAACCGAGTCGTGCGCACTTTCTCTAAATCTTCTCGAAACACACATCTCTATTGATTGAGTCCTACCGAAGA
The DNA here is from genome assembly GCF_029784155.1 of Uranotaenia lowii. Lineage (NCBI taxonomy): Eukaryota > Metazoa > Arthropoda > Insecta > Diptera > Culicidae > Uranotaenia > Uranotaenia lowii. The sequence goes on along the minus strand of NC_073692.1, from coordinate 53,031,718 downwards.
CTGTAAGAGGCTCTCGGCAGAAGAAACCGATCTGTTTCCGAAAGAAATAATCGTTTTTTCTCGGTTTCAGGTAAGAACGAAAATTTGAATGAACTCGGCCGTAATCTGAAAAGGATAGAGAACCAGAATTTGTGGTAGGGTCGCTGAGAAGCTGCTTAAAGAGATCTTTTGAACTGAAGGAAGATGTTTACGAAACATCAAGTTTTTGTGAAACGTTCTATTTTGGTATAGCTTCTTGATTTTCAACTTTCTGGCAAGGAAAATTTGTAGCTCTGTAGAGGATGGAATTGTCCACTGAAATAATGTCGAAAAAAATATCAATGCATAGAATAATTCACACACATTTCATTCATTTCAATTTCAATTGTTTTCTAAAAAAAATTGAGTTTTTGTAGAGGAAAATATTCCACGTCATTTGACTATGAATTTTCCAAAATTGGCTCACCCAGTTCTGTGTAAATTATATGGACAAAAACAATGCACAGACAATACACACACATTTTCACATACACTTCTTTCGATTTGTCGAAGATCAATTATGGTACAGTTGCTTCGTTTTTTGGTTGTTTCCAATAATATTTTGAGGCTTCGCTAGGAATCAAATTCCGCTTCTTTTGAGTATAAGCTAGGCGAAATCGGTCAATCCAGTTTTGCTCTAATCATATGGACAAAACAGCGATACACACACATTTTTTCCTAGTGCATTTCAATCCCTAGAAGTTTAAATTTGGTGAAGCTCTTTGATTTTACACTTTTTTTCCAAAAATATCCTTTTCAGTTCGTGAATGACTAAATTCTACGTCACCTGAGCATAAATGGAATTGAATTAGTTCATCTTTATTCCGTTAAAATCAGGTGAACAAATACACAGACATTTTTTAAATTAACCCATTAACCTTGCGATGATCTAGGATTCATGATTTCAACGCTGTCTCCAACTTAGTTGTGTTAAATTCAATCACAAATTAAACGAAATTGAGCTGTGAAATTCATACCCAGAACCCAGCGTCCGGGAACTCCTCCCATGGGTGTCCCAAAGAATCGCGCCCGAAACAAACCTACCGCTGCGAAACCGTTCAGCACCGGCAAAATTAGCACCCATTTGGAGTCCAATTTCACACCTTAAACTTTAAAACCCCTCAGCTACGCTCCGAACAGCAACGCGCCCCGAATCAGGGAAAGATGATCCTCTATTATAAATTTTAATTTCTCGTTCCTCCGGTGCGTCCAGGGAACAATAATCAATCATAATAAACTTCCCACCCCGGGAAACCTCGAAGCGTACCTGTGTCCGAGAAGTTGGAAGGAAGAAAAGGACCAACAGCACCCGGAATACCGAGAGAGACATCCTGTTGGGCCTTAAAGAGACAGGGTGTGTCAAGTGCAGCAGCGATTGACGAACAGAGCAAAGGCAAACGACCCGATTGAGGATCACCCACACCCAGGACATCTGGAGGCTGCTGTTGCTTCGAAAATTTCAAGGAAGTAGCATCTTCGGACGTAACCACTTGGTAGCTCTCGTCTCTAGGGACTGAGTCCCGATTGACTTGTCAAATTTTCCGCTCAATATATCAATCATGCAGAAGCAGCAGCAGCTTCAGAAGGATGCTTTTTTCCTTGCTGAGACCTCTGATCGAGTTCTCCGAGAAGGGATCGAAGGCCGGCAAACTCACTCCCTGGTGTGGTTGAGGAAAAATGGTAGAAATAGACAAGTCCCTCGGGGTAATAAAGATGTTTTTCTGCCAAATTATGACGTTCATTAGCCATTCGGGAATCGGACCAGATCGATCATCATCGCCTTCGATGGCTTTTGAGTCCAAGGTTGAATGTGGCATTGTTAATGGGCGGGTTCTGGTACAAGGTTTTGACGTGGCCAGAATGGTGTGTCCCAACTTCATAAAGCAATTAAAAAGGCGGTGCCGGTGCCGGTGAAATATGGGCCCATTATGGGTTTTTTTTTTCGGTGGGACCGCACCAATTTGCGGGTGAATGGTTTTTGTTCTCTGATAATGGAATCTTTTTATTGCTTTGGGGTGTAGTCTGGTTATTTTTATTTATTTTTCCGAACGAAAGGATTGCCTAATATGACATGGAAAGCACGCGTGTTTCGACAAATATGTGTGGAATGTTCCTCAGCTGGAACTGGGAATGGTTCCAGCAGCGCGTTGTAAATGCGCGAACCGGTGTTGCCCATTAATCTCTGCCTAATGAAATCGAACCAAATCTGATGGATCATTGACAGCGTGGTTTCAAGGCATTTCTCCAAATCATCACCATCATTCCTGTTCCTCGTTCGGCTGCAGGAGGTAGCTTATACAGATTAGCTTTAATTGATGTCATTTGTCACTCCCAGAGGCCCCGGATCGTCGACGGTCATCCGGGAAGATCGAGAACGCATTACAAGTTTGTGTGTGATGGATCTCTTATTAATTGATTTATTGGGATTTGTCAGTTTGGCTCCGGAGTTCAGCGCTCAAGTCGCTATTTATTTATTTTCGAACAGCGGAGACTAAATGATCGCTCCACGATCAGGTATAAAACCGTTTTTTTCTCGTTTAAAAATACCCAGAGCCCTCGAAACGATGAATATATTATGGGATTAAAATCGGTCCCTTCCGTGTCGTCGAGAGTTTATAATCGGGTGATTTCAGCAGCGTTTCAGCTTTTTAGGTAAGTCCAACCTTGCCCGGAGGTAGCCGTAATTGATACTTGCACGATATGAAATCTTCCCCGATCCTCTCGAGGAAACGAAACGAGAAACGAGAAGGGACATGTGTCAAAAATGTTAATCCCATCGTCTCCCGACAGATTGATGAATACATTATCCCTGGTCGAATTTCGCGCGAGAGTGACGAACCCGCGATAGCAATCTCCCCCATACGTGAGTGCGTCATCCATCGCTGGCGAAATCACGTCCAAAGTACGGTCCCGCAAACTATGAATGAACATTCGAGAACCCTTTGTCTGGACACAGATCTGTATTTCTAGAACACCCCCAACCATTTTCAGTCGAGAATGTTTGGAGGAAATGCCAACCCACCACCTTGGCCTGGACCAAAGTTGTTTGTACAGATTCTCAAACAAAGAACAGCCGCGGGATCAGCAAAAACGCCAAAACATTTTCGGATCAGAAGCCCGACTGGGATAATTGCTGGTTTTCAGCGTGAGCCACCGCCGCCGATTCAGGAAATTTTTTCGGGAAAAGGAAATCCGGTTCGGATCTCGGAGCCCCCGAAACAAATAATAAAAAAAAAACTCGGGCATTTTAAACTCTACAACAATTAGCTTGATGGGTAAATTGAGTGCAATGGGCGTTACCCGGGGTGTTGTTTTCTTTTCATCTGTTGTTGTTGTTTTTGTGTTTTCAGAAGCTGAGAAAAAAAATCTTTGGTAGACTCAGAGTTTGTTTGAAGTTTGACTGTGTGTGGGTTTTTTCGAGTTATTTTTTGTTTTAAATTTTTAAAGAAGCACAGTGACACAAACAGCCAGCTTCGAAACCATCGATGGAAGCGAAACGATCAGTCTCCGTCTTGCTTCGGGAGAAGATTGCCCGATGATTACCGGGACGAAAACCCGAAAACGGACAACCCTTGGGAGTATCTTCATCAGCTTCGCTGTTGTTTTCGGCCAGTTTTTTTCCCGCTTGTACCGAAACCGGTGCATTCATTTGCATTTGGGCGTTGCAAATTGCAATATTTAGGATAATGGAGTTCGTTGCGTGCATTGCCTGGGTTTTTATTTTTCCTTTTCTTGAAGTCCCTTACTGAAGAAAAAAAAACTGCTGTTCATGCATGCTCTTTTCTAGTTTGCCCATTTCGATGATTGACAAATCCATTCAGCCGGATTGCGTATCGGGGTGCAGGCTTTCCTTTTTTTTGCACTTGGGTGGCAATTCGAGAAGGCAAATCAGGGAAAAAAATTGTATGCCTTGTTGGAAGTTTTTTTAATTTACAATTTTTGAAAGTCAACTTTTTCAGTTAACCTTAAACTTGACATGCTACTCTAAAACAAAAATATGGACTTTTGACCCCTAAATTTATGCAATTGAATCTGTATACCCTAGTTTAAATTATTCAATATAAGTTTTTCTAGCTTGACATGTTATCATGTTTTTAACAATGGTAGCATGTAGAAGTAGAAAAATTGCCTACTTTGACGCATACAATTGTACGCTTTTTACTCCGGAGTAGCATGTCAACTTTAAGTGGTGCTGGGATTTAAAATGCGAACTAATAAAGAATATTATTTGAGACAGAAGGTAACAAGTATCAAAATCTCGCTCGACTAGTCTCCTCGCTATAAGTTGAGTCATTCAACAGTCTAGCGCCAATGTCACCGAAAATGGGAACATAACTCAGCTTTCCGAATGAAACAAACCAATTCACCTAAAGCCCACCTAGAAAACCATGTAAAATAGCCGCTCATCTTGTTCGAAATTGATCCGGCCAAAGGAATCGACAGAAGGAAAAAAAAAACGCCGAACAAAAAACGCAATCTGATTTATTGAGCATATAAAATCGTTTATTAATGTGTATCGATACGCTTTAATAGAGGACTTCTGGCTTCAAAACTATTAGCTATTATGGGTTATTTTTGTTCGGCGACCGTGATTTTAGAGCAAAATCTCGCCGCTTTCGAGACAAACTTTTTTCTCTTCATCTCCTCGTAGAAATGGAAAAGAAAAAACATATTGTTCTTCGAAAGATGTTTCAGAGAAACCCAAAAGGTGCTGATGATGGTTTAGTCAAAAAAAAAAAAACAATCTGAGACGGAAGACGGCGGCGGGACTCGATTTGAGAAATTTTTATTGCGGTATTAAAAATATAAAACTGTCATCATCACCCCGAGAGAGGGCCGCCGAGCGTTTTGGGACCCGTGCTTCGGGTTCTTCTCCATTCTTGTATGTCAAGGGTGTGTATGTTTGTGCTCGCGTGTGTGGGTTTTTTTCCTCTCTCTCTCGCTGTCGTATTGTTTCGGGCAGGGTGGTCGTAAATGTCGGTCCCTTTGGTGACTACCTACTGATCTAGTAGTAGTTGTTGCTGCTGTTGTTGGGATGAAGATGACCGACGATTTGATTACGCCCCGGAGATGTTGGTGACGATCTCGCTGCTACCAACCTACAACAGTAGGAGAGGTCCCAGAAAGCCGGACAAGATTTATAGCGTTTAATTGCCTTCTGGTAATAAAGTTGTCCGTGGTGAGCGGTGGTGTGGCGAGGGCAGCTGGATCGTTTTCTCTCTTGGAGCCTCAGCCTTAATAACTGCTGGTCAATTAGGACCCCGGCGGCGCAGCGGCTCCGGAACATTGACGACGACACGGTGCGATAAACAAATCGAAGTGAGGAGATAAAATCGCGATAAAAATGTTCTCACGATGGCGCGGTCGGTTCCGATTCGTCGGGTTTTGTCACACGACGAACGAAGGCCGCAACCGGTTGACGATGGCGCATCAGCAGCGTTCGGATCGGAAGCCTGGAACAATTCGATCAATCTTACGGCAGCTAAATAGCTCGAGAGAGACAGAGAGGGACCCCTTCGGAAGGACCCGAACAGCGCAAGTGACAGCTTTCGGTGAGCCCTGGGACCACACGGTTTGCTGCCGATTGCCTTCTAAGCTGCTGGACGAAGATTTTCGACGAGAAAATGATGAAATTAAGACGGAGATAAGCACCTTTGCAGAGGACCATTCACAGAATGGGAAAACTAGAGAGCGAGATATGCGGATAAGCCGGGGATATCTCGTTGACCGTAAGGGAAAGAGATTAGACGACGATGTAGAGAGCGTTTTATCGTCGTTTAATCTGGCGGCGCTTTCCGGTGCGTGGAGGGAAGCTGTATTGAAGTAGATGGATCTCCATCATCATCTACGTCTTAGTCGTCAAACTCGTCGTCGTTGTCGGAAGATATCATCGTCAACCCATGCGCACGACATCAACAACAACAACAACAGGGACCAGAAGGCCCACGGAACCGCAAAGAATGACATCACGTTTCGTTCCTATTAGCACGAACGGGTAGGTACCTACTTACGCGAGAAAGAGACGGAAGTGGAGTAGGTACCTCAACTGTTTATACCAAGCAGCTTAAACATAATTACGAAAGACTTCTCGTCGCTGTCGTGGCAGCGTTCCAGCTCTCAATGAATGGCGGTTATTGTCTTGGGGACCACGCTACAGATCTATGGGTAAATAAATACAATTTGAGCGCTTGTTCGGGACTGCAGCTACCTGCCTACTACGATGGGACGCCGCAATGAGAGACACTCGAAGGAAAAAAATAACAGAATAAACAGAAGAAAAAACGAGTGCACGGCTTCTGTGGTTTGCACTACGGCTGACAATGGCAATTTTTAAATGGTTTTGCGAGCGCAAATAAGCCTCCGAGGTGGGCGGCTCGTGAGTGGGTGGGTGGCGTGCTCCGGTTTGCCGATCTACAACGGAGGCCGATTTAGTGTGGGAACGAACGACCAACCAATCAACAACGGTGCCCGCAAATTGTGTGTGTGCAGAATTTAAATCAAGCTGATTGGTGTTAATTGGATGTGAAAACATTTGTAGCGTTCCACCTGGTGAGAAGAAGTGTGAGGGAAAGTTCTGAAATTGTCAAAAGCGTGTTTTACGTGCTTAAAAATAAGACTTTAATATTAGAATTTTTTTTTTGACCGAATTTTCAACATGCTCCTGAAGTCCACACAGATATTAGATACATAAAGCAAAACATTGAGCCCCTAAATATAGGCAACAATGTTGCTATTGAACGCAAGTTAAGTCATAGAGCGCTTCCAACGCGGAAACCCATCTGGATTAATCAATTTATGCTCCACGAATAACGAAAAACCAGATTTTCTTTAACTTTCGCCAAAGTCCCTCCTCCTTCTCGTTGCGATCTACAGCGGCCTACACAACAGAAGATTAACCAACTGAACCCGAACTCTCGAGCGGCGGCAATTAATTCCGCATGTTTACTCAATCAATCAGAGTCTAAATTCGCCATAACTGTTCGGTAAATTGCCATTAATTTTCCGACAATTATTATAATTTATCGCTCCAGTACCCCCGCCAGTGCAGTGGTCGGCTGCTGGGAAAGATCAACGCCGCGTTAAACTCAGCTCGGGAAAAAAGATTTTCAAATTGCTGCGTGGCAGCCTGCCAGTCGATCTGTTTTGCAGAAACCAGAGCGCATAAGAAGGCAGTAAGTACACCTCTAAAGTTACCACCCGAGTTGCTGCGCTGCGCTAGCGGCGGCTATTGCATTAATTAATGATTATATGGAGCGTAGTGGCGTTGAGGCGATATTGCGCTCTAATGGATCTTCGTCACACTCGCCTGCCGCTGCCACCTTTCTCCCGGGCTGTTACGCTGCCGTGGTGATGAGTAATGACTTCATTTCTACCGCACCGCATCGAAATTGCTCCTTAGCGACATTTCCCAACCCCGGAGCACCGCTATTGATCAGAAACTTTGTAAGCAGAGAAAATCAGTTGATACCATATCGTTCTAGCGATTGATAAGCGTTAAATGAGATCATTTGAAAAAATTGAACTTTTCAATTATTATGTCACTCAAACAACATTTTTAGTTAATGGAATCAATTCTGGAGCACCGCTATTGTTCAGGAACTTTGTAAACGAAGAAGATGAGTTTATGAACGGTCGTTCTAGCGATTGACAAGCGTAAAAGGTGATAGTTTGATAAAATTTTCCTATAGGATTATTATGTCACTCAGACAACACTTCTAGTTCATGGATCCAATCCTGGAGCACCGCTATTGTTCAGGAACCATATTAGCAAAGAAGATAATTTAATAATTGGTCGTTCTAGCGATTAATAAGCGTTAGATGTGATCAATTGACAAAATTGTTCATAGGATTATTATGTTACTCGAACAACATTTCTAGTTCTTGGACCCAATACTGGAGCACCGCTATTGATCAGAAACTTGTTAGCAGAGTAAATCAGTTGATACCGTATCGCTCTAGCGAATGATAAGCGTTAGAAGAGATCATTTGATAAAATTGTTCTATAGGATTATTATGTCGCTCGGACCACATTTCTAGTTCATGAACTCCATCCTGAAACACCTTTATTGTTCGGGAACTTTGTAAGCAAAGAAGATACAATTATTAACGGTCGTTCTAGCGATTGATAAGCGTTAAATGTGCTCATAAGACTAATTGTTCTCTATGGTTATTATGTCACTCGGACAACGTTTCTGGTTCATGGACCCAAACTAAAAAAAAGTCGGACATGTAACCATTTTCCGATTATCGCATAGACCCAATGAGAAGACGCTAAATGGAACGCACATACTCTCGCGTCCGACGCAGATCGGTTCCGATTGTAGGTAAACTTCCCTTTCGATAACTAGGCGCGTGACGCTACCGCTCATTACTATGCGCAAAAGCTGTGAAAGCCGCAGCTACCAGCTCTTGCATAATCGCCTACGCAGAATCGAAACTTCGTCGGTCGTTGTCTGTCGGCAGCAGCTGCTGCGTAGGCACACTTTAACGATCCGCCCAATCATCCAAACTTCCCCACATCGATGGGAAGAGTCGAGCCTAGCGTGGCGTTCTCAATGTCAACATCCACAGGCACGTCGATCTCCGATTGTGGCCCTTCACGTTTTTCTCCCCCTTAATCCCGACGCGATGTGTGCCGATTCGAATCTCCAGTTGCTGCTCTCGTCCGAGGGTTTTAGAGACTGCTAATTTTCACACTAGACACGATTATCGAATTTCCTATTGTCGATCCCCGAAGCCCAGGCAGCACATTGTTTCCAATGTCAGATCTTGTGTAACAACAAACTACACGTATCAAATTACCAAACGCCGCTCTGTGCCATGCGTTTGCCGAATAGACGAACTGACGACGACCGACGCGCGTAATAGGAGGTCCTCGAATGTTGCAAAAATAAACTGTTACAGAATTCGTGCCTTTGTTTCGGGAAAAACGCCCTAGAATCACAGAAAACAGATCCTCCGGGACAGATAAGCCCTCCGGGGACATCTGCACACGGCCTTGCACTCCCTTTCGGAAGTACCGATCCTCGAGTGCAACAATTTTATTGAACAGCCTATTTTCGTCCAAAGTTTAAAAAAAAATCTAGAGGGAACAGGGAAATTTCCCGAAAAAAAATCGAAGCATTTTAACGTCTTCTCAAGTGGTTTGATGACAGGGAACAACAGAAAAGAAACGTTAAATGTCGTCAAATGGTTGCTTCCTCCTTGCCGTTCCTCCACTCGTTCACAACTTTAGAAGGCTTTCTCTCACGTACGCCGCTCTACACTTTTGCCCGAGGAGCAACCACTCAGGAAAAGTGATTCTACCCGATGTGATGGATTTCAAGGTTCCCTATACGTTTTGGGACCAAAATCAACATTCAAGTGTAGGCATACAAGCAGTCAGCAGGAACAACAAACAATTAAGGGTTCCTGGTCGAGGGATCGGCGAAGGATTGGAAATTTTCTGCCAGCCGAAGATTTTCTTCTTTCGGGCCCGAACTTTTCTCAAGACGTCCATTCATCCCGTTTTGATCTGATCGGATTGAAAACACAAAAAAATGGGCGCACAATGCATTTTTGGGTGACAGCCGCGCATACACACTCATACAACGGCAAATTCAGGAACGCGTGTTCCTTGTTGTATAGAACATATGGAGGTTTTTTTTCTGGGTTGTTTGTTATTTTTCCCCTCTGCTGAGAAACCAAATTGGCTGGATAATCTCACTCGAATTACTTGCCAAAGGAATGAAGCCAGGGTTGAATTCGAGGATTCCGTTTTTTTTTCTTTTTAACAGATAAACAAAAAATTTACAATAGTGACGATTTGAAAATAATAACTGTCAAAAAAGATATCAAAGTTCCAAAAACCTGCTTAAATCCAAAACAAACAACAAAGTCAAAAATTTCAAACAAGCAGATGAATGTCAAAAATGCCGAAAATGAAAAAAATGTCAAAAATGTCAAAAATGTCAAAAATGTCAAAAATGTCAAAAATGTCAAAAATGTCAAAAATGTCAAAAATGTCAAAAATGTCAAAAATGTCAAAAATGTCAAAAATGTCAAAAATGTCAAAAAAGTCAAAAATGTCAAAAATGTCAAAAATGTCAAAAATGTCAAAAATGTCAAAAATGTCTAAAATGTCAAAAATGTCTAAAATGTCTAAAATGACAAAAATGTCTAAAATGTCAAAAATGTCAAAAATGTCAAAAATGTCAAAAATGTCAAAAATGTCAAAAATGTCAAAAATGTAAGAAATGTAAAAAATGTCAAAAATGTCAAAAATGTCAAAAATGTTAAAAAAGTCAAAAATGTCAAAAATGTCAAAAATGTCAAAAAAGTCAAAAATGTCAAAAATGTCAAAAATGTCAAAAATGTCAAAAATGTCAAAAATGTCTAAAATGTCAAAAATGTCAAAAATGTCTAAAATGTCAAAAATGTCAAAAATGTCAAAAATGTCAAAAATGTCAAAAATGTCAAAATGTCAAAAATGTCAAAAATGTCAAAAATGTCAAAAATGTCAAAAATGACAAAAATGTCAAAAATGTCAAAAATGTCAAAAATGTCAAAAAAGTCAAAAAAGTCAAAAATGTCAAAAATGTCGAAAATGTCGAAAATGTCAAAAATGTCAAAAATGTCAAAAATGTCAAAAATGTCAAAAATGTCAAAAATGTCAAAAATGTCAAAAATGTCAAGAATGTCAAAAATGTCAAAAAGTCAAAAATGTCAAAAATGTCAAAAATGTCAAAAATGTCAAAAATGTCAAAAATGTCAAAAATGTCAAAAATGTCAAAAATGTCAAAAATGTCAAAAATGTCAAAAATGTCAAAAATGTCAAAAATGTCAAAAATGTCAAAAATGTCAAAAATGTCAAAAATGTCAAAAATGTCAAAAATGTCAAAAATGTCAAAAATGTCAAAAATGTCAAAAATGTCAAAAATGTCAAAAATGTCAAACATGTCAAAAATGTCAAAAATGTCAAAAATGTCAAAAATGTCAAAAATGTCAAAAATGTCAAAAATGTCAAAAATGTCAAAAATGTCAAAAATGACAAAAATGACAAAAATGACAAAAATGTCAAAAATGTCAAAAATGTCAAACATGTCAAAAATGTCAAAAATGTCAAAAATGTCAAAAATGTCAAAAATGACAAAAATGACAAAAATGCCAAAAATGTCAAAAATGTCAAAAATGTCAAAAATGTTAAAAATGTCAAAAATGTCAAAAATGTCAAAAATGTCAAAAATGTCAAAAATGTCAAAAATGTCAAAAATGTCAAAAATGTCAAAAATGTCAAAAATGTCAAAAATGTCTAAAATGTCAAAAATGTCAAATATGTCAAAAATGTCTAAAATGTCAAAAATGTCAAATATGTCAAATATGTCAAAAATGTCAAAAATGTTAAAAATGTTAAAAATATCAAAAATGTTAAAAATGTCAAAAATGTCAAAAATGTCAAAAATGTCAAAAATGTCAAAAATGTCAAAAATGTCAAAAATGTCAAAAGTGTCAAAAATGTCAAAAATGTCAAAAATGTCAAAAATGTCAAAAATGTCAAAAATGTCAAAAATGTCAAAAATGTCAAAAATGTCAAAAATGTCAAAAATGTCAAAAATGTCAAAAATGTCAAAAATGTCAAAAATGACAAAAATGTCAAAAATGTCAAAAATGTCAAAAATGTCAAAAATGTCAAAAATGTCAAAAATGTCAAAAATGTCAAAAATGTCAAAAATGTCAAAAATGTCAAAAATGTCAAAAATGTCAAAAATGTCTAAAATGTCAAAAATGTCAAAAATGTCAAAAATGTCAAAAATGTCAAAAATGTCAAAAATGTCAAAAATGTCAAAAATGTCAAAAATGTCAAAAATGTCCAAAATGTCAAAAAAGTCAAAAAAGTCAAAAAAGTCAAAAATGTCAAAAATGTCAAAAATGTCAAAAATGTCAAAAATGTCAAAAATGTCAAAAATGTCAAAAATGTCAAAAATGTCAAAAATGTCAAAAATGTCAAAAATGTCAAAAATGTCAAAAATGTCAAAAATGTCAAAAATGTCAAAAATGTCAAAAATGTCAAAAATGTCAAAAATGTCAAAAACGTCAAAAATGTCAAAAATGTCAAAAATGTCAAAAATGTAAAAAATGTCAAAAATGTCAAAAATGTCAAAAATGTCAAAAATGTCAAAAATGTCAAAATGTTAAAAATGTCTAAAATGTCTAAAATGTCTAAAATATAAAAAATTCAAAAATTCAAAAATGTCAAAAATGTCCAAAATGTCAAAAATTTCAAAAATTTGAAAAATTTCAAAAGTTTCTAAAATTACAAAAACATAAAAAATCCAAGCACTTACCTCGTTCAACGATCTTCCCAAACAGGTTCTTCCCCCGCAGGAAGTTCCGGGTCGAGCAGTTCCACCGGCGATTCCGGAACTGATGCTGGCACTCGCTGATGGCCATGTTGGCTCCCTTGGCGATAGCCGCCAGAACTCCGGGATTTTCCCGAGCCAACCTTCGCTGTTTCCGCCTTAGCGTCGCGTGTATCGCCGGATCCATGTACATCATCCCGTTTGCCAGCGGTGAAATGTTATTCGGTTCTCCAGCCTTTGCAATACCCCTGTTGATTTTTTCGGGAAAAGGTGCAAAAGAAAAACTTTTGTTAGAACGTGGAAAAATATTTTAAATAAAACAAACTCTCCCAGGGAAAGTGTTCATCTGTTAAAACAAAGGTCAACAAAAATCATTCGGTTTTGGAATGTCCAAAAATTCTTAAAGCAAACACCTGAAGATCACCTGGTTCTCTGGAGGACTCATCGGTCGGAAAAGGGTAAAAAGTCAACAGCGGAAGATGGATTAACGCTGGAATCCCTCTTCTCTAGGGCCAAGTGGTTGGACAAATATTAGTTCGGATTTTTGTTGATTTTTTTTGTTCAACTTTAGGACAGGAAGAGAAAACCTGCTGCAGTACGAAACATGTGCGAAGCACATAAAGGCTTTCAAGTGAAGGTATCAAAATTCACACAGAGCCATTCTTCGGACCACCGCGTTCTCAAGGAAGAAAGGAAGTAACAAGTTGCTGCCAGCCATCAGAAAAGGAAACGTGTGTTTACCTTTACCGGAATGCGCAACGCAAAAACGATTTCTGTGATGAAGCTGAGAAGAAACATTCCAAATAACAACGAATTGGTTGAATCAACAAATTCGTTGAGCTGTGTTTTTCTTGCTTTCTGCTAATTAAATCAGTCATTGATGTCTTTGTATAGGGATTCCATCGAATTATTTCCAGCAACCAATCTAGAAGAAGCTGACAAAATTGGAGACAAATAAGCTTTGCGCTTCGCGGTTATTTTCATCCCAGACGCGTAATTTGTATCTATTTCGGTGTGAGGCTGCTGATGATTTCAGCCATCGCCGTCGTCAGGGGCTTTCCGCGGAATTTCGGACTAACTCCGTAGTCCGCGGCAGCAAAAATCAACATTAATATTCATCACCAGCTAATTTCAGCGAAGCGGAAAGTGTCTCACATTTTCAACGCCACCGGAGACACAATCCTCAATTTGCGGTGGAGCTGCGAGATGAGGGAGAGAAATGGCGAGGGTAGAGGGGATCGTACTTGATCTCCATAATTCAGCCCCCGTCTGCTGGAAGCTGACGAGTAACTACGGCCGCAAAGTTGAAGCCCGTAATTTAATAACCATCATATCGCCTCACATCCTCGAGTCTCGAGCGCGTCACAGTCGTCACAGACAGGTAGAAGATGTGATCGTTAAGAAGGTAGTCGTTAGTGTGCGGCGCACGGAGGGAAATAAATCGAAAGACCTCGGTTCCGGATTATGGTAAAGATAATGAGAACGGAACCTGGGATGGATTCCGAGAATCCGTCAATTATTTTGATTTTTGTTTCTACTAATAAGTTAACTAAAGGTAATGACTGCTTATTTTGAAGTCAGCAGACTATTTGATGTGGGTAGGAAGTCTTCTTGAATGGAATATCAATTACAGCAGATTGAAACTTCTGCTGGAGTACGAAATATAATGGCTGATTGAGACCTCAATCCATAAAAAAATCTTCTTCTACTTATGAGAAAAATACAATAAAAAATATTTAATGTTCGTTTGAAACTTCTGTTGGTGAAATGAACTAAAGTGGATTGAGATTTCTATCAGTAGTTTATATCATCGATGATTGAGACTTCTGCATGAGGAAAAACGTACCTATTATATAAGTTGAAACTTCGGCTGATAAAGTGATTCTAAACAGCTTGGGACGTCTACTCAAGTGAAAACTTTAAAAAAATGACACCTTCATTGGAACAGCGAATTCGTCCTGACTGAGACTTCTGCTTTTTTTTCATGATGTAATCTTGCATCCTATGTGGCGTGGCACAGCCTGTTTGCAACGAACTATCGCACATCATAACTTGATCCGCTTTTCATATTCATTAGCTCCAAACTGCCTTTGAGTGGACTTTTTCAAGGAAATTAAGGTAGATTGAGACTTCTGCTTGGAATCAAAACTCCGCAATCGGTTGAAGCTAGTGCTGTTTGTGTGAATCAATGCGCATTGAGACTTCTGCTCAAGAAAAAATACCAACGTTTGATGAGCCTTTCGTTAAACGGATGTGGATTGAGATTTCTGTCAGTTGGGTGAATCGAAAATACGGCACTATAACAGTGAATTGAGATTGAGACTTCCGCACTGTTGCGATAGACTGAGACTGTTTAAGGAAAAATGATCCAAACAGGTTGTGACTTCTCCCCAGGAAAACAATCACTGAGGATGGAGACTACTGGTCAATTTATGGAGCCAGTACTAGTGGATTGAGAGTTCATTCATAGCTGATTGAGACTTCGTCCAAGAAAAAAAAAGTTCCACTTGACTTACATACTGTCAGGATAATAAAGTAAGAACACGTCGTGAAAATTATTTTAACCGATTTAGATTTCTCATGATCAAACGTGTTAAAGTTGACTGCCGATATAAAATCTTTGGCAGCTGATTGAGATTTCTGTTTTTATGTTGAAATACAGTTTTATTAAAAGAGGCTTCCTTCTCAAATCTTTTGAGCTTTCATAAGAATATTTGACAAATTTCTGTGGAACCGGATTGTAATTGCAGGAAGTACACAAATGTTAAAAAAGGTTGATTTACCATGGGTGCACAGCCTGACCGTAATTTTTAAAATTAAAAGTTAATATATTTTCGTTATGAAAACAGCAGAAAACTTTCACCGTGTCCTACCCTGAAGGCAAATGACCAATAAAACCGTGCACAAATCTGTTCCCAGGAATCGTCGCTGCACCCCAGGGCAGCCCAGGTGCTTTTGGTTGAACCTGTGCAATCGCGTTGTCGTCCCGTTTTCATAATAACAATAATAAAACTAATAATAATAAACATCGCGCTGCTGTTCTTGCCTTTTAATAGGCACTGGACTTCCCTAGCCTGCGGCTCAAAAAACCCCTCACGCGGGTTTGGTTGAACATATTAAATCAGTTCAAAAGAGTTATTCGTCTGGTGATTGACAGCTAAGGCGCCGGAACCGGATCAAGATTAGGATCGGCGCTTCCACAGCATTTTCAAGAAAAATCAAATTTGGTCAACAGATTGGCAAGTAAACGAAAAAGAACGCATTTTGTCTTCCGGGATGAAGACTACCATCACCATTCGCGGAACTAGAATTAAAAGAAAAAACAAGGGTGCTGACCAAGATACACGTCAGACGTAGACGTCACGATTTGCGACGCAACGTCGCAATCCGCAAATGGGAGGAAATTTTTAACATTCATTTATGGCACATGGCGATGATGGCGCGACACGGTGTCTCACTTCGGGCCAAAAACGGCATGATTCACACGGACCCTCCTTATCGATCTGAATCCCAACTCTGCGTCGCAGACATGGGCTTCCTCCAAGACAGGTTTCCGGGAACCCACCGGAACGCCACATCGATCCGTGGTACAATACCAGAAAAAATGATTTACAATGCACAGCAATGTTGTTTATGATAATTATTATTACTTCGGCTTCATATTTTTTTCTCTCATTTTTTAACGTTGTCCCAATGTTCCATATTTCGCTTTCTTCGGACGAAACAAACCTTTTTATTGTGGTCGGTCCCGGAATTGACAATTGGAACCGGGCGCAGCTTCTGCCCCCGGTATTGTTGTCAAACTCGAAACAGAAAGACAAACTAATTTCGGTTTTACAACCGGAGCTATTATGTAAGGCTGCACTTTTTGTCCCAACACTAAACGAATATAAAAAAAACAAAATTCCCGAGAGAGTTGCCCCCGCTTGAATAAGCAGAGAGGTGCTCCAGATGGAAGCCTGTTTTCAGTTTTCAGCTTTCGTTCCTGGTTCTAAGATGTTCTGGAGTGTCTGTCGAAATTCGAGTGATCGAAGAAAAACGCAAACGCCCATAAATCATCCCAAGATGACAAACTGACCCCTTTTCCCAAGTCTCCGGGGCAAAACGCCACCCGCCTCACGCTTACATTCCTCCAAATTTGGCGTGTCGCGCGAATGAAATTGTAAAATTCTTTCAAATTAAACCTTACACATGTTCATTTCGAGGTAAAGTTGTTTTCAGTTTTTTTTCAACTTTTTCCTCTTCCAATGCAAAACAAATTCGAGAACAACAACGAAGCGATTGACAGGCGACAGCCGGAACGAAATCTGGGCGTCCAACTTTTTCTTCTGGGGGAGCAAGTTTTGAAATTTGAAAACAACAAAAAATGGACTTGGATTTGAACCGATGAATTGATGGAAAGATCACACGCGTTGTTGTCTTGCCTTCTTGAAAGGTTGCGAGTTGGGATTTTTTCCCCAGTTATCTTTCTATCTTAGCGGCGGCAGCTCAATTACGCAATCGGCAACAACTCGGGCAGCTTCCGGTAATTGTGAGACAAATTGTGTTCATGTACGTCATTTACATTCCTGCCGTCACGAGTGGCATAAATGGCACAAGCATAATTTATTTCATGAACCTCTTCGAAATTCACTGTTTTTCCTCATAAGAAGATCACAAACAGAGGCAGAAAAATGTTGATAAAAGTCAGTGATGCAAATACGCCTGGCCGTCCTCAACATATAGAGCTCAGCTGGGTGGGTGCATAAATTATCGCCACCGCAGATTTAATTGATGATGATTTGAATCGGAAAGTAGCAATCTTGACAGCTGCTCCGCGATCGATCGATCAGCGAAGAATTCGAGAAGTTGGGAACGCAGAAAGATCGATTTCATCGACGCGAAAAGTTGATTCCAAAGCAAAACGGAGGCTGAGACGCTGACGCCGTCGCTAGACGGTTTACGGGCTATGATTATCGTCATTAGATTTCGCTGCCTCGGCGTTGACGATCGATGGCGTGTGGTCCGGCGCGGTAGAGACCCAGACCGTCATAGTCGTCGTCTGCGTATGACACCCGCCAATTGTCGGGTAATCAAAACGTCAAAATTGACAATTGCGGAACAAGAAAATTTTGCTGCCCTAGCTTGTTTTCTTTTCGGTTCAAGGCCGAATCGATATATAAATATGATGAAAACACGTGGACATAGAGTAAGGTTCAAGGGAACGTCAGGTGTTTCACAACAAATTTATTAATAGAGTTGATTGGGAAACCTCTCCCCGTTTAAATTAACAATAACTAGACGATTCCGGTCATTGAGGAAAAAATAAACTTATTCAAACGCCACCAGTTAATCCATCATTCGATGAAAGCTATCATTAGCTACGGGAAAAACTGTTAGATCCAGAACAAAATACCGGCTCTCAACTCTGGGGCAACAAATTGAATCGATTTGCAGCCAGCTAGTACTGAATCCATCATTCCGCCGGGTAAAGTTTACACACAAGCAGCGTCATAAAACTCACAACCGGCTGATTAATCATTTCAGCAATCGATTTGGGATCGGGTAAAGATCCCCTCGCGCAAAACCGGATCGTGATGCCCTAGTTGCTGCGTCGGCTAGTTGTGATTAACGTTCTAAATCGAGACAAAAAAAACCACCCAGGCTGGGAACCCGAAAACGTCACCTTACTCAGTTAGACAGCTGTTGCTGCAGTAATTTGCACCCTGAGCGCCGCGCTTAAAGTTTCGTTTAGTTTAAAGTTGAGAACACTAGCCGACGGAATGAAAAATGACACTAGGGTGTTAATTTGTCATTTATTACACCGACTTTTAACCGACCAAGACGCCTTCTTCCAGTAGAAGTGGAAGTTTCTTGGATTATTTTAGCGAAAACGCTTTAAACACTTTAAACGCCTCGATTAGAGGCGTTTTTACGAGTTTCAGCAAACGTTCTCGGAGGGCTCCCGAAACGGGATTGGAAACTATTCTCAGTTAAGAATCGTAAAAGGGTAACCGAGTTGGTGTTCCGTTTTGTAGCTTTGCCAACATATCGAATTTGGGAAGTTTTTTGGACGGGAGACTTCAACCCAAAATTTTCGGGTTCGTCGCCTACAACGTTGAAGTCTTTCGTACAGTTTTGGCAGCTTTTTGGTGCGAATGTTGTTTGTTTCATAAGCAAAATGCGGCGCTTTTATGACATCGATAAATAAAAAATGTCAAAACTGTGCTAGGCGGGCGAATTTTGATTGAATTATTCATTTGCAATTTAAGGTACATCTGGCATACATCCCTCAATTTAACAAAACAATTTGGAACCAAAATTGATTCAAAAAGCAAAAAAACGAAAAAAACCGCAAAAAACCTTGATTTCAACGAGAACCTTCAGCTCATATCCTGAACGATTTAAACGAAATTTTAGAGGAACTTTGAATCTGAATCTGAAATCTGAAATCTGAATCTGAAATCTGAATCTGAAATCTGAATCTGAAATCTGAATCTGAAATCTGAATCTGAAATCTGAATCTGAAATCTGAATCTGAAATCTGAATCTGAAATCTGAATCTGAAATCTGAATCTGAAATCTGAATCTGAAATCTGAATCTGAAAGCTGAATCTGAAATCTGAATCTGAAATCTGAATCTGAAATCTGAATCTGAAATCTGAATCTGAAATCTGAATCTGAAATCTGAATCTGAAATCTGAATCTGAAATCTGAATCTGAAATCTGAATCTGAAATCTGAATCTGAAATCTGAATCTGAAATCTGAATCTGAAATCTGAATCTGAAATCTGAATCTGAAATCTGAATCTGAAATCTGAATCTGAAATCTGAATCTGAAATCTGAATCTGAAATCTGAATCTGAAATCTGAATCTGAAATCTGAATCTGAAATCTGAATCTGAAATCTGAATCTGAAATCTGAATCTGAAATCTGAATCTGAAATCTGAATCTGAAATCTGAATCTGAAATCTGAATCTGAAATCTGAATCTGAAATCTGAATCTGAAATCTGAATCTGAAATCTGAATCTGAAATCTGAATCTGAAATCTGAATCTGAAATCTGAATCTGAAATCTGAATCTGAAATCTGAATCTGAAATCTGAATCTGAAATCTGAATCTGAAATCTGAATCTGAAATCTGAATCTGAAATCTGAATCTGAAATCTGAATCTGAAATCTGAATCTGAAATCTGAATCTGAAATCTGAATCTGAAATCTGAATCTGAAATCTGAATCTGAAATCTGAATCTGAAATCTGAATCTGAAATCTGAATCTGAAATCTGAATCTGAAATCTGAATCTGAAATCTGAATCTGAAATCTGAATCTGAAATCTGAATCTGAAATCTGAATCTGAAATCTGAATCTGAAATCTGAATCTGAAATCTGAATCTGAAATCTGAATCTGAAATCTGAATCTGAAATCTGAATCTGAAATCTGAATCTGAAATCTGAATCTGAAATCTGAATCTGAAATCTGAATCTGAAATCTGAATCTGAAATCTGAATCTGAAATCTGAATCTGAAATCTGAATCTGAAATCTGAATCTGAAATCTGAATCTGAAATCTGAATCTGAAATCTGAATCTGAAATCTGAATCTGAAATCTGAATCTGAAATCTGAATCTGAAATCTGAATCTGAAATCTGAATCTGGAATCTGAATCTGAAATCTGAATCTGAAATCTGAATCTGAAATCTGAATCTGAAATCTGAATCTGAAATCTGAATCTGAAATCTGAATCTGAAATCTGAATCTGAAAGCTGAATCTGAAATCTGAATCTGAAATCTGAATCTGAAAGCTGAATCTGAAAGCTGAAATCTGAATCTGAAATCTGAATCTGAATCTGAAATCTGAATCTGAAATCTGAATCTGAAATCTGAATCTGAAATCTGAATCTGAAATCTGAATCTGAAATCTGAATCTGAAATCTGAATCTGAAATCTGAATCTGAAATCTGAATCTGAAATCTGAATCTGAAATCTGAATCTGAAATCTGAATCTGAAATCTGAATCTGAAATCTGAATCTGAAATCTGAATCTGAAATCTGAATCTGAAATCTGAATCTGAAATCTGAATCTGAAATCTGAATCTGAAATCTGAATCTGAAATCTGAATCTGAAATCTGAATCTGAAATCTGAATCTGAAATCTGAATCTGAAATCTGAATCTGAAATCTGAATCTGAAATCTGAATCTGAAATCTGAATCTGAAATCTGAATCTGAAATCTGAATCTGAAATCTGAATCTGAAATCTGAATCTGAAATCTGAATCTGAAATCTGAATCTGAAATCTGAATCTGAAATCTGAATCTGAAATCTGAATCTGAAATCTGAATCTGAAATCTGAATCTGAAATCTGAATCTGAAAATAAAACTGTTAAATTTGAAATATGAATTTTTATGCTTTTATCATAAAGTTTAAAACTGAACTACATTTCGGAAATAAAATCAGCTGAAATTGAAAGTGTTGCTTCCAAGTTATAATTTTTCCTTTCCAAAGTAGATAATTAGTTTGATTTCAACAATTCGGCTTATATTTCTTTCCGAACTCGAAACGGTTGGTCGTAAATTTCTGCAACCACAAGCCATAATAAGCTCGGGATTGACATTTTCCCATGAATTGGCGGGACGGCGACAAAAGCGCACGGAAAGTGTTGAAGGAAACACAAAAAAAAAAACGCAGATCCCCAGACCGAATTCAGCAACCAGGCAGGGGCTTGTAAGTTGACAGGCAAATTAATTGCATTTCACACCTGATAGATGTGTGGCAGGCAGTCGGTCGACGGGCGGCAGCAGCAACAAAACACCGAGTTTTGTGCCACTCTCGACGCAACCTCAGGAAGACAGTTTCAGTTTTATACGTGTGTGACCTGATTTCTGCGCTACAGAAAACCGCAAAGCCACACGCCGCGCGCGGTGACACGGAAAAGAATAAAGTGACACTTCCCTTCATCGTGGGTATGGCGACCGTTGAAAAGTTTTTAATAAGAGACACACGAGCAACGGATGTCCCCGAGTCCGAGTTGGTTTTTTTTCGGTGTGGGAAAAAAGGAAGAGTTTCGTTTGGCGATATGTATAGTTTGTTGTTCAACAACTGGACTAGGAAAGGGGGGATGCTGCCCGATTGCAATCAATTTGGGTTACGTAAAATGTGCGATTTTTAGAGCTTGTAGTACATGCGTGCAACAAGGGGGAAAAAGCTCAATTAAATCTCGGCTCGACTCGACTCGTTCGCAGAGGAAAGGTAAATTTAATTAAAACAATTTGCAAGTTGCTTGTTGCGCCCAGGGTGAGGCAACCGACTTTCGATGCAGCACCAATCGAGCGACTGACCACCAGATGTGGACTCCGCAGTGGCTACGCGAAACGGATAAAATGTAACCCAGGTATAAATTATGTTAACGAGTTTGTTAAGGGTTCTGTAAATGGCAGGTTAAATAATAAAATTAATTGCTGAAATAATTATAATCAGCATTTACGATGATTACAATATTGATTACAGTCAGTGCCACATGGCTGAAGAAAGAAACGGGGTGTGGTGCGTGTGGCTCAACGAGGAGGTACCAATAACTGCGATTTGCCCCCACGAGAAGGTGCCAACTCCGGAGAACCTCAAGAGGAAAGGGGGGATGACTCGAACATAAATGATTGCTCACACGGGTGGGGGGGGATGGTAGAGAGCAGTATTAAGTTTAATCGCCACAGTACACGCTTGGCTGAGGAGACAGACTGATTGGCTCTTACAACCGAAGGTAGCTGTTATTGAGGCAGTAACTCGGTTTCAGGGTCATATCACTTATCGCCATCAGCTACTGCAACAAGACGCAACGACGAAACGACGGACGATGCAGATCATGTAAATTAAACAAACAATGTTTTTTTACCTCGTTTGCATGCCCGAGTAACCCAAAGTTCTGGCCCCCAAAAATCAACAGAAATAACACAAACTCTCCCAGAAATCTCCTTAAGCCATAAATTTCCAATTAATCACTATCGAAATTCTGGAGGTGCAGCATCCTTCGGAAAAGAACCTCTCACACGGGGTCGTAAAAAAAGTGCAGCAAGATAAACTCCCTGGCCTGCCCCCGGAGGAAGCAAGCAAGAGAGTGCCTAATGGGAAGTTAATGGCTGTATTAAAACCGACGAAAAAGACGAAAAAAAGCGACGGTGAGAGCAGCATAAATTTTTAATGTCTCCCAACTTTACCGAGTTGCTTGCATCAACAAAAACAACATTCAACAACCGCTGCTCTCAGAATCGATCTAGCCAGTTGCCTGCACTTTTATTGGAACATTATTAGTTCAGTTTGGGATGATATCATCATCATTTTTTTTTTTTTGAGAGAAGCATCTGGAGTCCCTTCGCGTTTATGAGGTCGATGATGGATGGATGGAAAGAATTTAGGCTGGTTTTTAAACACAAGTTTTAAAATGTAAACCAAGTTGGAGTTGAAATTTGTGATTTTTCATCCATAGTGTTTTAAATTTAAATTTAGAAACAATACAGCTGAACAGACATTTTGAAACATAAAATTTATGAACATTATGATTTGAACTAAGTTTGATGTTAAAGGATTTTAATTGGCCTATACAAGGTTGAAAATCAATTTTAAAATGCTTGAACCCTTTGAAGGATGAAGAACATGAATAATTTCAACTCAAAAGCGACTTCCAGAGACGTCGAAATGCATAATTTGGGTAGTAATAGAGTTGCGAATATAAAAGACAAAAATTTAGAAATATGTCATTTATGAACATTTACGATTTGTTATCAGAGGATATTCAATGATCTATACTCAGTCGAAAATCAACCCAAAATTTTTCAATCCACTTATAAGATTTTTAACTAATAAGTCTCTTTCAGAGGCATTAAAATACATATTTTTGTTAGTCATAGGGATGCGAATAACAAAGACATTAGTCTCAAGTGCTCATTTAACGATTAAAAATTGGATAATAATACTTAAAAATCCCATCTGAAACATT
Source organism: Uranotaenia lowii (assembly GCF_029784155.1). Lineage (NCBI taxonomy): Eukaryota > Metazoa > Arthropoda > Insecta > Diptera > Culicidae > Uranotaenia > Uranotaenia lowii. The sequence continues at coordinate 53,008,390 of NC_073692.1, read as the reverse complement.
CCTTTTTTTTTCAAGTGAAACCATGAAATATTTCAACTCATATGCCACTTTAACAGGCATTGAAAAGAAAAGTTGAGAAAGTTATCGGGTTCTAAGTTTATCTTACATAATATTTAACTTAGAACCCGAAACTTCCTCAAATTTTTTTTACCGAAAACAGGCTATACTATAAATTGCAACCCAAAAGCTTTATTTAATATGCGTTCTAATTCACGTTGAAGTAGCTTATGTCATTGAAGTTTTTCATGTTCTTGCATTTGATGGATAAATCATAAAATTTCAGGTCGATTTTCAAACTAGTATACGACATTTTATACCTTGACATTTTTTAGAGAGTACATTGTATGTACTCCCTAAAAAATGTTAAGGTGTAAAATGTCGTATACTAGTTTGAAAATCGACATGAAATTTTATGATTTATCCATCATTTTTTAGAGAGTACATTTTATGTACTCCCTAAAAAATGTTAAGGTGTAAAATGTCGTATACTAGTTTGAAAATCGACATGAAATTTTATGATTTATCCATCAAATGCAAGAACATGAAAAACTTCAATGGCAAAAGCTATTTCATTATTAATTAGAACGCATATTCAATGAAGTTTTTGGGTTGCACTTTATAGTTTAGTCTGTTATCGGTACTTGATTGTTGATTTGAAGAAAAAAAAGCTCTTTACTAGTTTGAAAATCAATCGGAATATTTTTAAACGAATATTTAAATTGATGAAAATTCAATTTTCAAGATAACAAGGCATTTTCAGAGATCTAATTGCATCTTTCCAATAGATATAGGGTAGCGATTAATCAAGAGGAAGCTATCATATAAGCCATAAGGTGTAAAAGTTCACACTGACCTCAACTCGTTTGAACTTAAACATCAATCTTAAGTTTTCTAAACAACTAATTAAGTTACAAACTTTTCAATATCCTGTACAATAAGACATCCAGAAGGTAAGTAAAAATGTATAGTTCAAGTTTTTATTGGGTTGCGGTAAGTCTAGAAACACCTATAATTCGCTTAGTCCAAAAGTTTAAAGAAACATTCAATGCCCTTTGCAAGTTTAAACACTTATTTTAAAAGTTTCTATGAGGGTTATTACATACTAGACAATAGTTGCATCTATTGAATTGCATATTTTTAGAAATCCTATGATTCTAGAAGCCTCTTAACATATAAGGTTCGCGGAGAAATGCACTGAACCAAATTCTACAAATTTTGTCTCTTTAAGTTACTTAAAATATTGTGTTGAATTCTACAGAAAAAAGTTTTATCATTAAATTTATAACATTTGTGTAGAATACTCCCGGCAAACTAAAAAACCAGAGTTCTCGTATTAGGCCCTCAAAACGTTAAAATTCACCTAGAGTTCATTCTTTCTGATTAAAGTAAAAGTAAAAAACTCTACTTACCACCACATCGACCCCCGTCCTCGGCCTGGTTTCACTTTGTTTTCCACCTCCCCACTGGTTCCGACTGCCATCAAGCAGATCAGCGCAAATGTCACCAGTTCCATTGCGTAAACTTTGACACTTTCTACCGAATCAACTAAAATTTGTTGTTTCAAGCAAACCAAATCGAGTTGGTTTCCCTCTAAAATTTGTATCCGAGATCTTCTCAACGCTTTTTTGTCGTCGGTCGAGCAGCACTTGCACTTTGAAACTTGAAAAAAAAAAATACAATTTTCCTCCGCGGGAAAACTTTTACCTTCGTGCACTGTCAGCGGTTATCACAGAACTAACAATCATTTTCCTTTTCCTCTCGATCACCCGATGGACATTGATCACATGATAGCGTCGATTTATCCGTTTTTTTTTTTGGGTTTTCCGCACTCACTACTGGCGATCGAGTCCCACGCGCTTCCTTCCGGTTCGATCAATGCAACAAAACCACCCTGAAACCAACCAGGTTGCGCGTTCAAATCTCTCAGATCCTCGACTCCGTTCCGGACAATTTTCCTTGTTCCCGGTCGACGGTTGATGGTTTAACCTCCACTCGAGAACGCTCCGACGATTGTCAACAACAAGAACACGAACTACCAAACATCAATCACGATCGCGCACGAAAACGGTTATGCTGACGGCTCGCTTTGCTAGGCCGACGATATCCTTCGGGTAGCAGCACCTTTCTCGTAATGCTCTACTGCTGCCTAGCACCTCTCAAGCTGCACCCGACCTCACTCAGTTAGCGCTCGAGCAGCTAACTCAAGCAACGTGCGCCATCTCTCTCGCTCACTTTTCCCGGGGGGCAAAACCCCTGTCGATCTCGCTTCCGCAGCCGAGATCGCTCCGAGCCAATTTGCGCTATTCGTCTCCTTCTTCGTTCCGTCCGTACACACTTTGGTTTTCCTCTCTCGGGTCGTTCGGCACACGCTCTTTCGCTCGGCTCGTTTTGCGCTCGGATACCTTTTGTTTTTGTGTATCGGCCGCCTTTTCTTCCTCCCTTTTCCCTGCTCTTTTCGTTCGGCTGGTGGAGTGATTCTTTCGAGTTTGCTCGTCACCACCTCCTTTTTTCGATTTTCCTTTCTTCACACGATCATTACTCGAGCTCTCACTCTTTCGCTGCTCCGGCGGGCTTTTCCCCGGCTAATAAAAGCCCCCAAATTGGCCCGGCACCGAAAAGAAAAGAAATTTTTCACTTTTCCTTCTGCACCCGGCAATTTGATCCTCTCGGGGTCAATTTTTTCTCTCGCTTTGCCCCACACCGTTGAGGCCGCTTGTTTGTTGCCACTTCTTGTTTTCTGTTTTCCCAAAACAGCACTTTTCGACTCGGTGTGAGTTCTCGCTTAAAACAGCCTTACCGATATCGCCCGAGCGTACTTCATTAATAAAAATACGAACATAAACAAATAAACAGCACCAACAACAACACCAAGTTAGGTACTCCACACCGGAGGAGAGTGGCTCTCCCAATTATTACAGGTGCGCTCTGGTCTACGCCTCTAAATCCACGATCGATTCTCGCAAGCCGCATTCGATCGGGAACCGATCGTTTACAGCAATCACGGAACTCACCGAATTAAATCAACCGAAAAAATTCCCGCTTTCATTCACTCGCGCTGGAAGCTAAGAGCGCACTAAAAACTGTCAATGATAATCGTTAAATCGGGGGAAAAAACCGGCAGAACGTAATCCCATCACTTCCAGACGTTGCTCCCTACGGCATTCATAAACAACAAAAATAAAATAACAAAAATATGAGGAGCGCAGTTTAATTGTTGCCCCATCCAGGCAGCTAGGCAGCCAGCCGACGCCGACCGATGCTTATGTTGGACTGAAGAAAACCGAAACTGTTTCACCTCAACACATTTTATGATTATGATGTGATGTTGGGTTATACCTACCGACAACGCTTTTTTTTTATTTTCCGTTTTAATTCATTTATCTCCACATGCGTCGAAGCCATCGTCGTCGTGCGTCTTCTCGCGGTCCGGGCGCGCGCGGTCCTGCCATCATCATCGTCACCATCATTATTCGGACCACGACACGGCACACCACCGGTTGAAGTTTTGATGGAAACTTTGTTACCTACTACAGCCAGCGATGATGACGGTGCTGATGATGAGATGATGGCAAACCATCACGGTAAACAACCATTAGGGCGGAGGTGAACCCCTGCGTACATACGCCTATATGACACAATGACGATGTTTTATAACCGTGAACGGTGAAGCACGAACGGGTAGCACTCGTCAACATCGGAGTTTGGTGTGTCAACTTAGGAACAGTTGACATTTATCCTACGATGGACTCCGGTTAAAGAGGCCAGAAGAGATGCTCGTCACCTGGACATGGGAAAATTTGAAGGTGACTTGCGGATTGCTTGTTCAGCCATGCGTGGTAAAACACCAAAAACAAATTTTATAATCGATTTTTGAGTAATTTTCAAGCAACGTCAATCTTTAGTCTCTAGATGACATAAAATTCATCTCTCCTACGACATAACTTGATGAAAATAATTCCTAGAATTCACTCGGTCCATGGCAACCGTTCTCCAATTTCTCGAACATCCCACATTGGCTAGATCACGCTTCACTTGGTCTAACCACCTCGCTCGTTGCGCCCCCGCTCGACTTGTTCCTACCGGATTCGCAGCGAGCACCTGTTTTGAAGGACAGTCGTCCGACATTCTCGCAGCATATCCTGCCCATCGTATCCGGCCAGCCTCCACCATCTTCTGGATACTCGATTCGCCGTAGATTCGCACGAGCTCGTGAGTTATCCTTCGACTCCACACTTCGTTCTCCTGCACACCGCCAAAGATGGTTCTTAACACGCGTTGCTCGAAAATTCCGAGTGTTTGCAGAGTTCCTCCTCGAGCAATACCCATTCGCCTCCGGATCTCACGGCTGGTGTCATTGTTTACGGTTAATAGCGAGCCAAGATAGACAAAGTCTTCGACCACCTCCAACTTGTCGCCGTCGATCGTGACCTTGTTATTACTGGATAAGCGGGTTCGGTCGGTCTCGGATCCTATCTCGCCACCACCAAGACGTTGTTGCACTCCGCACGCTGCCTCTGACATGGAGAACAAACGCCTACGGAGCCCCCTATCTTAGTTTTCATACTACCAACGCATCCATCGAGGTTGGGTACCCGAGCTCCGCTAAGGTTGCTCGCACCCCAGCCAGCATACCAGATACCCGAAGCTTGGATGTTGGGTTGAACAATATCTTCCATTCGTCAGCCAACGAATACATTTTAGATAAATTGTAGGGTTCATAAAAAATGAATGTTTTTCGCCTTTTCGACCTTCCCCACGTAGCTTAGTAGTAGGAGTCATCTATTACGCACACGACATACCCATACTCGTAGTATGAAAAATCGGTCGCACTTTTTTCAGATGCTCTCAGAGATGGAATCTTTCTACACTGTCTGCGGTCTGCTGCAAACTCCAACTCCTCATGCCAAGCTAAGTTGACGTTTTAGTGCCAAATCCTTACGAGGCGAATGTATAGGCAGAAATCTCATTCAAATTTTGGACAGCTGAATTAGTTGAATTGCACGTTTTCAGGTGTGTCTTCCTTGTTACCGCAAATCGAGTTAAACAATGTGGCCACTTCTCCAAACTTAACTGGTGTTTCATGAAGTATCCAAGACCGTAACCAGTCAGAGAAAATGGATAATATCGGAGTCCGCTTCGCAGTTTTTTCTTCATTCTTTTCCCGATGCTTGAAATTAAAAGATGGGTCCCAAAGCAGATCTATTTCCTCTTAGCCACTAGGCAGAGGCTGCCTGGAATCCGAAGATAGACTGAAAGTTCATCAGTCTATGCATACTGTTAAGTCTGTTTAGGTTACATCACATGACAAGACGTATCGCAAAATTAACGAAAACACAAGTGACATAAAAACGAACTCACACATAAACACACATGTTTCTTTGAAGAGATCTGAATTCTACTTAAGACTAAAGCATACGTCTTTCAAGGGTATAATGGCTAGCATCTTACTAATGCTAACACCACCAGCCCACAGAAATAGTACTATGCACGCCGTGGCCGAGACTCGACCTCATGACTTCTGGCTTAGAAGACTTAAACGCTATCCTCTAGGCCACGGTCGGCGGCATTCAAAAATACTTCCGTCTGCTGCATCAAATCGCTGAGGTTTTCCAATTGACTACTATCAAACGCTTTTTAAAAATTTTTGTGGTCTTAAACAACCGGCCTTAAAGTAAAAAAGTCCCTGAAAATAGATGTTTTGCAATATACATAACTCGATATGATTTCAAACAGATTGATCTCATATATAAACCATAAAGGTGCTTGGTTTTACAGACCACAGCAGGTTTTTTCAAAGTTCTTACAAAGTTTTTGAACTATTATTTTGTAACGATAACTTCATGAGAATGATAGAAGTTTGTTTAAGAAAATTGCTTTTTCATTCAATTACGTTCAATTCTAATCGAAAGTGATAAAATTATTATGTAGAAACAGATAGGGTGACCAATTTGAGTATTAAATCATAGAATTTCAACATATTGAGGACCAAATGTGAGGTTTATCGATTTTTGCTTGACAATTTTTGTTAAACTGCGCACAACTACTCTAAATTTTTAAATTTATTTATCAAATAATACTATAAGGAATTAAAAACGTCCTTTAGATTAACTTAAGAATATAAATCAGCAAATTTGGTCCATTTTATGTCGTACTTCGGAAATCTCCTATTGTGTTTTTGTGATTCCAAGTGTTATAAAAAATCGCAACAAAAAAAGAATTTAGCAATTTTTTATTGATTTTGATGATTTTTATTTTTTTTTAAATAAATCATCTCAGTTTTATGAATATTAGTTGATTATTCAAAAAAAAAAAAATAACAATGAATTTCAAGAACAAAGTCATTGATTTTTCAGCTTTTCTTTAATTTCGATTTATGGCATATGATATTGGAAACTAATAACTTTTGTTACTTTAGATGAATCTTCAAATCAGTCTCAGTTAAGCTGACACAGTGAAAATTTATTATAACCGGGATGGTCACGATCTTTGTCTAAAACGCTATCTTTTTTGGCCATTCTGTCTTTTGGCTCAATTTTCAAACACCAACAAATTTATAAAAAAAATTATCATAAATGGATAGTGATCGTGTTGACGATTTGAAAATGGTTTAATTTATGAAAATCGGTCCCGTAGTTTTGAAGAAAAAGCCAAAATAGTAATCCGGGTCTATATGACTCTAACCTAAATAAGATTGTCAGAATTTATATTGCACGTATCTGGGCCGGACATTTGATTTCAAATTGTCGACCAAAAATACGAGCAATATCCAGGTAAAATGGATAAAACCGGGCAAATGCGGGCTTTTTTTGAGATATCTGGTTAGCCGGGTCAATCCGGACATTTTCAAATTTTAAATATCTGGCAAACCACGATATAACCAGGCACTTTGGATACCTTACCCTATCCGCAAATTGTACTTTTTTTAACCGTAAAGAGAGGTTAAACCAATAGCTTATAGTAATATCCAAGCAACGAAACGGGCTTGTTGGACAAATAATCAATTTCTATGTTTGGATTATAAAGACTGCTTGGCTATTACTATAAATAAACAACGTACAGTCTGAAATTTTCATTAAACCAATAACGTCGTTTGATTTTTATGTTTCCTGGAGCAACATTCCACAACTCTACTTTCTTTTTCGTGAAAATTAGCTTTCTTGAATTACTACTCCGCTTAACTTAATGGTTTTATATACCATTCGTGAATTCAAAACTTTTGTCAGTCGTTTCCACCTTTAATCAAACCCTGAAATATCCTGTATATGATATAATGTATTCCCTCGTATAACTAAGTAACTACTCATTACTCCAGAGAAAATGCAGCTAGGGTTGATCTGAAGAGACCACTGCAAGCGGAATCAATTCTAAATGTCGTAACCATGTTTTTTCTATTTTTTTTTTTTTTGTTAAATTTTATTTTTGAATTCAGCGCCCGATTTTACATTAAAGACAGGAGACTGTCTATAAATTTGCGTTTTTTTTCTAAGTTTTGTAAACTAGTGTAATAACCTTTCCACTATACACGAAATATCAACGAAATACGAAATTCTGTAATCCTGAGTTTTATAGCTTACTGGAGGCATATTTTAAAACAGAAAGAATGAAGTATGTTGATTTTTCATACATTTTGCCGAGAATTTCCATACATATTTGAAGTCGTATGCTCCAGCTCGTGCTTCAAACAATTGAGCAGAACCTTCAGAAAGTCATTTTTTCACCTCATGACCAATCTGGGGAAGTCGCGTCTATAGTAAGAATTTGTATTGTTATGGACCAGTCTGATATTATATCATAGTAAAATACATACAAACATGTTGACCATTCCTTCTTGGATTTGGTTCTTCAAGTCAGATTTTAACCAGCAACTTGTGGATACTCACCATATAAGTTCAGAATTCGATACTTAGGGACTTATTTACTTTAAGGAAAAGGTACTTCTTCCCCCACGACCTTAAAGATTCTGGAAACAAATCCATTTGGACGCATATTTGTCACATGTTATTTTCTTGATAGACATATTGAAAATTTTTGTTAATCAGTATTCAATAAAAACTAAAGATTTGCTTTCAAAAACTTATTTCCAATAAGTGATACAAAAAAAAAGATTCGAAATAAGACAGTAGATACGAAACTATCGCACATGTAAAAATGTAATGAGTGATTTCTTTCTCTTACGAATCACCGAGGAGCAAATTGTACACAGTCGATGTTTTCGTCAATTTTTCTTGCTTGTGAGCGAGACTTTGGGGCTACTAAAGAACTACATTAACAGTGGATGAAATAACTAACATTAAATAAAGAGGTTATTTAGTTACAAAGAATTTATGGAGACAGTCCCTAAAATTTCCAAAAAAAAAAAAAAAACGTTTTTATGTTCATATGTTACATCAGAAATAAGCTTACTTCTGAAGATTATAATTTCGCACAAGTCAAGATTCGGTTCCGTAAATGTCTGTGGACAAGTACTCAGCTATGTTGAAGACTTGGTAACGCATTGAGCTTTGGGTGCAATACTCCAATTTAAGCTCATGAACCAAGGCGGTTTGAGAAAAAGTAGGCAAGGGGTATTAACTTCTTTTAGAGGACCGAAGAGTTTCGTTTCGCGATCCAACGGTTTAAGATATTCAGTACTTATATATTGGTTTTCATCAAATGGTCAAAAGTGCGAAGGCACTTGCTGTGCTAATAGTGAGTCTGCGTACAGGAACTGTATCAACAGCTCACTCGGGTAAAGCAGTTAGCCGGAGCCCTTATTCTGCGCCGCGCGTGAGGTGACGATAGTCGAGTTACCCAAACTATTCGATTCCAGGAGTCGCTCTAGGTGAGGAACGTCTTTTCGGATGAACTTTTCGAGCTTTCCTCTATTCTCGTAGTCACCATGGGTGAGAAAAGTTGCATTCGGGAGGCAATTTTAGGTGAGGTCGGTATGGATTCAGGCACCGACAAGGTTGAAAATTTGTCTGAAAATTGCATGTCCTGAGGGGTTTGTAATGATAAATTGTATACGATAGATTCAAGACTGACCGGAAAAACTTATTTCATAGGTGTTAAACCTTACTTAAAACATTTGAAAAAAATCTTAACTGATAAAAAATTCTAACTTACTTACTTACTTACTTAATGATCCCGCGCCGATCCTCCGGTGCACTCTACTTTCTCAACCAGTTGTCCAACTGGAGGGATTTTCTGTGATTATCTCCATCGATTTGGTCTTTCCGACATTGATTTTGAGACCTGCCGCCATGGAACTTTCGGTGAGGTCGTCGAGTTTAGCTCTGCATATCGGTTGTGTTTTGGGTGAGCAAAACAATATCGTCTGCCAGGTCAAGGTCGTTCAGTTTCTCCATTGTTGAAGGATTCCACGGAAATCCTCGGTTCGGTGCACAGTCGATCGATCCAGTCAAGTTCTCATCCATTACGATGAGAAAGAGTAGCGTGGATAAAATACATCCTTGTCTCACTCCAGCAGTTACCGTGATTGGATCAGACAAGACACCGTCGTGCAGGACCTTGCACGAATGTGCCCCGTACAGTGCTTTGATGAGATGGACTAGAAGCTTCTCCGGGACTCCTCATCGTCTCAGAGCAGCCCAGATGTTTTCGTGGTTCAGTCGTTCGAATGCTTTTTCGAAATCAACTAACATCAGCAGAAGAGAGTCCTAGAATTCGTTGATACAAATGTCCTTATTATAAAAATCTATCGTAAAAAATTCAGATGTTCAGAGTAGGGTGTTCCAAAAATAGGGGTATGATAGTGAATATGAAAAACCGTATGGTTATTTGCGCAAAGCTTATAATGCCCTAGATCGTTACAATACATTTAAGGGCCAGGCCCTGGTTGTCGGTTTTAAAGATGGCGTAGCATAGACGAGGACGACGCTGCTGTTGCTGACCGATTGCTCTGTCGGTCTAACTCCAACCGGAAACCGGGATGTTCTTTCCGGGAATCTTGACTTCGAGGACGGAAGAACTGGTCGGAGAGCTTGATTGGTCGATCCGAAGATTCGCAGCTCGGAATCGACCACAACCTTCAACTAATGATCCCCGGATGATAACGGCTATCCGTGGCGATCATGACCAAAACAAGGCTAATTCAAGGACCAGGGGTCAGGAACAAAGGTTGGCTTCTGTCCCGCCAAATGATTTCTTTGGACCAAGACTTAGGAGTCCTGTTTAAGAATCAGGCGTTAGTGTTCCGTGTTTCAGCGGGAACAAAATGGCTTGTAACACTTAGCTGGCTTGTGTGCGCTAGATACGTCGTGCACTTTGTTCACAGTTTTGTAGTACTTTTGGGAGTGAGCCAGCATCAGGTAGTCGCCTTTGACCGGCTTTGAACCGAGAGTTCAGGTCATTGCTCTCTCGTTGTTACGAACACAACCGCTGCTCCTTCGTCATCTCTTCGGGCGTCGCTACCGATCGGGGTGGTTAATAAGGGTGACCATGGATGGCCCTCTGGTTATGATGTGTTGAAGCTTCCTGGCTGCGTACTGGTGGCGTGTGGCACTGTCGTCGGCTTTGAAGACTGCATTATTTTAAAAATATCATCACCCATCATTTTACCTCACTGGGATAATTGAAAACTACATTTACTCGCTATCACTCACTATAACCTCGGCGGAAGTGTTTTCTGACGCGTACACGAACCGAAATCCAAATTTCAGAAGCTAAACTCGTTCATTGGCCTGTCATAAGGACACATGCCTAACTTCAGCTCATTAGATGAACTCTGAGGGGTCACTCAATGAGGCTCACGTTCGTATGGAAATGTATGGTGTTTGCAGCCATAATGAGCACATTTCTATATGACGCAATTTGCACTTTTCCTTAAGCAAGGGACGTCTCCTAAACATTATATAATCTTTGTTGTCTAAACTTGTATCATCAGCATTCAAAAACCTGTTTAAAATTAGGTTCTAATTTAGATGACTAAATTCATATGTCAAACAGTTTATGTGCATAATAGTTATAGCCTTGTATACATATGCATGAAAATACTATACAAAAGGATGGAAGATGCCAATATTTATAAGCTGAAAATTAGAATGTTGCGTAATGTAGGTCATGAAAAAAATTATCTTCAAGGATTTGTTTGCTATAAAGTGCGGTTTTTTAACAACCCGTAACGTACAGTCCAATACATTACGGTCAATTAATACATGAGAAATTTCAAAAAGTTCGGAATCGAGCAACATTCAAATACCTATAATTTCTTTTTGATAACAATATTTTGTCTACATAAATAAAAGCACTCGAAGAATTGAAGGAAATCAGATTTGATTTTTATTTATTTTCTTTTCCTAAAATTACTGCCGAAATTCGTTTGATCTTGAACGCCATCGACGAGGTGCTTATTTTCCTATGTTTCCATAATTTGCCATAATCGAACACTCCCTCTTTTCCGCTTAGCGCTTCGCTTAATTCATTACCTTCTATTGGCGGATACCGGTAGATGTTTAGTTAAGTGGTGCTACATTTAGCACCCTTCCGCTGGCCATCATGATTGGTAATAATTAGGCATGGGAGCGATTTCCAGGAATTTCCAAAACATCCGATTTAACACGTCGATAAGCGGAGAAGGAGCGAGTGAGTGACCTATGCACATTTGAGCTCGAACTAATGCATAACATCGAGTGGCGTCTGAATGGATTAAAGTTTGGCCGGCCGACCCGGTGAGGAAAAAACAAGAATAACAGAAACACAAGCCCTGTGGCACAACTGATCCTTCAGCCATTCCTGCCCTGTCATAATTACTAGGAAAATGTGCGAATTTTGACTTTTCGTTCAGCACCTTCCGATTCGTTTCCCTTGATGGTGGAATGTTGTTTCTTCGACTTTTCCCTTTTTCGGGTGGGTGGATCCCGTTCCTAGAGTTCCTTTTCATCTTTCGTGGCTCGTATTGTTTCTCTTCGGACCTTCCACAGATGATCAGATTAGATATGATATAATTATAACAGCAAAAACCGAAGTACATCAGCCAACAACCTACGAACGAACCAAAGTCAGCAATTTTGTTGCACTGCTGCGAACCTTAAAATCTCGAAATAAGAGCAAATGATTGACTTTCAAGTGGCTTACACGGATCTTCCCGAGTGGATTGAAGTTGTTTTCTGTCGGACGTCTGCTTGGCCCGTTCAGGCGTGAGGAAACAACAATCGATGCGTTTGTTATTCTTGGCACATGGTAGTATCTAATTATGTTTGCTTACCCGGGACCGTATTTTATTTATCTGGTCCAAGGGAAAGAGTAAAACTGACAATTTTGGAGGCTGGTTAAGAAAAACATAAAGCTTCGGGTGAAAGGTGAACCTATGGTGCACGTGTGGACAACAAAATGAACTTCAAGAATATTGTGTTTGGAAATGAAAACAAACAACAAACAGTTTTTTTGGAAAAAAAATACTTGGAATGTAGGTCAATTGGCCAAATTGGCCAAATTGATTCAAATTTGGAAAAAAAGTGTCATAACAAAATCTGCCAGTGAGAAATTGGTGAAAATTTGTGAAAATATTATTTTCAATTATTTTCAATGATGAGAATTAATCGATATTCCAGTTTTGATTCCAAATAAAAAATACATAAAAAATTGTTAAAAATTTTGCTATCAATTGATTATCTGCATTATTGTTTTTTTGACATTTTTGTTTTGTTTTATCATTTTTGTCATGTATGTTACCATTTTTTTTAGTTAAAAATTCGGTGTTGTTGATTCATTTGGCACCAAATTAGAATTTCAATTTTCCCTTTATTTCCTTCGTTCCGGTCCTGTTGTTCTTGGAAAAACATTATAAATGAAAAAAATTTTTTAACAATTTTTCCAAAAATTGCATAACCAACTTTATTAACGGCTAAGGAACTTGATTTTCAGTACTTTTTCGATTTTAGTTTTACAAACTTCAACCTTTTTTTTCTAAATTTGGAAACTTTTATAAATTAACCCATAGCTATATTTTTATGTAGCTTTTGTTGAAATTGTTCTACAAATAACAATTTTTTTTCTAAATTTGGAAACTTTTATAAATTAACCCATAGCTATATTTTTATGTAGCTTTTGTTGAAATTGTTCTACAAATAACTGAGATATTTAAACTCATATGAAAAATAAATATTGTTCATATTTTTCGAATTGATGTCGTACTTTTCCAACCCTGCCTTTGAACTGGGGTTATGTTTCATCTCTCCTAACCGAGGATTGCCGTGGAATCCTTCAACAATGGAGCAACTGAACGACCTTGACCTGGCTGACGATATTGTTTTGCTAGCCCAAACACAACCAGATATGCAGAGCAAACTCGACGACCTCACCGAAAGTTCCAAGGCAGCAGGTCTCAAAGTCAATGTTGGAAAGACCAAGTCGATGGAGATCAACACAGAAAATCCCTCCAGTTTCATGGTAGCTGGGCAACAAGTTGAGAAAGTGGAGTGCTTCCAGTATCTTGGTAGCCAGATAACGCCTGATGGTGGTACCAGGAAAGACATCGAAACCCGGATCAGAAAGGCCCGATTTGCGTTTGCGAGTCTCCGAAACATCTGGCGGTCACGCCAGATCTCTCTACGAACTAAAATCCGAATCTTCAACTCAAACGTCAAATCCGTATTGCTGTACGGGTGCGAAACTTGGTGCACATATGCGGTGACGACGCGAAAACTGCAAGTATTTGTAAACCGCTGCCTGCGGAATATCATCCGCGCTTGGTGGCCTGGCAACTGGATCTCGAATGAGGAATTACATCGCCGGTGTCATCAAAGGGCGCTAGAAATCGAGATTCGGGAACGTAAGTGGAGATGGATTGGGCACACGCTGCGAAAAGATGAAAACGAGATTTGCAGAAAGGCGCTAGATTGGAATCCAGAAGGTCATCGAAGAAGAGGCAGACCCAGAAATTCGTGGCGGCGAAGCCTAGCCGCTGAAATCCGAACTGTCGACGAGAATCTTGACTGGGACCAGGTGAAGACGCTGGCTCCGGATCGTCAACAGTGGAGGTCTTTTACCACGGCCCTATGCACCGGAGGATCGGCGCGGGATCATTAAGTAAGTAAGTAGTCTCCTAACGAACTTATGAAAAAAAAAATCTCGAAAATGAATCCAGAATGGTGGTGACTCTTTGACCTTACTCCCAAGAGTTTTTTAGATCGAATACCAAATTGATATTTTTTTCGAAAATTTCCCGTTTTTATTTTTTTTTAAAGCTTCACTTAGCTGTAGCTTTCGACAACTGCTTGTTAAACAGTTTTCATTTATCTGTATTGTTAGTTTTGAAAGATTCTGCGTAAAAGCAAATATAAACAATGATTTGCTTTGGTTGTTCATCGATTTTAATAAACCACGTCTGAAGGCGGGTTGAGCACTAAAGTGTTAATGACTATCATACCATCCAAACTCCTCTTAACTATTATTTTTAAAATTTCAACTTTGACATTGAACTAACATGTTTATAGTTAAAGCCTAAAACTAGGTAAATTATATTAGTTTAGGCCGGAACAAATTTCACTCTGAGTTGGAACATCGTGAGGGAGGTATTCAAAAATAATGCGAAAAACAAATAAGTTGCACGAAAATTTTCATGCAACAAATGTGCATACTATATAATTGTGTAAAGCAAGTAATTATTAATCAAAAAGTTCAATAAAATCAAAAATACAGAAGATGAGTTAAATTCTATCTTCCAGAATTTGTTTCTTGGTCTAGTAATTTTATATATATTTGATAATTTTTTTTAAATTTACAAATGTACATAAAATACTTCAAACTTAACTTTTCCCCCTTTGGAATTGGGACATTGTGCGGAGACAAAAGAAGAAATTGATATTTGTTCCAGCCTTGTTATTTCCATCTTCAATGATTGAAAATTAGTAATAGAATTTTTGGTTTTGTACATACAGCAACACCTACTTTGAAAATTGTTGATTTTTTTCAATTCTCTGTGCCGATTCTTGACTCAGATCAAAATATGAGGTAAAAATTTTACCGTAAAAATAAATGTACCCAGCAAAAAATGTAACTATGGCCGAATTAAAGCTGTTTGGGTCAGTATGCCTTGAAGCGCATATTCCAATGATCGGAATGATCATTCCAATATACTTAAGAACTAAAATATTAGAGAGACTATGTTTTTCTATGGAAATAATAATCAAACAAACAAGAAAAAATCTAAAATTTCAGTTTGAAAATCGATTCATTGATAAATGAGATACAGTGAAGCAAAGTAAAAATTGAAAGCTTTTTTTTTTGGGATAGCGGAGAAAAACATTGATTGAACTCCAACATATTTATACATTGTTGGAAAGATGTATTCTTGACAATTTCAAAAATCAATAAAACACTCCAGTACTCCAGAAATTATACAGTTTTAAAAATAATGTGAATAATTCTTTTTGTGTAATATCACAACCAGCAATGTAATATCAATGTGGTATGTACAAAGAAGATGATGACAAACACGCACACTATTACAGAACTCGTTATCCAAAAAGTAAAAAGGTAAACAAAGCCCACGTCACTTGCCAGGATGTTTATGTATCCTAGAAGAGAATCGCAAGCAGCAGTTGGCAATGATTTTTTCTCTAGTTTTTGCTGTTGGTTGTTTGTTTGAAAATGCAACTCACGTCACGAATTGCCATGGTTACAATGTTTACAATAAAAAATTTTACTATCACTTAGCACGGGATTTCCATCGCCACCTGAGATATGTATACAGGTTGATGTAATATCACATCAAGTAGTCAATGTTTATCCAAATTGACATATGATTTGCTATACATATTTAAAATTTGAGTTTATGACAAAATTAAGCAAATATCAAAACATCCAGGTACATTGGAAGCTCTAAACTGACATCAAAGTCGAATTTGTCTCCTGGAAACATATTGCATTTCTAGTGGCGACCTCGCTCGATTTTGGCACATGTGCCAAAATGCTTTTTCAGGACCTACATAATTTTGACTACCACCTTGAATATGTATTAACGTTCTACAATTTTGATAAAATACTGTAACAATAACATAACTTAAATAAAAACTATTAGGTTCTAAAGAATGACAATATTTATAATTTTTTTTATAAAGTTCAAAACAAATAGAGTAACGGACTTTTTTTTGACCGGATACATAATTTGGACCACCTTTCAGCCTTTTTCCAATATTTCTCTCATAAGTCATGTTAATCATTAAAATTTTTAACAAATATAGTTGAATTTACTTCTTATAGTTCTTATCGTATCCAACATTCCAACATCCAACATTTAAATTAGGTGAAAAGAAAATAAGAAATAATATTTTGATTTTTCACTGTAGGGCCGATTCAAGCCCATTTCAAGAGGACGTGCCATTATTGGAGTCAACTTTCAAGAGGTTTTCTGCATAGCTGTGATAAATTGAACAACTGCAAACATATTCATAAAATGATAAACTAATTTGCAAGCTCGAAGAACCAAAAAATCTCGTTAAATAGCAACTTGCCCCATGTCCAAAATAGGTTCTACTTAATTCCTTAGAGACTTATTTTGGACCACTCAACATAACCTGAGTATTAAACTTTATGTTTATGAACGTAATAAGACGTTAAACGAAAATATGACAACTGTTTGATAAGCAATTGTTAAAAGCTTCTACTTGAAAAAGAAAACGTGATAAAACTTGACATGCAAAAATTTTCTATAAGGTCATTATTTATAATGCTTCATGAAAAACTATTGGTAGTTTGGTCTGAAAGTTACAACCATACAGCGTTGATTTTCGAGAATTTTTTTTTTCTCGGTTTGGTAGAAGAGACGATGTTTATCACCGTCTACAGTAGGAATTGGGAATAAAACGCCAATAAACTGGAAAATATGTATGTAAGGATTTTAATTTTTGTAACAGTTGAAATATCTCAATCATTAGTAGAACAACTTTAGCAAAAAATATTTTCAACTTTTGCTATGAGAAAGTCTTAATATGTTTCAAAACTTAGAAAAAAATTATTGAAATGTGCAAAAACCACAAACAAAAATATTCTACAAATCTTGTTGTTGTCTGTGGTTATGCAATTTTTGAAAAAACAATAACAGTTGAAAAATTTACTCCATCGTTTAATTTTTTTCTGTAGATCGAAAGTTGTTTTAAAGAAAAAACTGACTGTTGTGAATTTTTCAGCGAAAAAATATTGCCTTTAGATGGTTAAAAGGATTGCCTAATTCTAGCATATTTTTTATCTTTTTTGAATCTTCATATGTATTCTACAGAACTGAAGTTAAATCAGGTATTGGAAATCAAAATGCAATCAAATTGATGTCACGGAGTTGGTGATGTTAGTGTTTCTTAACTTATCATTGGATCGCCAGATGGAAATTTGCCTTCTAAAAATAGATTTTGTTTTGTTTTTACTCTATTCTTATCGAAAATTTCTGTTTTAAAGCAAAAGAAAGAAGTAGAAAAAAAACAGTTTAAGTAAGAAATATTCAATACACAATACACAAATGTTCCTTTATAGAGGCTGGGGAAAATCTTGAAAGTTAGTTCAAGAATGAATTAACGTGATCCAAAAATGTGACTACAAAAATAAGAATAGAAAGATTAACGCATAATTGCGCATCGATTGTTGTCGTATTAAAGCATAATAAGGAAAAAAAATTAATTAGTTTCAGGGTGGTAAAAAATAGGTCCAGAGGGGAGTCCAAAATGAAAACTTGGTGGTCCAAAATTCCGACCAAAGTAATGGTCGAAGAAACGAGTTTTTAGGCTTAGATCTTGTTACATTGCAACAAACGACGACATGTTTTGACAGATAAAGCTTTGATCAGCGTAATGAACGGATAAAGCAGTTAAAAATTGTAACATGTACTTTTTTATTTCAGACAAAAGCACAGCCACTTCTCAAAGTGTTTCAAAATAGGTTCGTTACCCTTTTAATAAAAGACAAAAAACATTTAAAAAAAACTAAAACACGATAAGAGGACAATATTTACAAATTTGACAAAAATATCAAACATTATTTTAAAAAAAAGTTAAACATGATAAAAATATCAAAAAAATTCAAAAGATTGTAAAAATCGATGAAAAATTACGCTAGTTGTATTCATTTATGTACCGTAAACTGGGGGAACTTTGATCAACATGAAATTTTTGCAGATAATTATCATTAACTAAGTAAAAAGTTGAAATATCTTAAAACTATTTACTACGTCTAATGTAAATTGAGTCACAAATAAGCTATATTTGGTTTTTATTAGAAGATTTTTGATATTACTTTAAATGTAATTGTAAAATTTAAAAATATGTGGTTTTTTGAAGGCTCCCAAACAAACATCTCTCCTGATCAAATTTTGGCATTTGGGAGCAAATAGGTTTTTTCATGTGAAAGTTCAACTTTTTTCTTAGGTTTAGTTTAAGTGTTAATTTTATGGTCATTTGCTGATAATTTTTGAATATTGAAAATAAAAAAAACGCTGATTTTCCATCAGAAATCCCGTACAGCAAAAAAAGGCAAAAACCCTATCAAATGGTTCAATTTTAGGGGAAAAAAAGAACATAAGAACAGTCTGAGGACCTCGGGAATTGCATGAAGACAACATTTCATTTTTTTCAGCTTCAAACCTTTGATTTGTTTTCAAATGATTATTGTAACGTTGAAATCAATATTTCAAAAGAAAATAACATTGGAAATAAAAAAAATCATTTTAAAATTAGAAATGTAAGTTAAACAAATTTGAAAAGAAGTGCACTCGTCTTTAAAAAATCGTCAGTGTGTTTTTGAAGAAAACTCAATTTAAAAATCATATGATTTCAATAATATTTACATGAAATGATGATTTGAAAAGAGTTTCCAAATTTGTGTCGAATTATCATTAATTTTGTAGTAAAATTGTGTTTGTTTGTTGAAATGAGTTCCATTTAAGATTTACATTTGAATCTAAACAATTATAGCTCTAAATTTTTTATTGAAATTGTAGAGAGAACAGTAAGTTTTGAAAATGAGCATTATAAACAAATATTTTTTTCATATCGGACAACCTTGTAGTTCTTTCATTTATCGTTGTTGATGAAGATTTCCATCAGAAATTGTTTAAGATTCTAAATCGACATGCTTCATAAATTATAATTTAATATTAACCCTACTTTTTCAAAATTCACTCTTTGTCAGCAATACTCTTCAACTATTTCTCGTAATAGAGTATTTATCATCCCAAAAATTCCACCTGAACGATGTTCTGCTCATGATTATTTATCCAATGTTGCCAATCGTCGAACACACTAATGATCTTACTTGTAAAAAAACACAACCTCCCCTTCCTTCGAGTGGGCTTACTCGTTGATGGCGTAAATCAACCATCCAGTCTTCAATTAACAAGTTCAAACAGAAACCAATTCGTCTTGTAACTGTACAAACATTTATGCTCATAATTATCATCAATCACCGCAATTCGTTTACGACTCTTGCTCGCGCAATTGCAATCGAGGTTGTGCTTTCAACCCCCACTAGTTAGTTCAGTTCGGTTTCAGTTGGGTTGGGAATTGGGAAGATGCCCGATCGCACACGAATGGAAGGAGATGAGCAGCAGTGAGCGGCCACGAACGAAGAGAAAAACGTGCTCGGGCGATCGTGCTTACCCCCATTATGCTGCGCCGCCAAGACCTTCGACGCGTAGCTCGCGAAAGAGAAAACGAGAAAGAGCAACAAACTACGCCGAACACAAGGGCACAACATTTGAAGACCACCGCCGATGGGTGGAGCTAAGCGAAATCGACCAACCACAGTCTGTTAATCGGAGTCGAAAGAGAGAAAGAGCGATGTTTTGAAAATCTTCAGAACTCGGGAGCAGATGTCGGTCGATGCCTATGTGATGGAATGTAAGAATTCCAAAAGCACTCATTCAATCGACACAGTCGAGTGACATGCATGAGTGCCGCGATGGTACTTTCGTTTCCACTTCGGGTTTTTGTGAGTGGTGCAACGGTGCAGCGCTCAAGTCACTCAGAAAACTCTTTTGCTTGGGGAAAAGTTCATTGGAGTAGCCGCAGTAACTCAAATTTCAAGGGAGCTCATGAGGAAATGAGTGGGGTTCACGAAAATTATCCACATCGCATTTCATTGCTCGTGCTAAGTGGAAGTTTCTGTGATGAATATTGAATTCAAGCCTTGGAAAAAAGGTGTTTTTTTCATGTGTAGATTGTACCATACAATTATGAAAAAGGATTCGAATTTTAAACTTTTAATGATTTACAAGAGCGTTTGAATGATTTTGAAATAAAATTAACTTGTTTTCTGATTGACGCAAATGGAAATCATCGAAATATGAATGCATATTTTAATCACTCTCGAATTCTACACTTCGCAGGCCAATGGCAATTAGAGAAAAACTGTACAAAACAATCAAAAACTGTCAAAAATTTGTCAAAAATTTGTCAAAATTGTCAAAATTGTCAAAATTGTCAAAATTGTCAAAATTGTCAAAATTGTCAAAATTGTCAAAATTGTCAAAATTGTCAAAATTGTCAAAATTGTCAAAATTGTCAAAATTGTCAAAATTGTCAAAATTGTCAAAATTGTCAAAATTGTCAAAATTGTCAAAATTGTCAAAATTGTCAAAATTGTCAAAATTGTCAAAATTGTCAAAATTGTCAAAATTGTCAAAATTGTCAAAATTGTCAAAATTGTCAAAATTGTCAAAATTGTCAAAATTGTCAAAATTGTCAAAATTGTCAAAATTGTCAAAATTGTCAAAATTGTCAAAATTGTCAAAATTGTCAAAATTGTCAAAATTGTCAAAATTGTCAAAATTGTCAAAATTGTCAAAATTGTCAAAATTGTCAAAATTGTCAAAATTGTCAAAATTGTCAAAATTGTCAAAATTGTCAAAATTGTCAAAATTGTCAAAATTGTCAAAATTGTCAAAATTGTCAAAATTGTCAAAATTGTCAAAATTGTCAAAATTGTCAAAATTGTCAAAATTGTCAAAATTGTCAAAATTGTCAAAATTGTCAAAATTGTCAAAATTGTCAAAATTGTCAAAATTGTCAAAATTGTCAAAATTGTCAAAATTGTCAAAATTGTCAAAATTGTCAAAATTGTCAAAATTGTCAAAATTGTCAAAATTGTCAAAATTGTCAAAATTGTCAAAATTGTCAAAATTGTCAAAATTGTCAAAATTGTCAAAATTGTCAAAATTGTCAAAATTGTCAAAATTGTCAAAATTGTCAAAATTGTCAAAATTGTCAAAATTGTCAAAATTGTCAAAATTGTCAAAATTGTCAAAATTGTCAAAATTGTCAAAATTGTCAAAATTGTCAAAATTGTCGAAATTGTCAAAATTGTCAAAATTGTCAAAATTGTCAAAATTGTCAAAATTGTCAAAATTGACAAAATTGTCAAAATTGTCAAAATTGACAAAATTGTCAAAATTGTCAAAATTGTCAAAATTGTCAAAATTGTCAAAATTGTCAAAATTGTCAAAATTGTCAAAATTGTCAAAATTGTCAAAATTGTCAAAATTGTCAAAATTGTCAAAATTGTCAAAATTGTCAAAATTGTCAAAATTGTCAAAATTGTCAAAATTGTCAAAATTGTCAAAATTGTCAAAATTGTCAAAATTGTCAAAATTGTCAAAATTGTCAAAATTGTCAAAATTGTCAAAATTGTCAAAATTGTCAAAATTGTCAAAATTGTCAAAATTGTCAAAATTGTCAAAATTGTCAAAATTGTCAAAATTGTCAAAATTGTCAAAATTGTCAAAATTGTCAAAATTGTCAAAATTGTCAAAATTGTCAAAATTGTCAAAATTGTCAAAATTGTC
This sequence comes from Uranotaenia lowii, assembly GCF_029784155.1. Lineage (NCBI taxonomy): Eukaryota > Metazoa > Arthropoda > Insecta > Diptera > Culicidae > Uranotaenia > Uranotaenia lowii. The sequence continues at coordinate 52,986,624 of NC_073692.1, read as the reverse complement.
AAAATTGTCAAAATTGTCAAAATTGTCAAAATTGTCAAAATTGTCAAAATTGTCAAAATTGTCAAAATTGTCAAAATTGTCAAAATTGTCAAAATTGTCAAAATTGTCAAAATTGTCAAAATTGTCAAAATTGTCAAAATTGTCAAAATTGTCAAAATTGTCAAAATTGTCAAAATTGTCAAAATTGTCAAAATTGTCAAAATTGTCAAAATTGTCAAAATTGTCAAAATTGTCAAAATTGTCAAAATTGTCAAAATTGTCAAAATTGTCAAAATTGTCAAAATTGTCAAAATTGTCAAAATTGTCAAAATTGTCAAAATTGTCAAAATTGTCAAAATTGTCAAAATTGTCAAAATTGTCAAAATTGTCAAAATTGTCAAAATTGTCAAAATTGTCAAAATTGTCAAAATTGTCAAAATTGTCAAAATTGTCAAAATTGTCAAAATTGTCAAAATTGTCAAAATTGTCAAAATTGTCAAAATTGTCAAAATTGTCAAAATTGTCAAAATTGTCAAAATTGTCAAAATTGTCAAAATTGTCAAAATTGTCAAAATTGTCAAAATTGTCAAAATTGTCAAAATTGTCAAAATTGTCAAAATTGTCAAAATTGTCAAAATTGTCAAAATTGTCAAAATTGTCAAAATTGTCAAAATTGTCAAAATTGTCAAAATTGTCAAAATTGTCAAAATTGTCAAAATTGTCAAAATTGTCAAAATTGTCAAAATTGTCAAAATTGTCAAAATTGTCAAAATTGTCAAAATTGTCAAAATTGTCAAAATTGTCAAAATTGTCAAAATTGTCAAAATTGTCAAAATTGTCAAAATTGTCAAAATTGTCAAAATTGTCAAAATTGTCAAAATTGTCAAAATTGTCAAAATTGTCAAAATTGTCAAAATTGTCAAAATTGTCAAAATTGTCAAAATTGTCAAAATTGTCAAAATTGTCAAAATTGTCAAAATTGTCAAAATTGTCAAAATTGTCAAAATTGTCAAAATTGTCAAAATTGTCAAAATTGTCAAAATTGTCAAAATTGTCAAAATTGTCAAAATTGTCAAAATTGTCAAAATTGTCAAAATTGTCAAAATTGTCAAAATTGTCAAAATTGTCAAAATTGTCAAAATTGTCAAAATTGTCAAAATTGTCAAAATTGTCAAAATTGTCAAAATTGTCAAAATTGTCAAAATTGTCAAAATTGTCAAAATTGTCAAAATTGTCAAAATTGTCAAAATTGTCAAAATTGTCAAAATTGTCAAAATTGTCAAAATTGTCAAAATTGTCAAAATTGTCAAAATTGTCAAAATTGTCAAAATTGTCAAAATTGTCAAAATTGTCAAAATTGTCAAAATTGTCAAAATTGTCAAAATTGTCAAAATTGTCAAAATTGTCAAAATTGTCAAAATTGTCAAAATTGTCAAAATTGTCAAAATTGTCAAAATTGTCAAAATTGTCAAAATTGTCAAAATTGTCAAAATTGTCAAAATTGTCAAAATTGTCAAAATTGTCAAAATTGTCAAAATTGTCAAAATTGTCAAAATTGTCAAAATTGTCAAAATTGTCAAAATTGTCAAAATTGTCAAAATTGTCAAAATTGTCAAAATTGTCAAAATTGTCAAAATTGTCAAAATTGTCAAAATTGTCAAAATTGTCAAAATTGTCAAAATTGTCAAAATTGTCAAAATTGTCAAAATTGTCAAAATTGTCAAAATTGTCAAAATTGTCAAAATTGTCAAAATTGTCAAAATTGTCAAAATTGTCAAAATTGTCAAAATTGTCAAAATTGTCAAAATTGTCAAAATTGTCAAAATTGTCAAAATTGTCAAAATTGTCAAAATTGTCAAAATTGTCAAAATTGTCAAAATTGTCAAAATTGTCAAAATTGTCAAAATTGTCAAAATTGTCAAAATTGTCAAAATTGTCAAAATTGTCAAAATTGTCAAAATTGTCAAAATTGTCAAAATTGTCAAAATTGTCAAAATTGTCAAAATTGTCAAAATTGTCAAAATTGTCAAAATTGTCAAAATTGTCAAAATTGTCAAAATTGTCAAAATTGTCAAAATTGTCAAAATTGTCAAAATTGTCAAAATTGTCAAAATTGTCAAAATTGTCAAAATTGTCAAAATTGTCAAAATTGTCAAAATTGTCAAAATTGTCAAAATTGTCAAAATTGTCAAAATTGTCAAAATTGTCAAAATTGTCAAAATTGTCAAAATTGTCAAAATTGTCAAAATTGTCAAAATTGTCAAAATTGTCAAAATTGTCAAAATTGTCAAAATTGTCAAAATTGTCAAAATTGTCAAAATTGTCAAAATTGTCAAAATTGTCAAAATTGTCAAAATTGTCAAAATTGTCAAAATTGTCAAAATTGTCAAAATTGTCAAAATTGTCAAAATTGTCAAAATTGTCAAAATTGTCAAAATTGTCAAAATTGTCAAAATTGTCAAAATTGTCAAAATTGTCAAAATTGTCAAAATTGTCAAAATTGTCAAAATTGTCAAAATTGTCAAAATTGTCAAAATTGTCAAAATTGTCAAAATTGTCAAAATTGTCAAAATTGTCAAAATTGTCAAAATTGTCAAAATTGTCAAAATTGTCAAAATTGTCAAAATTGTCAAAATTGTCAAAATTGTCAAAATTGTCAAAATTGTCAAAATTGTCAAAATTGTCAAAATTGTCAAAATTGTCAAAATTGTCAAAATTGTCAAAATTGTCAAAATTGTCAAAATTGTCAAAATTGTCAAAATTGTCAAAATTGTCAAAATTGTCAAAATTGTCAAAATTGTCAAAATTGTCAAAATTGTCAAAATTGTCAAAATTGTCAAAATTGTCAAAATTGTCAAAATTGTCAAAATTGTCAAAATTGTCAAAATTGTCAAAATTGTCAAAATTGTCAAAATTGTCAAAATTGTCAAAATTGTCAAAATTGTCAAAATTGTCAAAATTGTCAAAATTGTCAAAATTGTCAAAATTGTCAAAATTGTCAAAATTGTCAAAATTGTCAAAATTGTCAAAATTGTCAAAATTGTCAAAATTGTCAAAATTGTCAAAATTGTCAAAATTGTCAAAATTGTCAAAATTGTCAAAATTGTCAAAATTGTCAAAATTGTCAAAATTGTCAAAATTGTCAAAATTGTCAAAATTGTCAAAATTGTCAAAATTGTCAAAATTGTCAAAATTGTCAAAATTGTCAAAATTGTCAAAATTGTCAAAATTGTCAAAATTGTCAAAATTGTCAAAATTGTCAAAATTGTCAAAATTGTCAAAATTGTCAAAATTGTCAAAATTGTCAAAATTGTCAAAATTGTCAAAATTGTCAAAATTTTCAAAATTGTCAAAATTGCCAAAATTGTCAAAATTGTCAAAATTTTCAAAATTGTCAAAATTGTCAAAATTGTCAAAATTGTCAAAATTGTCAAAATTGTCAAAATTGTCAAAATTGTCAAAATTGTCAAAATTGTCAAAATTGTCAAAATTGTCAAAATTGTCAAAATTGTCAAAATTGTCAAAATTGTCAAAATTGTCAAAATTGTCAAAATTGTCAAAATTGTCAAAATTGTCAAAATTGTCAAAATTGTCAAAATTGTCAAAATTGTCAAAATTGTCAAAATTGTCAAAATTGTCAAAATTGTCAAAATTGTCAAAATTGTCAAAATTGTCAAAATTGTCAAAATTGTCAAAATTGTCAAAATTGTCAAAATTGTCAAAATTGTCAAAATTGTCAAAATTGTCAAAATTGTCAAAATTGTCAAAATTGTCAAAATTGTCAAAATTGTCAAAATTGGCAGAATTGGCAAAATTGTCAAAATTGTCAAAATTGTCAAAATTGTCAAAATTGTCAAAATTGTCAAAATTGTCAAAATCTTAAAATTGTCAAAATTGTCAAAATTGTCAAAATTGTCAAAATTGTCAAAATTGTCAAAATTGTCAAAATTGTCAAAATTGTCAAAATTGTCAAAATTGTCAAAATTGTCAAAATTGTCAAAATTGTCAAAATTGTCAAAATTGTCAAAATTGTCAAAATTGTCAAAATTGTCAAAATTGTCAAAATTGTCAAAATTGTCAAAATTGTCAAAATTGTCAAAATTGTCAAAATTGTCAAAATTGTCAAAATTGTCAAAATTGTCAAAATTGTCAAAATTGTCAAAATTGTCAAAATTGTCAAAACTGTCAAAATTGTCAAAATTGTCAAAATTGTCAAAATTGTCAAAATTGTCAAAATTGTCAAAATTGTCAAAATTGTCAAAATTGTCAAAATTGTCAAAATTGTCAAAATTGTCAAAATTGTCAAAATTGTCAAAATTGTCAAAATTGTCAAAATTGTCAAAATTGTCAAAATTGTCAAAATTGTCAAAATTGTCAAAATTGTCAAAATTGGCAAAATTGTCAAAATTGTCAAAATTGTCAAAATTGTCAAAATTGTCAAAATTGTCAAAATTTTCAAAATTGGGGATATTTTTTTATTATCTGACGGGTTTGCGCCGGGGGTCTTCAGATTTTTCCCAAAATTGAAAATTTGGTTCATTTTTGCGACTTAAAAACACATGTATTTTTTCAGATTTCTAACATTTTTATTTTTTGAGTTAGCTTCGGTTAGATTTTTTTGTAAATAAAAAATAACCATTTTTCAAAGCTACATAACTCTGTTGTTTCTCAACGGAAATTATAAAATAGCACATCAAAATGCATTGAAATTTTATCAGCTTTCCAAATAGAATAGTTGAAAAAAATTAAATAATGACCTTCAACATGAAAAGTTGTAAATAAACTTTAAATGGCGTCTAAAAGTACCGTCTGCACCACCGAATATTTTGCAAAAAATACCATTGTGTAGCTCGATTTATGATGCAACTTTCATCTGAAGACACCAAAGTGGGCCATTAACACCTTGAAGAGTTATGGAAGAAGTAATGACAATAAATCTCTTTTTTTGCATCGAAAACAAACAATGGTCGAACAACTGCACTCACATATGGAGATAGCAAGCACTTCTAACAACATGGAAACAAAAGAACTTATCAAAGCCGGTAAAAAACACTATTTTTTCGTCATTTTCAGACTGTCCCTACTCGCATAACAGTCCCATATGAATTTTCGTCATTTTAGGTAAACATAAGGCTTCAACATAAAAGAGGTTTTGTTCTAGAAATTTCGAAAAAAAAATATCAATTCGTGGCTGTCCTATATGAAATATACCTGAATAACAGTCCCATATGTGAAATACCACGGATTTGATTACTTTTCAATGTTTCTTTCGGCAAAATAGTCTTTGGTTTATTGCTTTGAATCATTTAAACATTTTTTTAACTCACTTGATGTCGAATGATGCACACTAGTTTTCGAAGGCAGGTCTGAATTTCTTAGGAATGACTTCCTGAGCGAAAAACTATCGGATGCAATCAAAAATCGTAAAAAGATTAAACTTACAATGTGGAATTCATGATATTTTTTTGCAAAAGTATGTTTCTTTTTCTGACAATTGCATTTAGAAGTTCAAAAATGATCAAATTTAAGTCTTAGAAAGTAGCTTGGTGAGAAAAATATATTTTGTAAGGGACTGTCATGCTAGTAGATTCGAAAAAGGTTTCAAATATGACCGATTAACAGTCCCATAATGAAAAAAAATGGTGCTCTCGACCTTACCAATAACCTAATTTCGAAAATTTCAGGTCTAACTATTTATTATGAACCTAGAAACGATTTTCGTTTATGCTGAAAGTGGTGGTCACAATTTAAAAATATATTCCAAAACAGAAAAAGCTGATTGTCTCGCTTGCTTATTTTTGTATATGGGACTGTTATGAAAGAAGGGGCGGTAGATTGTTGCAGCTTAACTGACTTCATATTATATCCAAAAATCTATTAACGTATTCGTTTATACCCAGTTTTGCACCAGGTCACAACAAGTTATGCACATTTTACTGTCATTTTAAGAAGTTTATGCGCTAAGTTTGCATCCGTAATTCCCCAGATTTGATTTAAAATGGACGGTGGAACACTGAGGATTCGTGTGTGAGCGATCGAGGTAGCAAAACACTGACGACGAATTATGTTCGTTCTAGTATGGTAAACCTCAAAACTGAGCGAATGTAGAAAACGAATACGGTAAAAGTATCATATTTTCATCATTTTACAGCCTGGGCTGGCCATACTGAGCTCTTTGATTATAATCAACATTTGTGCCACTTTCTCATACTTTTTTGATCAATGGGAAAGGATTTTGGTGCCCAGTGCTTAGCTCCCGATATAAAAACTATGTAAAGCACGTCTATATTTCATTTTTTTAATCACATTTTTGTGATCCCAAACACAGGGACTGAACCTTCTACTATTCGCATTGATTATGCTTCACAATGATCTATGATCGAAAAATTAATAAGTTACATAGTATATGACCAGGTTGTAAAAGCAACATTCCCATTATTAGTTATATCACTTAAACAATACGATACTCAGAATTTTGGTTAAAATTTAAAGTCAGTTTTGCTGCAAACACTCTACAAAGCACGAAAAAGTAGTGTTTTTTACCTGCTTTGGTAAGTTCTTTTGTTTCCATGTTGTTAGAAGTGCTTGCTATCTCCATATGTGAGTGCAGTTGTTCGACCATTGTTTGTTTTCGATGCAAAAAAAGAGATTTATTGTCATTATTTCTTTCATAACTCTTCAAGGTGTTAATGGCCCACTTTGGTGTCTTCAGATGAAAGTTGCATCATAAATCGAGCTACACAATGGTATTTTTTGCAAAATACTCGGTGGTGCAGACGGTACTTTTAGACGCCATTTAAAGTTTATTTACAACTTTTCATGTTGAAGGTCATTATTTAATTTTTTTCAACTATTCTATTTGGAAAGCTGATAAAATTTCAATGCATTTTGATGTGCTATTTTATAATTTCCGTTGAGAAACAACAGAGTTATGTAGCTTTGAAAAATGGTTATTTTTTATTTACAAAAAAATCTAACCGAAGCTAACTCAAAAAATAAAAATGTTAGAAATCTGAAAAAATACATGTGTTTTTAAGTCGCAAAAATGAACCAAATTTTCAATTTTGGGAAAAATCTGAAGACCCCCGGCGCAAATTGTCAGATAATAAAAAAAAATCCCCAATTGTCAAAATTGTCAAAATTGTCAAAATTGTCAAAACTGTCAAAATTGTCAAAATTGTCAAAATTGTCAAAATTGTCAAAATTGTCAAAATTGTCAAAATTGTCAAAATTGTCAAAATTGTCAAAATTGTCAAAATTGTCAAAATTGTCAAAATTGTCAAAATTGTCAAAATTGTCAAAATTGTCAAAATTGTCAAAATTGTCCAAATTGTCAATATTGTCAAAATTGTCTAAGAAACGCCAAAGAAGAAGGAAGAAGGAAGAAGGAAGAAGGAAGAAGGAAGAAGGAAGAAGGAAGAAGGAAGAAGGAAGAAGGAAGAAGGAAGAAGGAAGAAGGAAGAAGGAAGAAGGAAGAAGGAAGAAGGAAGAAGGAAGAAGGAAGAAGGAAGAAGGAAGAAGGAAGAAGGAAGAAGGAAGAAGTAAGAAGGAAGAAGGAAGAAGGAAGAAGGAAGAAGGAAGAAGGAAGAAGGAAGAAGGAAGAAGGAAGAAGGAAGAAGGAAGAAGGAAGAAGGAAGAAGGAAGAAGGAAGAAGGAAAAAGGAAGAAGGAAGACGGAAGAAGAAAGATCAAATTTGACAAAAAACGTTAGATATCGTAAACACGTGCATCAAATAATAAACCTAACGGATTCCTTCTATTTTCTCCGAACATCGTCATTATCGTTGTTCAAGCAATAAACAACTTGCTCAAATCACTTAACAATGACTTAGGCAAGTAAAGATGCATGTTTATGAAACATTAAAAGTTCATGGTTCGTTTCCCACTCGACATGGCTAGCCGTTGTCCATTTTTTGAATATAACCAAAACGACCATTTCATCTCGACCCCCACCCAAAAATCCAACCAATTCAAACTGGAAAACGTTTCCAGTTTTCATGGTTGGTTAGCTAAAACTCCAGCCCCTCTCATGAGATGTTTCAACAGAAAAGTTGAGCCCTCTCTTTGAAAAAGAAAAAAGCCCAATGCAATGGTAAGTCTAAGGTTGCTCACAAATCTCTGACAAAAAATGGAAGAAAAAAAACAATTTTTAAGAATGGAAAAACGCTCGGTTGTTAAACAGGCAACAATTGTATCTCGGCGGAACGATCTCCGGGCTTAAAATTCGGCCTCCTTTCGCCTTCGACTTCCATCGTCGTCGGGGCCATTTTGAAAGTGCAATTAAAGGTGTGCATCGCCGCAAAGAAAATAGTTTCCAAATTATAAATATAGGTACCTCGGATGTGCTGAGTTGGAAATTCCTTCCATTTTTTTTTGTTTTTTTTTTTATTTGCTGTCGACCAATCATTAAGGTTTAAAATGTTTGGGCTGGAATGGACGGTGGTGATTTTTGCTACGGCGCAGGTTGAGAATACGAAAGGATGTGTCAGGATGATTGGAAGAAATTTCTCAGTCTAAACTAAAAACCAAGGGTGAAGGATTTTTTTTAATTTCCCAACGTACATTTGAAATTTAGGAAATAATAGATTTTAGCACAGTCAGATTTCGAAAAAAAAAATCGAATCTGCTTCAAAACCATATAAAACACAATTTCTCGCAGTCATTGAAAGTGGAGTTACCACCCTCATTCACCACAAAACGGTTCTCACGATCCGGTTAAATTGTTTCAACTCTCATTTGACGGCTAACGGCGTTCATAAGCTGAAGTTACTTGAGAGGGGGAAGCTCTTCAGCTTCAAAATTACTGCTCCACTAACATCGGTAAGTTATTCCTCCCCATCACAGATTTTGACTCTTGGGCTTTGAGAAATGAAATTGATTTTGCCTTTTTGTTGAACGCCATGATTAAATTTCGTTTTTTTAAACTAATGAACTCTTTCGCTCGAAAGCTGATAAAGAACTTTTGCCTTGTTTGACTGGCTTCTGATATTTCGGAGTATTCGAATATCAGAAACATTTCCATCGCCCAAACGAGAAAAAAATATTGAAAAAATATGTATCTGAGGATATGCTTTGAACATAACCCCAGGAAGAAGTTTATGTCAAAATGAAAAAATCACAAAAACAACAAAAATGAAAAAAAAGACAAAATGACAAAAATGACAAAAATGACAAAAATGACAAAAATGACAAAAATGACAAAAATGACAAAAATGACAAAAATGACAAAAATGACAAAAATGACAAAAATGACAAAAATGACAAAAATGACAAAAATGACAAAAATGACAAAAATGACAAAAATGACAAAAATGACAAAAATGACAAAAATGACAAAAATGACAAAAATGACAAAAATGACCAAAATAACTAAAATTGCCAAAATACCAAAATTACAAAAATTACCAAAACTACAAAAATTACAAAAATTTTAAAAGTTACAAGTATTACCTTAATTACCAAAATTTCAAAAATGACAAAATACAAAAATGACAATTGTCAGCTCGATTCTCACCAACGCCATTTTTTTATTTATTTTCTTGTTTCGGGACAAGAGTTATCATATCATCTTGTACGCAAAGCACAATTAAGCGTTTTTTGGTACTCCGATCGGCATTGTTGAAATTTTGCAACCTCTTCTTTAGGTGTAGACTCCTCTATAATCTTACATAGTCTAATGTTCATCATATATTGAAAAAAATCTTATTTGTCCCTATAAGCTTAAAATTTCACCTTTGTTGTTATAATAAACTTGTCGTCATATCCATGCCGGTAGCTAAAATTTAAGTATTTTTTCTTCAAATAATTCCGAATAAAAATCTAAGCGGGAAAGCAGACTCAAAAGCGTTAATGCAGGCGCTTGTATCAATTAAGAAACTTTTATTTTTTTTTTTTCGTTTCACACCAGACGGCCGCCATCCATTCATTGTTGATCTCCGTTTCAGATAATGTCGGACCTGAGCGTTCTAATTACTAGTCCTGGACCGATTCGATTCATCCACCGAACAAAAAAGGTTTTGCTCTTCACGGAGGCGTCAAAGTTCTTTTGAGCATTCTCATGATTGGTGCTTCCTACAAGCTTTTTTGAACCCATTAAATCTTGCGAAATCAAAACGGAAATAGTTGGGGTAGGAGAGACACAATTCTTACGACAAACATCAAATTCAAAGATGATTTTATTCAGTTCAATCAATAACCAACATTAATTTCTGTATCCGACCGAATTCTAGATTCATGAAAAGCAGCTGCTGTTATACATTCGATAAAACAGGGTTTTTCATGCCACATTAGTAAATTTTAAGATAACATCCCATCTTGAACTTTTTAACGTCTGACCCGCATTCAAGGTGGTAGAAAGGGCCATTGATTCCTTTCTAGCCGAACATATGTTTCAACTTTCCTTCCAGTTTTCTCGAATTCCTTAACCAACCTTTGTTCTAAGTTGAATAATATTTTCAGTCTAAAGATAATGATTTGGTTATTTTTATTGTCATCATCCCACACACTTTGACTGACTTAGGGTCAGTTTGATCCCAAATCTAGGCTGGATGGAAAAAATGTGCAGCTTGCCAGCATCCAGTATGCCATTATCGTATCCTCCGGAGCTCTTTAAGGGTGATAATCGGTGATAAGCATGGCAAAACGATCCTCGGAACTTGTTCCCGGGCATCTGAGGTCTCAATTTTTCCCGAAAAAACCTCCTGCATCGAGCCAGCAGCAGCATTCGTAAAACGGGGTCACCGGAACTAATCGAGTTTTACGACAGCTTTGGGTTGCTGCCTCCTGAAAGGGGCTCTCTCTCGATTTTAGCCAAAATGCTGCTGCCGAAATTTTTCGATAAATGACCAGTTTATGCATGCTTTTGGGTTTTTGTTCATCGTGGTTGGACTTTTGATTTTTTTTACTTACATACATCCCTTCCCTTTACCGGAGCACACCTTCTTGGCAGGGATCAACAGAATACGTTCCAGTAGGTCTGTCATCATCATGATTCAACAGAAAGAACGAAAAAGAGGCTCATCAAGACAACCCGACTCACCAGTGATTGGTGTATCCATGTCATAATTTTTCGATGAGAATTGCAAATAATCATGGTTGATATAGTTATTCTGGTTTTGATGGAACAATTAGCGTTTTTCGATGATTTCAAGTCCTGATGAGCCGTTAAACTTATAAAAAACATTTTGCTGTTTGCTTCATCAGCATGAGATTTTGAATAAAACTAAATGATATTTAAAAATATTGAATTTCAAGTTATGAGTATAATATAAGGTTGCTCAAATTTTTTCAGCATGTATCCGGGCGGGACAAATCCGGTAAATTTTATCTAAAAACCAGGCAAAATTTAGGCACTTATTTCAAAATCGTCGATGAAAAATCCAGGCAATATCTGGGCAATTTTGGTCAAAACCCAAGAATTACTCAACAAAAATCAAGAAAAAAAAACTTTCTTTTGCAAAATCTTATCAGCAGAATAAAAATCGTATTTTAGGCTTCCAAAAAACCTAAGGCTATGATCATTTAGTATCCGGGCAGTTACAAACGTGTGTATTTTAAAAACTATTGATTTGATCGAAAAACTTTCTATGGAAGAAATGAAGGTGTTAATATGAAATTTAAACTAAAAATATAAAAAAAAATAGTTATCAATGATTTCAAGAAATAATCTAACTTTTTCATAAAATCTCTTTTTTATCTTTGCACACTTTTTTCAGTCATGTTTTGATTTATTTTTTTTACCACAGAACCAAAACCTTTGCAAAATCATGATATTTTACACAAACTCACCTGGAAAAAGCAATTGGAATCTGGTTGGAGCCTTTTCATGAGTTGGTATCTCGAAGAAATTGATCTCTTAAATCCGGTTTTAACATACATTTTTTTGTCCATCAGAACACATCTGTCATATTGCGTAAAAACCAGATGCACAGATTGCGATCTTTGGATCTGATCATTATAAGTTATTTACTTGGTGTCTACTAGTCAGGCAAAACTTTTTGCCTCTGCCGGAAATGGATTTTTTGCATTATGTAGGGAGTCTTCATTCAGTTATCCCAAATAACCATAAACTTTTCACCATATTTAAGATCAAGAGTTGCACTCCGATAGTCAAATCAACTTCGTGTGGATCCTAGAGTGGCTCTTTATACTTAATAACCATTTGGTACGAAAAAACAATCAGAAAAAATCAACAGTTTATGAGCTTTCGAGTCAACAATGAAGAATTTTCGAGGCACAAAATGCGCAAAAGGAGCAAATTTGTGCAAAATTATTTTTATCATGTCTTTTTGCATATTAAATATCTCATACACACGTAAATTTAAAAATCTATCAAAAATAGGCAAGATAGTCCTTTTCATAACCAACACAACGCTACTAAATTTTTGCATATCCGAGCTCTATTAACGCAGCTATCACCAAAATAAAGTGCCCGGATACTAAATGATCATAGCCTTATTGTGATTATTTTTGTACAACTTGTTTGAAAAATTTCGGTTTTGGACGCACTAGTAAAAAAAAACTTTACAACTCAATTTGTTTTTTTTTATATGATTTTGCAAATATAGTGCATCAATTCAGGCATAATTCGTGCTTTTTTCAATAAAATCCTGGCAGTCGGGCCAGATTGGACATTCCCAGATTCTCTATGAAATATTTGGGTTAACCCGGATAAAACCGGGCATTATGGCAACCTTAGTAAAAAAGAAGCCTAAATTATATTTTTCAGAATGGCACTCTCAAAGTCTTAAAACTTAAAAAATATGTATCAAGTGCTTTTCACCAAGGTTTTACGCTAGTTTTCCAAAACTTTTAACATTAATTTTTGGATTGTAGTTGTCAAAAACAGAGCAAAGTTTGAAATACAAACCAATATAAATACATACATACGTTACATTTTCATATCAATTAAATATTTAAATTTTTTGAAACCAACAGGGGTAAGCTCTTCAGGAATTCATTCCAATGACAATGTAAAACGAACAAAAAACTTATTTTAAAGACTTATTTTGCAAAATCAATAAAGCATTGAAAATTTCAAATATGTTTGTTCATTATCTAAGTATGACATTTAGAATATTTCGAACCTATAGAAGAAGTATTAATGACCCTCCATGAACAACAATTTGTTTATTTTATTTAAATACAAACGCTTGTCTCAGGATTCACGTCTCAAGTCTCAAGTCTCAAGTCTCAAGTTTCAAGTATCAAGTCACAAGTCTCAAGTCTCAAGCCTCAAGTCTAAAGTCTCAGGTCTCAAGTCTCAAGTCTCAAGTCTCAAGTCTCAAGTCTCAAGTCTCAAGTTTCAAGTCTCAAGTCTCAAGTCTCAAGTCTCAAGTCTCAAGTCTCAAGTCTCAAGTCTTAAGTCTTAATCTCTTACTATTTGACTACGATATCCCCAAGTTTTCAGCTTATTTACTTGGATATTTACCCCAATCCGCTCTTTAGTGTCAATTTGACACTACTGGAAGTTTGGAGGCTGGTATCTTTATTGAGGTGCCTTAAAAAAACAATTTTATTTCAGAGACCTTGAATAAATTCATGAAATTTTTGATTATACATTACTATTTTTTTATGGACGGCCCTGAAACCCTAGACAATAAAAGTACCCAATCAGACCTTGAGTGTTAATTTGATACTCCATACTTAGAATTGCTACATTTCTTTTGTTTTCCAATCAATTTTTATAAAATTTAAAGATTTAGGAATCTCGTAACACAACTCAAAAATGTATTTTGGAAAATAATTAGTCACAATACTTTAGTTTTCTGTAATTTAATTTGGCAAAATCCGTAAAATCATGCCTCGGAAGAAAGACTAAGAAATGCTTTAAAATATTCGCTCTGTGTCCAAGAAAGCTAAAGTAAGAATCTATACGTTGCACACAAGCTTTTATTTTTTAGAATTTTTTCAATGAAAATGATCATAAAAAATCAAAAAAGTGGTTTAAAACTGTAAAAACGTTCTTTTCAATCATGAACCGTCAAAATTGTCAACTCAGATTATTTTGGAAAGAGTTGAATTTGAAAGTTGACACATTTGTATTAAGCGTATTTTTGTTAAGTGTCGCAATGCTTATGTAATGACAACACTGGAATCGGTAGAAAATTGCCTTTCTGGTGAATTCTATTACATTACCCAATTTTTGCCTTAATATACTTAAATTCCAGTGCAAAATTGATTGGACCAGCGAGAAAATCTAAGAAATTGCAAATTGAAAAAAGTTTGAAAAACAACTTCCTTTGAAAATTCGTCTAAAATTCTATTGTTTTTTTTTTTCTATTATTGAAAATCTAAAGATACAAAACTGTGCCAAATTACGTCAACTCTTCAATCCTTTTTTTTTAATTTATCTGGAATGACTTAATAAATTTTGACGGTTCATTGACTGAAAAGCATGGTTTTTACACAAATATCTACTTATTGTATTTTTTGTAATATTTTTAATGTTTTATTTTGTCTTAAAAATATCCAAAAAAGTATATGTATATCTTTATGTGCAACGAATAGTTTCTCACTTCAGTTTTTTTGGACATGGAATTTTGAAGCATTTCGTAGCTGAACTATAGTCTTTACTGGAAGCAAGTATTAAAGGATTTTTTTTTTCAAGACTTTGTATAACGGAAATTGAAGTATTGTAGCTGAATATTGACGATCTGATTCAAATTAGAATGAACAAAAGGGAGAATCACTTCAGCTATTAACAAAACTTTAATATTTCAAATATCTCCTTATTTACATTTTTCGAAGATTGATAGAAGTTTGTAAACTCTGAAAGGTCGTTTTCGAAACAACACTAGTGTTTCAGGAATAAGAAATAGGAAAACAAGTTAGTTTAAAGAAAATTTAAACACATATTTACCTTAATATAAAACTTCTTATCACTGCCTCAATGATAGAAATAGGAGTTTCTTTAAGAAAAGTCAAGGAGCATAGGAGGATTACCGAAATGGGTACTGATCTATAACCTTTTCCCCAACTAACAAAACGCTTTCCTTGGATATTTAAATATAGATTCGCAGACGTACAGACGGTTTCTATAGTTGGTGATATTGACTTACCTTTGTTTCAGAATTTTTCAAAATTAATCGTTGGAATATATAAATAGGGACAAAAGGTTGTTGACTGATCCCAGAAAATATCCTACCAATCCTTCCTTCATTCCTCATGGACTACTAGGACGTGGCCGGCGCCGTTATTGATCATTTTCATAGTGAGAGCATGAGTTTTGTGCATTGTGAATAAACTGCTTATTCCAAGCATTATTCTTTTGGACCTTGCACAAAACTGATGGCCTCGATCAATCACAGAGTAGCAACCATTGGCGAGGTAGAACTTGTTCTGATTAGCCTCGCCAGCGATCATGGAATTTGAAGAGCGTGAGTTGAGCAAAGCCTAATCAAATATATTATCTGAAGTTTTTAATGAATTGTCATATCTAAGCACTTCAAGTTCAATGACATAAGGTGGATAGTCAAGCAAGCTAAGCTAAGCAAGTTTTTTCGGATTTGTTTTAAGACTTTGAATAACGGAAATTGAAGTATAGTAGCTGAATATTGTCTGAGAAACATATTTGAGTTACGTCACAGGGCTTCTAAAATTTTAAATAATGTACAAATTGGTTGAGAATCAAGAGAGATATTGCGTTTTAGTCAGGAGTTTCAAATTTAAACTCCAGGAATTCTAACGGATAAAAATGTATGGGACGGATGAAGGATAATTTGTTTAATAAAAAAATAATTCGTATTTTTTTCCTGAAAAGACAAGTTTTGAGCATAATATATAATATAAAGCTTAGTTCTTCTAGAAATGGGACACTTTCTTTTTCTTATAGCTCGTTAACTAGTAATCGGACATTCAAAATTTTGACAGCATTTTGCTGCCTGTGAAAATTACTATCCGACCTCAAATTCACGCGTTTTTGAGATATTTACGATGCAAGAAATAATTAAAAAAATAATTCTGCACAGTTTCCTTCAATATCTATCATTATCAAATTGATTGCTGAAAAACCCGTTGATTATTCAAAGAATTAATGTGTGTGAGTGGTGGAAAAGTATGCACACACTGTCAAAAATGTCCACAAAGTTCAAATCAAGCATTGGAGTGAAGCACATGGTCGACAACTACGGTTAAGGGTCATCTGGAAAGTCAAGTCTCATACCAGCATTTTTAATTTGGAATAAGCGAAAAGCTAAGGGTGGATCGCTGAAATGTCCAAAAAAATTTCTCCGATAAGCTGAAGGTGTTGCCTAGTAATAAGTCATTCAAACCCAACCTCAAAAAACAATTTTTATTGGTTTCTAATCTATTTTGAATGATAGTTAAACAAAATCACGAGAAAAATTTGGACGGATAATCGAGCCAAAATACACGGAAAATCAAATAACGGATAATCATAATGTATTGAAATTTAAACATGATTTCAACTTGAAACTTTCATTTTTTCGTCTCTATAGCATAGGGTTACCATACGTACTCTTCTTCGATCGATAAATGGGCTTACTCTTTATTTTGTGGAATTTTAAGAAATGTCCCCTAAGATAGGGGCATAACGAGCACCCAGGGCATAATAAGCACTCCTTTATTCTACAAAAGTACGTATTTTCTTAAACAAATTTTCATGAGGATTTGTTTCGTACTACCTATAGTATTAATTTTCCACCAAAAAAGAAATATCCTCTTCATCTTTACAGAAATATTAAATAATACCCAAGTAACACACAAAATTCACATTGGTTTTATAATTTTTGAACGCTAGTTTATAAAGGACGTATAATATCTAATATTGGTTTAAAAATTATTTAATAATAACCTTTTTACAAATAGTCTCTAGGACATCTACACGCCCATTATATATCCAACTTATATAACAACATTAAACTTTTGAGATTTGATTTTTATTAGGCACTTTGAGTGTCCTATAAAACCTTTTTATATTTGAAAAGATAAATGATTTGAAAATGTTTAATTATACCTTCCTATGAACTTGTTCAGATTTATAAAAGCCCTTTCAAACCAATTCCTAGTATTCGTGTTCTTATACGGTCATTACAAGTGGACCATAATGTCAACAATGGAAGGTTTTCTGTGGAAAAATCTGTAATTTCGCATCATCTGGGAACAATAAAGGGCGAAATTCATCTTTCCAATCACCAGGAACGTCATGCAGCATAATTTGTTATCTGATAAGAGTGCGTAATGTTGGGAAGGAATCTTAGGTGTAAGTGAAGTATTTTGTTTGTTCTCAGTCGCAGATTTGTTTTATTTTTTCGCGAAATTAATCGAAAGATGATCCTAAAAATTTTAAGGTGTGCTATAAGAAAAACATATTGTGCATTATGTTATATTTTTCAACTCAAAAAAAAAAAATTATAAATGATTTAAAAATTTGTCTTCTAATTATCCGCCAAACATATTCAAATCGAAAAGGTTTTATAAATGCTTCAAAGAAACTCATTAAGCCTGATTCAGTTTTGAAGGAAAGACTTACATAATGTTTTATAACTTTGTCGGTTTATAGAATACCATTCAAGCTTCCTTTTCAAATTTCATACACGTTTATAAGACAAAAAGGTTATTTAAAAGAAAAATAGTTTTATTAGCAGTTTTCAGAAAGCAAAATCGCTTTTTAAGAGTTCAATAACGACTTTTATTAATTTCATATATTAGCGCCATTTGTTAGACAAATAATGGTGAATTTATAAATGACATCTTTCTATTTTAGAGATTAACCCTTATCCCCTAACCCACGCATTATAAATTTGGATATCCTTATTGCTGAGATAATGTTTTAAAATTTATTTACAAACCAAAAGATGATTCAATAGTTGAAAGCAATATTTATTCGATCTATTAATCGGTTTTTTATTGTTTAAAAGAACGATTTACAGCAGGCCCACAATTTTTCCCAAATTTTCTCATACCTATTTGCGGTAAATTTGAAAGCGCAAGTAAATAAATAGCAGGTACTGAGCATTCCGGCTTAGAAAATAGCATTGAATTACCTAAAGAATAAAGATATCCTTTGTGCTTTGTTTTTTTTTTCATTTTTGATTTGAATAAGATTCAATTGTTTTGTAAATTATTATTGAAACCCCAATTCCGGAGCAGAATTATTTGTAGACGAAAATAATAAAATAAATAGGTTTTATAAGCAAAAGTCACACAGAACTCTGAAAGTTGATTTGGATTGGCAAGGTTTTATTATTTGCGCTGCACAAGGCCGTGCGAACGGGGGGGGTTTTAGGGGTTTAACCAACCCCCCCCCCCAAGGAGATTTTTTCGAAGTAAAATTTTCAACGCAGTTTCACTGAGATCCTACATGTGTGTGTTCGTTTTTAACGCAGTAAAGGAAATTACTTGATCTTAAAAGGTGTTGAATGAATGTTAACAAAAAAGTCAGAAATTTTTCTCGCCTCCGGCGGAAATGGGTATTCAATCACTTTATGATTGAGATATTTTATTTTATGATACTACATATATGCCGCTCACAATTTGATACGAATTTTGTAAAGAACAATTTGCCATTCAATCAACCTTTTGTTTTGAAACTCAAATCTTGACATACAAAAACTCTACCTCGTCTTTAGAATGAGTTTTTATTAAGAAATGTATCCAAACAGATTCAGAAATGGGAACCAATCATTTAATCTTCAAAATTAATTCATAACATCAACAAGTTGGAAGCCATGTATCATGACTCACTGTGGTCATCAGAACTAGCAAAACAAAATCAAAAACCTAGTATCCTCTACTTTATTAATAAAAAAAGTGTTTTACAAAAAATCGTGCTGATATGGATTATTCTCCAAGAAATCAATTTCAGCCTCAATTTCATTTTGTGTTTCTTATTCTTTTCAATGCTCATCATCATCACATTCAATAACGTTTTGATAAATTACACAAGGCCACAAAAGCTAATTTTGACAAACTCGAGTGCCCTGGATCTAAGTAAATTTTTCTATCAATTTTTAAATTTTGAAAAATTTTGAAAATACAAATTTTAATTTTTTTTATGATATTTAAGCATTTTTTAACAAAACTTTAAAACTGAAACAGAACATTTTAAAATGAAGGTTTAAAATCAATTTTCAATTTTCCCCATAACTTCAAGTAATTTGAATTCTGCGAAAAAAGTTATAGAGGTTTCCTATTTGCTTTCTTTTATCCATTTTTAATGACGTTTTTAAACCCAATTGAATTTTAAATATTTTTAAGGCAAAAGTAGAATCGTTTGCAAATTTTGTAAAATGAAATTAATTATTTTTAAACTTTATTCAGTAATGTCAGAAATACTTGTAATGGTATCCTATTTGAATTTTAAAAAAACTGTAGAATTCAACTTTTTTAAATCATGCATTATCATCTTTAAAAAATTATTCCTTAATTAATAAACAAATATAAAATCAGATTTTTTCTTTATCATAGATTTGTTATTTCATCAATTATCAATGATTTATGTCACTTAAAATTAAAATATTTTTAAGCTTATAGGTATACTCCAAACGCAAGGAGATTGACAAAATTTGGCAAAAGATTCGATTTCAGGACGCTCAAATCAATTAAATTCTATTAATATTTTTTTAAAAATGGGTTGACGAGTTTATTGAAATGAATCCATCTAAAATGTTGAAAAAGTTATCTTTATTAACTTCATATTTTGTTTTAATGTTCAGATAAATTTATAGAATTTTAAAGTAAAACTTTTTAAATTTTATGAAAATCTTCTAGGAAGAAGTACATTGTTTTCACCTTCTGTCCTTTCCAGGATCCAATAATCCAATTGAAAGCGACAAATATTCAGAGCTTGAAATTTTAAACATTTAACCCTTCGATTGAAAATCTATAAACGATTAATTAATATTGAATATGAAAAATCATGTTTTTTTCTTCGATCATGATTTTTAAATTAATCTTTCGAAAGTTCGAAAAATGATTAAGTAGCAACTCTGAAATTTTAATGCAGCTGAAAAGTTAAATTGTAATGCGCAATTTTAACTTAATTTGTATTACCGTTGTTCTTCCAATTTTTACAACATAACTTGGAATATTTTTTTATTTGTATTTTATCTGTTCCTTATTGATCACTTCGCAATCTATAATTTGTCAGTGTAATTGAAAATTTTAATACAACATTAATATATTAAGTTCTTTTTTTGAACTTTCGACCTCGTGTAGCCTTTTATTTTAATAACTGGAAGAATTTCATTTCAGAAAAGGGTTTTATCTGTCACTTTGATCACTGGCACTCCTGAAATATAATTAAATATTTTCTTCTTATCATAAAATAAAATTCAATTATCAACTATCGAATAAATTCTTCTTAGTTCAAAATGGATTTTTGGCCTAATCGAGAATTCATATTTCAAATCGAGGTTTTTTTCAAATTCAAGATATTACTTTTTTTAATCAATCCTTCAATTGAAAGTAAAGAACAGAAATGTAAAATAAAATGAACAATAATAACAATCATTATAATTTTTCTAACAATTTAAAATTTTTAACTGATCTGACATTTATTTAAAAATTTGGGTTTTTTTTTCAATTTTGATATTATATTTTATGTATTCTGTTTCATATGAATTCATAATGATTAATTTATGTCCAAAGCTTTGATTTCAAATTTGAAAAATGACTCCTTAGAACTTATCTACAAGCAAATTTCTACTTCAGAATGAGGAACATCATTTATTTATTTAATCAGTTAAATTTATTATATTTAGAGTTTGTGTGATAATCATAAGTACTAAAATGGTTAAGCAATAAATTTCTTTATTTTTTGTGTATTTTTTTAATCGTTATTATTTTTGGCTAAATCTGAATTTCGAAAACCCCCCCCCATGGACGGGTCCTTCGCACGGGCCTGGCTCTGCAGAACCTACTGCAGGAGGGCCTTTTTGTGCTACTAAGCGTTGTATTGCAGTTTGATAGATCCTTACATAACCGGACGAGGTTTTATAGCTTTAATTTATAGTTTTTTTTTTCTTCTTACATTCTTTATTATCAATCAATCATCTTAAAATAATACTTAAGAGTAAAATATTCGTTACATAAATCAATGTACTTCCGAAAGTCCCCATATCAAATACAATCACATCTGAAACTTCCCACAATTTTATCTTTATAATTAATTGTTGTGCCCTTGGACATATTCTTATTTTTACACTCGTTGAACATCGAATTCTTTATAAACTATTTCCTTTTTCTTCGATTTGACCGAGACTGCATCATTTGAAAGTGTTAGAAAACTAAACTTGAAAGAGCACAAAAAGATTGATCTAATCATAAAATTAAAAACTGCCATCAATTGCAGAGTACGTTGAGCGTGATAAAAAAAACGTGATGGTTGTAGGTTAAGTTACTTCTATTTATTTGCTTGATCTGCGCCCAAACTTTCTCGAAGAGAAAACTTCCAGATTCAAGGCCAAAGCTTCCAGTGAGCTTTTTTTAGCCCGACGCGTCTTGGATCTCCCTGCTCTCACGAAACCATCATCGTCGGTGTTTACTGAGGTTGTAGAATCATCTGAATTTGTCCGTTTTAGTACACCGTTTGTGCCATCAAAATCCGTCTCCATAACTCCATTGTTTCCGTTGAAGCTTTCAGGAGAGGCATTTTGGAGCGCTTCTTCCGACTTTAAAGACGGCTCCACCTCAACCCGACCCACTTTCTCTATCCCCGCCGGCACATCTTCCGTTGGCTTTTTTCGCATCGACACTGATTTACTTGGATTGAAATTCTCACTAGCTACTTTTAACGATAAAACTGAATTTTGCAAAGCAGCTGAATACGATTGCTCCACGTTGCTCCTATCTGCAATTCGCGCCTGTTGTGCTTCTTGACCTGTTTTCTTTACTGGTTCCTGTTGCTGCTTTTTGTTCTGTGGACAGTTCACCTTGAGATGGCCCTCCATCTTGCAAAGATAGCACCTCTGTCTCAAGCCCTCGTAAAAAATGCGTCCACGCCGGTTGAGGAAATATAGCGTAGTAGGTATTTCCTTTTTAAATTCAAGATATACCCCTCGGACTCCGGTAAACAAATCCAACTCGAGATCTGCTGGAAATCTTTCCCGAACCACTCTTTTCACGTTTCCATATTTGGAAAGCACTGCTATTATATCCGAGTCTGGAACCTCCGGAGGAAGATCAAATATGCGGACATATTTTGTTATTCCTCCAGCAATGCTCATCTTGATTAACACCTTGGCACCGTTGGAATACTCAAAATTATGCATCTCCGGATTTTGAGCTAAAGCCTCCTTCATATTGAGTTCAGTCTTGAATTTTATATAGACTGACCTTTCATCGGCAATTTTATAGGTCGTTTCCATAGTAGTTTTGTCGGCGTCAAATGCTTTGACGAACCTGGCCACCTCTACAAGAGATGGACCAGCAGCACCGTCCGGAAAACTAAACGATAGCGTATTCTTAACAAGGCTGTCAGCCATTCCGAAACACGTGATCCGTTAAAAAGAGGTTAAAGTGGTAGAACACAACCAAAAAAGCTTTTTCTCAGAGCTTAAACGAAAGTACGTCTAATCCGAACCAAGTCTGATCGTCAACTGATAGTTGGTATGGAGTCCCTTATAAAACCTAAATTGTTACTTGGGTAACCAGCTAGGTTCACAAGTGACGAAAATATTATTATTTTTGAGCACCACCAAATAAGCTTTTATGACCTTTAAATCATCTTGATCTGAAATGTACGCACTGCAACATGATTTACACATTGTTTCTCAATTTTCACCATCATAAAATTTTTGATTTTTCACTTTAATCCATTTTAAAACGCGTTTTTACCTAAATTTGTTGACCTGAGGTGAACAGAGCACTATTAATCAGTACAAGATGAGCGTTTTCTGCCGTATAATCTAGCAGCGAATTCAACTCGATGAAGTCAACTGAATAATAGAGCTACAGCTTGACTTGTTTCATCTGTCGATTTGGCCTATTGGTAAGATGTCGGAGAGGTAATCTGTAGACTCGAGCTCGATTTCTGTTCGAGGGGATTTTTTTTCACATACCATTCATGATTGATTTTTTTGATTGTTAAATTATACGGCTAGTAGCATCATCCGTCAAACAAAACACCATAAACATAATGTAGGAGCATGTGTTAATTTGAATTCTACAAACAGACCTAGATTACTTTGTTATTGCTTTGTTTGATGAATCTACGTCTCACCGCTTAGTGCAAAATGCATCGATCATCAATGATAAATGAAAAAAATCACCTTGACCATAGTACATGGAAAATAACAGGTAGGCCATTGCGCTTAACCTCACTCGAAAGCTCCGTGAATGTACACAGCATGCTTGCATACCGACAAAAATAGTTATGACAATTTGGCAGTTTTATATGGAATAGCAATCAAAATTATTAATTTTTCCGTCGAAAGCCATTCGATTCTTTTGAAAAGGGTTTCAGATTAAAGATTGATTCTTCAGGCTCATCGGAAACTATTTTTTGCATTGGATTTTCGGATCTGAACCATAAATAATGAGCATTCAAAAGTAATTTTCATCGTTGTCCCTATTTTTTGAGAGCAAGCAATGTAATTTTTTTTCTGTCTATGTTAAACATTTGGTAAATAATCTAAATACTTCGTATTTCTGTGATGAAAAGTCAATTTGATTAAATTTTTATTCAAATGACAAAGGAAAAAGGCCACACAAGGCAAAAATATCATCAAATTTTAGTTTTAAATCGAGAAAAAGCTCATTGCATGTTTCATTTTGCGGTGTTGAAAAGCCAAATATTGTTCGTTGAATTAAAATGCATCGGTGCATATTTTTCTTATAATTTTATATCTTGTCAATTTTGAGAAAAATGTGACTTTTTGATAAATTCCATACATTTGCCAGTTTTTTTCATAACTATTTTTCGGGGCCTATCAATACGTTTAAAGAGAGCGGAATGGCCTACCTTGTATATTTCAAAGTACTATGCACCTTGACCAGGAATCGAATTCGAGTCTACTGATTACCTCTCCGACACCTTACCAAGGTTGCCGAAAAAAATTCTGTGATTTTGAAAAAATAAATTTTGACTTTCTGTGATTTTTCCCAGAAAATCTGTGATGGTTTTCTGTGATGCTATTCCCTTTGATTTAATTGAAAATTCATGATTAATTGGGTATTTTTTACATTGATGTTGAGTAAAATCAATCAAATTAAGCAATCTTAGCATTCATTTTTAATTCAAAGTAAAAAAAAACTAAATTGTATATTGGGCAACAAATTTTAAATTTTGGAAATCCATTTAAAATTCAAAAATTCTGTGAAATCTATGAATTTTTCAAAATTCTGTGTTCTGTGACACACATTCTGTGATGAAACATTGTTTAAAATTCTGTGAAATTACAGATTTTTCTATGATTTCGGCAACCTTGCACCTTACCAATAGGCCAAATCGTCAGATGAAACAAGTCAAGCTGTAGCTTTATTATTCAGTTGACTTCATCGAGTCTAATTCGCTGGTAGATTCCCCGGCAGAAAACGCTCATCTTGCCCCGAAAAATGGTGCTTATACTGCCCTAGGGGGATTCTCATTATGCCCCTACAGTGACTGGTTTTCAGTTTTCGGCAAAAATTTTTAAAATGCATTTTTAAACGTTTTTATCTACTTTTTCAAGTTCCAAAAAAACGGGCTATATCCGGGCAAATCTTACAAAACCAAGGCTTTTCTTATTCAATAGAAAAACTGAAAAATGGACACATGAAAAAATATTTCTTATTCGGTCACATCAGCGGTGTTCAATTCAAATTTTAAATTTCCAAAAAAAATGTTTGTACGTGTATTTCGATGAAACAAGCTAAAAAATCATACATTGTGTAAAAAAAATACAGGTTCAGTTTACATTTTGCTTGGATTTTGGACAAATCCAGGCATTTTTTTTATATCTGGGCAACTGGGCTGAAGCGGTTTTTTTTTCTTTTTTTTATTTGAAAAAGCAGGCAATCTGGAGTGCTTAGTCATACCTATTATTCTAAAAAAATTAGCAGTATTTGAATGACTGTAAATATCTAGTTCTGTTTTTTTTTAGTTCTAAACTCTATTCGAACTTTTTTTTCCTTGTATCCTTTTTAGCATTGTGAGATACGGTAACCCTAGTATACCCTCAAGAGGTAAGCAGAAGATATGGATTCGAAAACAAAAATACTTTGGTACTCTGAGAGACTTTTAATTTCACTTTGAGTCATTTTTTATGCCATTGGTGACAATTTTGGTGAAGTCATTCATGGTGTTCGGCCATAAAAAAACACTTTTGGAATTGAGTGGAAACAAACATAAAATGATTTCTCAAACCATAAACTATTCATGTATAAGTTGTAATTTTTTTTTTTCTAACATAATTGAGTGATCATGATATTGATACTCTTCAAATCAGGAGAGGAACTAATACAAAAACATATTTTTGAAAATATTACTACGAAAGCCTAAATGTCTCTAAGTTCTCCCTACAAATGAACACTCTGTTGAATGGAACTGCACTATTGTGAATTGAGAAAATTTTGATCAAATCTACGATTACACGACGCTAACCAGAATCATTCCCAAATAGGCATAGTAAATGAGAATGAACATTAAAAAAAAACTAACAAAGCGCGAGTTTAAACTCTGTATTTCAATTTTTCAATATGAATCAGTTATTTAATGCAAAAACCAACCAGAAAATCGAATCTTTTTTTTTTTTAATTCAATTTCCAGGGACTTAAAACCGGAATTTAAAGGGAAGTCTGAAAATGATAATGCAAATGCTCGTAAAAAAATTATTCCTTAGAATCATAACAAATTATTCACAAAACAGTGATCTAATATTATTATGAAAGAGCCTTTTTGATATACATATATGAAAAATTCCCATTCCAATTAGTTGGCCTAAGTGCAGAGTTTTTCGAGTTAATTAAATAATAATAATTTTAATAAAAACCGATTTGATCTAGAAACAAAAGGATTGAAATAGCATAAGCATAAGCGGACTTCGGTCAGATGAAATCATGAAAAATTTTATGTATTCTTTTATTTTAAGTCTTATTTTTTAATAATATAGGTTAATTATTCATAATATTTCCAATATAAATTTGATTTATTTTAATCTCTTGAACAAATTTTCAAACTTTCATATACGAAATTTATCAATCACAGTTCTTGAACTTCTAAACTTTATGACCAGAAAAAAAAGTTTTTAAAAAAATATGCTGATGGCTTTGAGTTAGGTCTGCTCAAACTCCAACTTCTTGAAATTATATTCATTTTCTTGTTAAACTTTGTACTCTGAGGTGATTTTAAAAGCATGTTTGGATTTGTTTTTCACTGCCAAAAAGATTCAATTTAAAATCGAGCCTATAATGATAAAACTTTAAGTCACATGGGAAAAACAAATAAAATTATAAATTTAAGCTAGAATTAAAATTTAAGTTTTTTTTTTAATAATATCTAAAAATTTAAAAATTGAAATATTTTATTCCTGAGTCATCAGATAGTGCAAAATTCCGATGCTGTCATTATTTTGGAGAAACAGGTTCCTCCCATCTTCTTAAGACCAAAAAGAGCTTCTCATCACCACATCAGTCTACTTTTCGGCTTCACCTTCTTCCAACGCAGCGGTCTTCTTCGGCCACTGATCGCATTCCATCGCTAAAAACAACATTTTCAAATTTATGTGAATTTGTCACGCTTCCGTGGCGATATTTAGATGTTATTAAATATTTTCTCGTCTTTCTTGTCCAAACCAATTTTTCCCCGCTTCGTCTGGACCGAAACCGAACCAATAAACGACGATTTCTGATGAATAATCCCGAGGTGGAGGCCCCGTTTAATAACCTGTTATAATGGGTTGGTGGTTTGGTTTTGATTCTGGCTGATTTTCCTTTACCCGTTGAGATTCTGTGCATTTGTTGCGCCTTTTGGGTGGCTTT
Source organism: Uranotaenia lowii (assembly GCF_029784155.1). Taxonomy (NCBI): domain Eukaryota; kingdom Metazoa; phylum Arthropoda; class Insecta; order Diptera; family Culicidae; genus Uranotaenia; species Uranotaenia lowii. Next base: position 52,959,727 of record NC_073692.1, on the reverse strand, counting down.
TTTGTCCGTCTCTGGTTAAGTTTCGATAATTCATTAACAAATACGTTTCTGGGGGAGCTTCAGCTTTTATTCATCGATTGGTGTTCTCCGGGTGTTGAAGGAATTAATATCATTGACTTTTTTTTCTCGCTCTCGTCTCCCTCCCTCAATCTCCCGGAGGGTTGAAGAATCGGCTCAAGAATTCATTCATTTCAGAACCACTTTCAGACAGTCATGATGAAACTTAGAATTTGATCAAATAAATTATAAATTTAGGGTGATCCACAATGAAGTCGGAAACCGGAGGCCAAGAATGCCACCCAGCAAGAGCGCCGAACTCTTAGGGGGAAACACATTTAGGTGTAATTATTAGCCCGGTGTTTAGCCCTGCTGGGTTCGGGCGTAAACATATGATTCATTTTGGGTTATGAGTTAATTCCGTTGTTGGTTCACAGCCTTACACCAAATCGTGCTATTTTTGGGATGCTTCTTTCGTTCCTTGGATCGAGTCATTCTGTGCTGAGCTGTTCGAACCTTTCGGATCAGAGTGGCGTGATAGTAATTTATCAACTTCAAAGGCAAATTAGACCACCTACTAATTACCGTTCACACCCATTTACGAGAACTTCCCGCTGGTTCAATCACATCCCAGCCAGGGACCCGCCAAAGTCTGGCTGACTTGCAAGCAAAAGGCTCCGGGTAAGATTGATTGCCTAATAAAGTTATTAGCAGCCGAAAGAATACCTACAACAATATAGACAAATAGCCACCGCAGGTAAAACCCGCAGCAGGCAAAGGTCGGAGATCGAGGTCTTCTTGTAGGGCCCCGAAGATGGCCTTCTCCTCCTCCTGGCTCAGCTTATCCAAGTTGTGTGGTCCAGCCAGCTAGCTAAGCCAGGAGACGCAAAAAAGGAGGATCATTCAGAAAACATCATCATTAGCCTCTGGGAAAAGTTTGGTGGCTGTTGCTGGCTGACTTAGGCTGAAGCAATCATGGATCGCGTGAACGAATCACACCTTTGCGATATCCAAAGGTCTAGTAGGGTGGCCAAGGAAGACCCAGGTCGTTTTATGGAAAGGCTTCCGATTTAGTTTTGGAGCCTTGTGATGTTCGTATCTGAAAGAAATTAAAATTAAAGAAGAATTATTAATTTTATAATAAACGGTTCGCAAAATTTATGTTAAGAATGTAGAAATGATATGCCTCCCGAAAGTGTCCAAGAAAATAAACGAACGCGTCTCACTTTGAAATACCTATTTCCTAACTGCTCGGTGGTTAAGTTCATCGGAAAACTATAGGGTCAAGTGGGGTAATTATGAACACGGGGTAATTCCGAACAAGTGCCATACGCGCTGCTGTGGGGGATGAATTAAAACAAAAAGTTCCAAAAGTGGTAGTTTAACATCCGATTGATAGCTGTAAGGTGTTTCCGATCTGTTTTCAAATCATAGTGATATCATTTCAGATGTTTTAAAAAACCATTACCTCGTGAAACGGAAATCGTTTCGGACAATGTTTATTGTTTTGAATATCTGATTATAGGAAATCCAGCTAGAATGTTGTTATCACATGTTTTACATCAAGTTTAAGATGCTCTGTCTAGGTTTTGAAGAAATTTTGAAAAAAAATATTCGCACTGATTCACAGATGAGTGTTTATATATACCCCATAGTTTGCGTCCTATGGGGTAATTATGAACACATCTTCTTATGCATTTCCTGACCTTTCTAATGCTTTTTAATGGTCAAATGATTGATTCAGCAACTTAGGGGGCCATTCACTAATTACCCAAGCATTTCCAGACCCCTTTCCCCCTCCTCCCCTTGTAAGAAATTTCTTAAGAAACTACTCCCCCCTCCACCCTCTTCTATAGGATCTTAACACATTAACGACCGTGAAGGAATCTTAGCCGGGAAACATCAACATTCGGCAGAACCCACTGGACCAAATTCAATAAGGCCAGAACAAATTTAAAATCCTTCTTTTGTCACTGGAAGTTGGAACATCGCGAGGAGGGGGACAATAAAAAAAATGCGAAAAACAAATAAATTGGAATAAATTGCACGGAAGCTTGTATTCAACAAAATTGCTACTATATCATAGCACAAAATCTTAACATCAAGTAATTTTTTATCGAATAATTCAATCACTCAATCAAATCGAGAAAACAAAATATGGAATAACTCCTATCTACTTAAATTAGTTTTTTGGACTTGTAATCTTTCAGATATTGGAATTATTTTTCGAAATTCTCATAAACTACTTCAAAGTTCATTTATCTCCCCCTTTAGGTTTTTGGAAATTTCGAAGGGGGGGGGGGGTGGTGGGTGGGATGACATAAGAAAAAATTGATATTTGTTCCAGCCTTAATTTCATAATTAAATTAGGTCTGCAATGTGTTAAGTTTTGAATTTTTGAGGAATTGTTTTTTTTCCAAAATTGAGATTCGGATTTTGAAAAAAAGCTATGCCAGTTCTTTCCAGTCTTTGAAAAAACTTTTGAACCCATTTTATTTAAAATGAAAATATAATTTCAAAAGTGGAAAAAAGTGAATAAAACAGAAATTTTGAAAAAGCTCAACCCGTAACCCAATTTAAACAAGTCTTAGTTTTGTTAAAACAAACTGCGACAAAAACTTTCTTTTCGTTGATAGAAAAAAAGACAGTCACAAGTCCGGTTATACCAAAACCGAAAACCTGTATCCCATGAATAGTTCTCTAATACCGAATACAGGTTTTACGTGCTTCCAAAACCATCAATTTTTGGTAATTGATAAATTACAAGGTTATAAACCAGACTTGAAGAAATGTTTAATTTAACTAAAAATTAAATTCACTCTTTGTTAACAAAAGGTTTGCTGATCGAGCTTTTATTCATAACTGTGTGAAATTTAACATTATAATGAACCTTAAATCTCTGTAGTTAACAGTAATATATATGAAAAACTTGATAAGTTTAATTGGTGAATAAGTTCACAAAGCAAAGATCAATTAACCTGTATTTTCGGACAACGTGCTGATATTCAGAACATTAGAATTACAGCAAATATTAATTGTTTATGTGTTACATCCGGATATCAAAGATCCAAAATCTATTTTCCTGCAGTCTAATTTTTTACTTAGATACTTTTTTTCAAATCATTTGTTCGAACTTTTTTTTTAATTTGGTGCAAAATGAACATCTTTTGGTTGAAGATTTTCTCTTTCAGTTTGTTGAGGAAAGCTTCGATAGTACTTCAATTGTTTTTAAAGAATAGAGCTATTTATGTGAAATTTCATATAGGAAATTTATAAGTGTAAATATTTTTCAAAACTGTCGATCATATAGAGCTGACAAGAATAGTAAAAAATAACTGTTCACTGATCCAAGAAGATTTTAATGAGTGTTTTTGTGAAACAACCCTTTTAAATTTTTTTTCGAATTTCCTGTATATGTATAGGTTTCAATTTCATGATACCTCGCACGTACGTGAAAAGCCTAGCCCACGACATTTTGGTGAAGACTTGATGTTTGCTGCGCAGGACATTTTAAACGGATGTAAAACTATCGTGTAGCCTAACTCGTATAAAATTTCACAGGTATGGAGAGGTCCTATCAAATAAAATGTTCTGTAAAGACATAAAGAATTGGAAAAAAGAAACCAACCAAAACGTAAAAAATGCAACAACGAAAATAAACTCTCGAAACACAAGTATGAAAATATCAATAAAAAAGAACACTAAATAGCTATTTTTCTATTGTTTTACATCTTAATTTTGATTACATTTGTTTATTTTGCAAATTTTATACATGAATTGGATTGAGTTTTTATAAAACAATCCATTTTCTTGTTACTGCTAATAATTTTCATTATTTGGTGTTGAATTGAGATTTTCTGACACCATATAAATCATATTGGACACGTCTCGGGGTAAATATGAACATAGTCTGGGGTAATTATGAACATAATTTTTTAACTAAAAAATCAGCATACACTGCTTACTATGGGTAAATGTAACGTATTAATACTTTTACTTTTCAAAAATTTTATACCAAGTTCGTAATCCGTGTTCACAATTACCCCCTAGACAGGGGGGTAAATATGAACAGACGGGGTAATTATGAACAGACGTCTCAAGGACGTGGGTTGCGACCAACAAAAAAAAGTTGCTCTACAGAATGATGAAGAGCACGGAAGCTTTCATTGTTGGCAGCTTTCCAGAATTTATGTTAAGAAATAAACATATGGTGGCTGTAAGTGTGCCAAATGAAGAAATTTTGTTCTTAATTACCCCACCTAGCCCTACCTCCTGTATTCGCAAACTTAAAGAACATCTCAGGGTGTCGTTTGGTCGAAAACAATAATGTTTGGTACAGAAACAAATATCTTGTAATAATAAAAATGCTTAAATTTGACGTTCACCCAATTTTGTTTTAGTCCAGTCTAAAAAATAAAAATATAGTTAAATCCGAAAAAACTTTCACTTAGTGTCCAAAAAGTTGAAGTTAGAAGCTATACACAAGGATATATTTTTTATGATTTTTATTTGGGATCATGACCACAACAAGTGTAAAAAAGTGGTGTAAAAACCATAGTTTTCAATCAATAAACCGTCAAATTTGTTACTCCCACATTTAAAAAAATTGAAAAGTGGATTGGAAAATTGTCGTTATTTGACACAGTTTGGCATGTTAACATATCGGTATCGAGTTTTGAATACGGCGAATGCGCCAACAACATGTTTCGAGAAAAATGCGCTCAAAGTTTGACAGCTCCATAAGCTTCCAGTAAAAAAATTATTTAGTTTTCACATTTAAAATCCACTTTCCTCTGGATATCGAGTTTATTTACGCAATATTTCCACGATCATATTCTATTCACCAGAAAGGACCAATATCAAACAAACACGCAAGCGTTCGCGAAAATGTTCTAGATTTACTTTGAGATTTATATTTATCATATTTTTGTTAAATATTGTCAGTAGCGCTTATGTAATTACATCACTACATTCGGTAGTGATGAATTTCTGGTGAAAATAATTTTATTGCAAAAATCTTGTGTTAATATACTCAAATTCCATTCCAAAGTTGAATATAAGTGTGAGTTAATATGGGCTTTCACGGTGTGCTCATAAACAAATTAGGATGCGAAATTAAAGATTTCATGAATTCCTGTCCCCGAAGCATATTTTTTCATTTGGATGCGCCTGAATAAAGATACAAGCCATCAAAATTCCAATAGTGGCATAATGACTATAAACCCAGCAAACATTTTTTTAGCTATATTCTTATGCTGTATTGAATTGAATTCAACTGAAGCCCGCGCGGGGGGTGAACTTTCTACCATATCCGATCAAAACAGACTTCAGTCGACACTTTATACGATCTTTTCACTATGCTGTTGGGATTGCGATTCGCAACACCATTGTAAACGACTTAAGTTATCATTTCTGATTCAATTTTATGTCTTCTGGGAAGAGCAAAATCTAAAACAAAACTCAATCAAAGAGTAAGAAATATATTGAATGGATTTTTTGCTATCAATTTTTAAACATTCAGTCTTGTTCGCCCGGTTTTGTCCTAGAAAAAAAAAATGTTTTTTGTGAAAACTATGAGACGGTTTTCTGTAATGGAAATATCATTTATTTCATATAACAGCTAATAAAAATTGGGCTTTTTACACAATTTACCTACATGGGAAAAATCTATACAAAATACCAATCTTATTATATTTGTCCAAGACAAAGTAAGAATAAGATAAAGAAGAAATAAAAAAAATATCCAATGGTGGCTAAGTGGGCTAAGTGGGGTAGTTCCGAACAAGTGCCATACACGCTGCTGTGGGTGATGAATGATCACAAAATATTTGGAGATTTTTTTCATTATTTGCGCCGACCGGGGGTGTTTAGATTTTCCCCAAATTTGAAAATTGGTTAAATTTTTACGACTTTGAAACACATGTATTCGTATTTATAATTTTTTTAATTTTTAAGTTAGATTCAATAAAAAAATTTTGTAAGTAAAATTAAACTTCAATGCGTTTGTATGGGCTATTTTATGATTCTTGTTTAAAAATAACAGAACTATGTAGCTTCGAAATATGGATTTATTTTAATTACAAAAAAAATCTAACCGAATCTAACAAAATCAAAAATTTAGGAAATCTGAAAATATACATATGTTTCTAAGTCGAACCAAATTTTTAATTTTGGGGAAGATCTGGAGACCCCTGGCGTAAACACGTCAGATAATAAAAATACAAATCCCAACAAATCTCGGCGTAATTTATATGAACAGAATTTAAATTCACCATGCACTGCTTAGGGGCCGTTCACTAATTACGTAAGCACGATTTTGGAAATTTTTAACCCTTCCTCCCCCCCTGGTAAGACAAAGTAAGATTTTTCAAAACCCTCCAGGTCAGATCTTACGTTTTTTTTTCTTTGAGAAATGACACGTTTTTTTTAAATGGCTTGAAAATATTAAAAAGGTGAAATCCATCCAACGATTATAGAAAACATTGTTTAAGACATAGCATGTTCGGGGTAATAATAATTTTCAATAAATTTTCAAAATCGAGTAAACAATATAAAATCTAAACTCCGATTAAAAAGAAGAGTGAAAGATCAGGTTAACCCAAAGTCTTATAAAAAATTATCATAAAATCATAAAAACAACTTTCCATCTTGTTTCTATAAATTTTGCAATTGAAAAGATCGTTATTATGAAACGCGACGATCTTATTTAATAATGAGATTTAGTGTTATTCGTGGTATGTTTATTCGAATTGGTTTTCTATACGTTTTATAGATCCAGCAGTTTTTTTTCAAATTCATTCAAAGACATTAAAAGATATATAACATAACATCATAAATAACCAACAATACAAAGAAAACGCCTCCATTTTTGTACATAAGATTTTGCTAGAATAAATTGAATATCAAAATATCTCATCTTGATATAATTTTGTTTTTCTCTTCGGATCGGGATCTGACTGGCGTTTACTACTCACGATAATCAACAGAATAAGAAAACAAAAATCTAAAACGTAAAATTTATTGCTCTATAGCTAATCACCTTGATTAAAAAAAAAAACGTTTATGCCTTTACAAATTTTACGCTGCATTGAAATATTTTTTAAAAACCCAATTTCGGCCCTAATTTTGTTTTGTGATTCTTGTTCTTCTCAATGCTCAACTTTACATTCATAAGGGTTTTGATAAATCATACAAGGCAACGAAATTCACATTTTCCGAGATGCAAAGATTATATGAGCTCATTTAGATTAATTTGGGTGCCTTGAAACCAAATATCTGATAATTCTTTTAAACCTTTAAGGTTTTGTTTTTTGAAATAACCTTTAAAAATAGGTAAACAATAATTTTAGAAATTTCAGAATTTTTTTTGACAAAAAGAAAAACATTACAGAAATTATAAAAAAAAATGAAATAAATGATCAAAATTCCCGTAAACCGCAAGTCATATTGACTTCTACGAAAAAAATGTTATAGAAGTTTTCTTCTTGTTTTCTTTTCCCCATTCTGTAAAACACGAATTTTGACAAATTTAAAAAAATTAACCAAATTGAGACAAAAAATTAAAGCAACGGTCAAATCGTTTTGCCGTCTTCCACAAATTTGTCAAGTAAAATAAAATATAATCCTTTTTTATCTTCATGGTGTATGGGGTTGGTTTTGGTTTCATCAGTTATCAATGATTGATTTCACCGAAATCTGATTCATTTTTTAAATTATAAACGCTATATCAACATAACTAGAGGTGAATAACAACATCCCAAAAACAAATTCGAGCTCAGGACTTAAAACTCATCCAATAAAGCCATTAAAGATTGACATCAATATGCTGTTCCCTGGAGTTATCAATTGAAATTTTAATGAAGCTTTAACAATATTTTCATTTTTTTTCATTCTCATATGTTTAAAAAGATTTATTTTCCATCTCCATATTTATTTGTCTTTATTTAAGAGGTTTTCAGCCACAGGCTGGTTCACCTCTGGATCTCCATATTTGGTATTAATGTTTAAATACATTCACCAAATTTGATGGTTCTAATATTTCGATTTTTTCATTTTTAATAAGTATATTTTTGTTCTTCAAATCTAAGTTTTTGTGTTCAGAAAACATGATGTTTTTGGAAACCTATAAATCTCGCGTGAGCTTTCATTACGTCGTATGAAACATCTTAAGAATTTACAGAAAACTGCTGCAAGAGTTATCAAAACAACTTTAAAATTTGAATCTCACATATAGCATATGTTGTCCAGACTGCAAATATTCTAAATGGAAAAAAGTTGCGGCTAGTTTATGTCAGTTTTTGACTTTTTTGTAATAAAAATGTTTGTTAAGATTTTGTTCCATACGAAGTTATGAAAGCTCACGCGAGAAATCTAAATTTTTAATAAGAAAAACACGGTATGTTTCTCTCATATTTATTATTTTAAATCTTCTCTTTTCTTGTTTACATGCTTTGTGATTTCAATATTAACAAAAAAATTTGAAATTCCTTATTTAAATTTTTATTAGTTTTTTTTATTGATCAATCAATACAACTCTTTAATATATAACTCACAAATATATAAAGTTTTTATTATGAACTTAAATGAGTTTTGTTAGCCTTTATAACTAGGAGAAAATTAATATAAAAATTATTTATCTCTATTTTTATCACTTGAGATAAAATGAAACATTTCCTTCTTTATATCAAATTGAAAATCGTTTATCAATATATGTTTTGAATAAATTCTCTTGAATCGATAATAACTTTGTCCCTAATCGAGAATTCCCATTTCAATTTGATATTTATTATAAATCATGTTTTTATTGCGGAATGATTCGATAAATGTTTCCATTGAAAGTTATAAAAAAAATGGATATCTAAATTTAAAAATTAACAATAATCTCTATATTATCATTTTCCTTAACAACATTTAGTCATGAATAATTACTGATTTGATTTGAAATTTATTTTAGATCCAGGTTTCATTTTTTTTTTTCAAATCGAGTATTATTATTTATTCTGTGCATTGATTCCTATGTCCGAACCTTTGAATTCTGGTTTTATTGGAAATTTTAAAACAACTTGGCTTTTGAGCCGTTCAAATCTATGATACTACAGGTTCAAATCTGAGCGCACAAATGAACAAAATTACAGCAAAAAGAAAAGCAACATCTATAGGGGCCTGGTGCAAAACTGAGCATAACGAATACGCTAGCAAATTACACAATAACTAAGTAGATAAAAATAAACAGTTTATGTTTTAAAACAAGATTGATTTGTTATGTTATTTTAATTTAAAAAATAACGAAATGTGAACGTGAAATCATTCTCAATGTTACCATTTTTAAAGATAACCTGAAACGACTCAACGACAAAAGATTGCACAAGAAAAGGGTTTATATTACAAACAAAACAAGGATTTAAAAAAAAACTGGAACCGAAATCTTTAAGAAAATGCGATTGCAAAATTAATAATAAATTTGAGTAAGTAAGCTTGCAGGTATGCAACGTTTGATTTTTATTTCCGTACGTTTATAAGTCCCATCTTTTGATAGTGTTTTTCAACAATAATTTAATGTTAACAAATTTAAAATTCTTTTTTTTAATCTTTTGATTTTACTTATGATATTGTTTTCAAGTTTGATCAAATATATTTCTAATTTGTATAATATAAATGATAATTTTCATTTCAATATGCAATCAATCAATAGCAACGCATCGAACAATTTCCATAAAAATAATTAACTAGCATAGCATAGCATAGCATAGCATTGGGTGACTACACACATCTTGAATTGGCTATTACATAAGGTACAACTAACAATCAAGCACAACACTAGATGCCAAAATGAGTATCTGGGTTCAATACTCATTTCAAGTGTTGCTATTGAGAATCAGTGCGGTACCATTATGCACACCGTAACAAGTCAATGTAATCATATAGGGATAATCTGAACAGCGGAATGAACTTTTCAGGTGCAAGAGAACTCATGCGACCCTACAAACAAGGATGCTGTTTCAGATAGGTAGTGGGAAGGATATTTGCTTTTATAGGAATTCCTACTTGGCAGGTAGGATCGATGTGTTTAAAATTTTGAAATGTATTTCCATAAAAATAATTGACTAGAGCATTTTATACAACTTTGAAAAATGTCTGGTTAAAGAAAATATTTCAATTACAAATTCAATTTGATAACTTTTTCTGGACATCTTTAAATTTGATTTTAAATTCATGGAGGCGATAGGGAAATCAATTAGGCAATCAGCTAATGAAATTCGAATTCTCATGCTTCATTTAAATTGCTACTGCCATAATGAAGTGCCTCGATAAATTGACTAGGAATTTCCTTAAGAAATATATAGGAGCGTAGGAGGTGTAGGAAAACAAGGTCGCACCATTTTTCAGAATAGATCCTGATCTATACCTTTCCCTTACTAACAAAACACCCTTCCTTGAATACATAAATATAGATTCGCAGACGTATAGACGGTTTCTATAGTTGGTGATACCGGTTTATTCTTGTTTCTCAATTTTTCAAAATAATCTTTTGAAACATGGGGAGACGAGGGATTCCTGTTAGAACCCAAAAAGTATTCTACTAACATTCTTTCCTTTTATCCCCATTGACTACTAGGACGTGGCCGGCGCCGTTTTTGATCATTTTTGGAAAGGAAGAGAGCATGAGTTTTGTGCATTGAGAATGTACTGCTAGTCCCAAGCACCATTCTATTGGACTTTGTACAAAATCGATGGCCTCGATTAATCACGGAGTAGCAACCATTGGCGAGGTGGAGCTTGTTCCACTTAGCCACGCCAGCGATCGTGAGATTCGAAATGCACTATTGATTGATAACAAACAACTAAGTTGAGTAATAAATAAAAAAAAACAATACATTATTTTGTTATTGCATTAATGAAATTACTGAAACATTTCGGTTTTCACGATTTAAGGTGGATATGAGTAGTCAAACAAACTAAGCGTTGTTAATTCAAAATTGATAAGTTTTGCACTTATAGATACTCTCAACATCTAAGGTCAGGAATTTATTCGGATAGTAATGCCAAAAATTCCTAGCTTCATTTCATATCCATTATCCAAATAACTTTTTGATAGGCACCTCTCTCAAAATCCTCAACTGAATCCAGTATTAAGCAAACCGTTGTTTTCTCCTTTCTTTGAAGGAAATCCATTTTACACAAATGAAAAATAAATAAACCGAATTAAATTATTTTAATTCATTTATTTCAGCAATTCAACTAAAATACAAAATAAGATCTATCTCGAAAGACTGTTCATTTTTTACATTTTACCATTGCGTCCTTCACCATTTGCACTTCCTGCAAAAAGTCTCCCGAAACTGAGGCGGCCAGCTCAGTATCCAGCTCCGCAAACAGTCTGCTCAACTGACTGGTAATTCCCATCGACATATCCTGGGCACCACTCAGAGCTCGGGCATAAACCATGTCAAAATATTGTGACACATCCTGCAGGTCATACTCGGTGGAACTGAAGCGGCGCAACTGTCGCTGAAAATCGCTCTCGACTTGATCCAAATACACCAAACTGGTATCGGACATCACCCGGAAGGCACCAGATAAGGCCGAATACTTTTGGCTGATGCTATCCAAGAAAATACTTTCCAGTGATTCGAAGTTGAAAAGCATTCGCTGGCTACACTTTCTTTCTGCGATGTCGTTGCTGGCAGTTGTCTCGATGAAAGTTTTTAGAATGTGGAACCTGAGCACTTGGTATGGAAGGGTTTGGTTGATGAACTTCGCTTGGATGTTTATGTACCACAAGTTTAAAGTTATCATAAAGGAAGCCGTATCTGCAGTCCAAGCTTGAACGAGACTATCCAACTTTGTTTGTTTTTCCTTGATTACCATCGTTAACGTATCTTTACTATCGGTTATCATTAGATCGTCCAGCGTAGCATTAATATTATGTTGCATGAAACTTATCCTTTCTTGAATGTACTGCATTGATTGAACTCCTTCTTTCATATTGCTTCTGATGGAATCGAGAACCACATGTTGAATCGAAAGTTCGTGGGGACCTGAATCACCACTTGAAACCTAGAACACAATTTAACACATGAATGATTGTAATTCCTCAGAAAAGTCACATACAACCTACCCTGAAGACACCACAAAGCACTACAGCAGCCCACACAAGAACTTTCATCGTCAAAATTGGTTGAGTTGTCTTGACTTGACTCGTCAGCGTTCCAGAACAGAATAACACCTCGTTTATTATTCAATCAGGGCATTTGTTCAGCTGCATCGGGGCTCAATTTCAACGGGATGACAACTTTCACCACCGCGGATTCATAATAGCATTTTTTTTGCTTCTCTGTTGGTCGATACATTTCACCAAAAGTTCCTGAAAACCGGAATCGAGCACATTCCCACATTTAGGTTAAAGTGATCGCGTGCTGTTTTTAGGTTGGTGAATCGCGTACAGAAGATTCTTTCGGCACAAGGTCAATCTCATCAATGAGCACGGTGACTGGGCTGGGTCGATTTTTTGTGTTGAAATATGCTCTGTATGAAATTAACGTGTTGAAACGGTCTAGCTTTTGATATGAAGAACATAGAATAAAATAGATAACCATTAAGGTTATCATTGGAGTGGTAATACATTTGACTATCATTTACAGAGCTGAGCATACATAATATGTAGGGTGAGTGGCTCTACTTTGGTATTTTCTGGCATAGATTTAAGATACCCCTATGCCAGGGGTCAGGGAACTTTTTGAATCATTACCCCAAAATATTTTTATTTAAGTTGATATTATCCCATAACGAAGAGCAAAAAAACGAAATCGAAATTTTTTCAGCATTATCAAAATATATACACTTATACACTTTTCACTCACAAAATATTCACTGTTACCCCCAAGAATTTCACTAATTTACTCCGATTTCCCGACCGCTGCCCTATGCAGTCAATGAACTCTTATTGTTCCTTTATTCTATCATACCGCTTTTTGCCATAAAAAGTAATTTTTTAGCGGTTAAAAAATGTATTTTTTCCCAGTCGTAAAACAGTAAGCTTAATTCGTAGTAGGAATTTCGAGAAATCCTAGATATTAAAAAAAAAAACAAATTATGGTTGGGTTCAAAGGTTCAAAGGGAAACTATCATCACTGTTATGAATATTCACTATGTACCCTATTTTTCCTCCAAAAATAGTACACTTTCAACCATGATGTTCCATTTTTAGACCTGACATCAATATTTTTAAAAAGTACCAACATATCAATTAAAGTGCAAGCATAAGGGGCATTATTTCGAACCTATAATAAGCTACATGCAAGTAAACACAAAAAAATTCTGACTATTGTGTTGCTCAAAAATATGCTGATAAGGAAAATATTCGAGATATTCATGGCATTCCGAAAAGGGTATCCCGTGTGTTGAATCTGACATGGATATTCAAATTTAAAAAATCGGTATCGATTTTTGAAAAGGGCGAATACGCCAAGATCCTTGTTTTGAGAAAAACGCATTCAAAGTTTCAGAAAATAAAAACAATTTAATATTTCACTGCATTGAATCATTTTCCTAACTAAGTCACTGAACCCCTTTAAAATCAACGCAATTTCACTATCCGATTAATAAATTTAGCTTTTCTGTGATTATTACTTCCTAAAGTTCAAAAATATGATTTTGTGCCTTTCGCTTTCTCATTTTTTCATTCGCCTTTTCGAATTCCAGAATGACTGTTCGCCTTTAAATCACTGGTTACGAAGCAATATTGAAGCAATTATCGGCTTGAGAACGGATGAAAGGTTACTTGGTTGAATGATTCAACTGAATCAAAGCAATCGAAAGATTCCTTTTAATTCAACCACGGTAAATGAAAAGTTCATATACCAGTATTTCGATAGCAACTTACTACCTTCTTCAGTGAACGTTTTCGATTGATGAATGTGTATCGTTTCCCTCCCTTATATTGTCCGGGTTAGGTAAGCTACTATTAGGTAGCAAAAACCTCCGAATGCTCGGCAGTTGTGCCGTTGTCTGTTTTTTGGGTCTACCTACCCTATTCTGGGTGTTTTCTGGTAGTGCTAAATTATTTTCTACCCGGTTTTGGGCATTGTCAGGTAAATTATTGTATTTCTTTTTACCTAAGAATTTGAACAACCAAGTGTGCCCTGGTCCGGTGTCTCCGTTTAAGAGATGAACTGATTTTTCATTGAAGATTTCAATGCTTTCAGCAACATCCAATTTAAGCGAATTACTATTCAAAGACCGGATCAGCGAGACATTTCCTCGATCAATAGAGTGACCAGATTCACACATGTGTAAAGCTACTGCAGATCTAGGATTCTGTGAAGGAAGGATTTTCTTCTTTGAGTCAGATCTTGTAACCAGCCTTCTGCTAGTTACAATTAAAATTCTGCTGTTCGGGTAAACTGGTTTTGATATCTTTAAAAAAAATTGTTATATTTTTTTTGTAATTGTCAGTAAATTCCTAAACACAAATATGTCATAATTTGTGTTTAGTAGCCTTAGGTTGGTGTCGCCATTAGATAAATTAATTTTTTGTTATTTATTAAATTTTCCGTATTACTTGTTTCTTGTTGTTTAGTTTTTTTATATTTAGGTAGTTATTTATTCTATTCGTCATATATGTAAAAATAATTTGGTTAGGACTATTAAAATATATTACTATTAAAAATTCATAAAAAAAATGGGAACATCGCATTAAAAATTTGAATTTGAACATGCTATAATGTAGATTTTGAAAAAAAACATCGAATTTGAAAAAAACAGACACCAACCATAAACATAAATTGTACTGTTCCTGTCAATCAATGAAGACGTCAACGATGGGGACAGGAATTGATGGGCGGAAATGAAAAGGAAAGGACGAGAATCAAAGGTATATATGGGACCTCCGAAAGTAAAGCAGGCCTCTTTTATAAAGTATCGATCGATTAGTCCGGGAGTGAGTTTTGGAAATACGATAGTTTTCCGCGCCATACCCCGTTATTTGTGACAAGTAAGTCACTGGTGAACCGCGAGTGTGCAATTGGATTAAGCCTTTCAACCACTATATGAAGATGGCAAATCGTGAAGTGATGTGACTAGGGAAAAACCAAAAACTATTTCACCGTCCATCCCAAAAATCCGCGAACGGCAAAGTCATCGTCAGACCTGCCGTCTCGTAAGCCACGCGAGTTTCCGGTGTTCACCTGGGCACCACTCCCTGGACATGAATAAGGTCCCCGTAAAAATTGACCTTAAGTTCATGTGGACATTATAAAGGTCTCCGTCAACATAGACCCAAATTCCACGTGGACATTATTCTGGTCTACGTCAACACAGACCATTACTGCCTGGAAATATTCGCCTGAAACAATCATCTGCCAAGGAAAATCCGTCGTTTGGTCCTCCCCCAATTTCTGGATCGTCATCGTCAAGCTTGTCACCGCCAGCCCGTCAACCGTCCCCCAACGAGTCGACCAACGAGCATCACGGCCGCATCGAGTTTTGCAAACACATCAATAAATCTACCAAGCGCAAGTACATATTCCACCTTTTTTTAATCCTTGTTCAGTGATATTGTGGTAAATCTGCCCCCTCATGCAAAAAGTGACTCTTTTCCTTAAAAACACCAATATGATGAAAAATAAAATCAAATTGTATGGTCCCCATCTAAACCAGTTCTAGTGTGCTATTTTTTTGTACATATGATGTTCCCAAAGTAGTTAAATTTCCCTTACGAAATTAATAGTTTCATTTCACATAACCTTCATTTAGTTGACATAGCTCCACCCGTGCAGCAGAGTTTGGGAGAAAAGTCCCGCCAAAATCGTCATCTCCTGGAGACCAATATAGTGAACGCCCAGCCGGGCAATCAAAAACGTTCGTAAAGTAGCTTTTCTAGCCCTGACTAATTGATACGTTTCACTTGGCGCCCATCGGTAAAATTTTGTTATTGTTGACATAATAATAAGAAAAAA
Organism: Uranotaenia lowii; assembly: GCF_029784155.1. Taxonomy (NCBI): domain Eukaryota; kingdom Metazoa; phylum Arthropoda; class Insecta; order Diptera; family Culicidae; genus Uranotaenia; species Uranotaenia lowii. The sequence continues at coordinate 52,943,774 of NC_073692.1, read as the reverse complement.
AAGATCACTTTTTCAGGACCAAAAGTGATTTTTTTTATCGGTCTCCCGGAGAATTTCGATATTTTTATAATTACAAATATCTTCAATACCAAATCGCGTGTCTTCTCGAAAAGTTTGTCCAGAGAGATTTCTCTTGGGAAGCGAAGGATATTTGAAGGGGTTTATCTTTGCAAATGATGATGTTAATTGCGAACTGCTAATTGACATTAGCCATCATTAGCCAAACTCGCGAACACAGCGATATATTTCACTAATCATTACCATCCAAACAACAGCGCAAACAGAACGAAAAATCAAAAGGACCTGTACAACCAAAAAGCACAACTTTTATCTACTATCATTTATTTATTTTTTGTAATCCCAACAACATAATAGCTTAATTAAACAAAAACCTACCGCCTCACAAAAAAAATCATTCTATCTTTTTCATAATCTGCAATAGTCAAATATTTTATTTCATTCAGTAATAGCAAATTTCGACGCAATGGCAGTTTCACAAATTAATTTCAATCAAGCATTGGAATTGCTTTCCAAATGGTATTACGAATTACGAGCGGAGTTGCTTGATGAGGACGAACTCGATCATGAACTCAAAGCGCGCGATCTTATCATGCCGGGTACGATAGATTTGTCTCGAAAACGTAAGTTCCTTCGCGATCGTTTAAAAGCGGAAAAAGAAGAAGGTTCGGGTTTATCGAATATTGCTTTCAAAGGAGAAGCAGAATTCGAAAGGGAAATTTGTTTTAAAAAGTTCGAAGAAATTAAAAAACGGTTAGAGTCTAATGGAGACGACGCGACAGTTAAACGAACATGCATATCACGACTTGCCCATATTGGTATGCGAGTGGCAGTAATGTTAACTTCTTCTCGTGGCTCACCTAATTTACTCAGCACTATGCAAAATATGTTGGCAGATATTGTTGCTATCATGAGACCGTTTTGTGATGATAGTACTTGCCACATAGAAACCATAGAAAATTCGGTTATTGAAAATGAGAACCCAGCTAATCAAATCATCCCATCAGTAGTCGATTCCAGGCAACAGTTGCCTATTCTAAATCAGGAAGATCAGGAGTGGATTCATGGCCTTCATTTGCGAATCATGGATCTCGAAGCACAACTGGCTAAGAAAGCAGAATATATAAACACAGGAACTCAGACTGATGACAATCATCAACCTGAGGAAAGAACTGTCGAATCGGGCTTGATTAATTTATCACTTAACGAATCAGCGAATAATAACATCCATAATCCATTTCCATCAATATCGTCTAATCAAAATTTTCAACAATTGCCAAATAGCATTCCATTACAAAATCATCATAATTTTCAAACTGCAAATTCAAATTTCACCAATTTTAATTCCATTATTCCACCAATAGTTTCAAATTTTCAACCGGTCACTAATATTCCATCCATCCCAAATCATAGCCATAACTTCAGTCTTAATCCACCACAGAATAAAGTTCCATTTAATCAGCCAGTAAATTTCGCACCGACAAACCATCCAAATCCAACTCACTCAGTTCCGCAGAATTTTTCTAACACACAGCTCAACCCTCCTCGATTTTCTCAATATCAGATTCCACAATATTCGCGTCACACTCTGCCGGTATCAAAATGGAGCATCAATAAGTACCGAGGTGATGATCAGGGACTTAAACTCAACGAGTTTCTAGAAATCGTTAATGCACTAGCTATTGCGGAAGGAATTTCGGAACCAGAACTTTTTGCTTCTGCTGTTCATCTTTTCGAAGGCTCAGCTTTGAAATGGTTTATGACCCAGAGGTCAACGGGTTCGCTCATGAACTGGCAACATTTAGTGTTTGAGTTAAAACGCACTTTTATGCACCCAGATTTAGACGCGTTAATTAAAATGAAAATCTACCAAAGACGACAGCAGAAAAATGAATCTTTCTACGAGTTTTTCTGCGAAATCGATGGCCAATGTCGAATCATGAGCAATCAAATACCCGATTTTGAAAAGGTCCAAATTTTGCAACAAAATATGCGAATTGATTATAAGCGACAAATGGCATTTTTGCCAATTTACGATCTTACCTCTCTCGTTGCCGCTGGTCAGAAGTTAGATGCCTTAAACTTCTCTGCATATAACAAAGTTTTCGGTTTAGAAAAGTCGATTAATATGGTGTCAGAAAACGTAAAAGCGAAAAAGAATAAACATAAAAATGAATTGTCGGGTACATCGTCATCTGGGCAGACAGCTGCAATCAACACTGCGACGTCCAATAATGGTCGAACCAACAATCAAACTTCTTATCACTTTAAAAATTCAGCCAACACAAATCCTCAGCCTGGAAGACCAAATACTTACCATTCCACTAATCTAGCTAACCAGCCAAGCACCAGTGCGGTCGGTGCACCATCTCAACCAGCTCTGACACTGGAATCGGTGGTGCGAGCCCACAAACCAACACCGCCGAATTCATGTGTAAATTGCGGGAGAGATGGTCATCACTTTGCTGTGTGCCGAATGCCTAAAATCATCGTATGTGGAAACTGTGGACTCAGAGGGTTTCCAACCAACTGCTGTCCCTATTGTTTAAAAAACGGGAGCCCAGCGAACCAAAATCGCGGTTCGGCTGGAGCAACAACGCAAGCGTGAGAAATAACCAACCGTCATCATCTCCACCTTTATTCTGGGAACTCGTTACTGATCAACAGTACGAAAAGGAACTAGAAGTGTGTGAGATCTCCTTACCAGAACCCAATGATAATCGCCCATTTGTTTCAATGATTATTTACAACCAAACCATCCAAGCCCTGCTTGATAGTGGCAGTAGCTATACCATCATAAGCGAGAAACTTTTTTTTAAATTGAAATCCAAAAAACTCAACACTCTTGAGAAACCGCTAACACTAAGATCTGCCAGTGGAGACAAATTGAATATTCTCGGACAAGTTCATCTCCCTTTCCAGTTTAGAGGAGTTACCAAAATAATCCCCACATTAGTTGTGGCAAATTTAGCGCTAGCCTGTATCTGTGGCATGAACTTCTGGGATAAATTTTCAATCCACCCAACCCGATTAGATCGAGAGGGAGATCTTTGTGAGATTTTAGCTTCAGTAGATATCAGTACTGATCAACAGCTCACTGATGAGCAAACTCAAGCAATAGAAAAAATTAAAACTTTGTTCTTAGGCGCAAATGAGGGAAGCTTAACGATCACACCTTTAGCGCAACATAGTATCATAATAGCAGACGAGTGGAAAAATAAGCCACCAGTTCGGCAGTTCCCATTCGTAATGTCACCTAAGGTGCAAGCATTGGTGGATGTCGAACTTCAGCGATTATTGAAGGCGGGAATCATTCAGAGAAGTAATTCTGATTGGTCCTTAAACTGTGTACCAGTCGTCAAGCCAAACAAAGTTCGTTTATGTTTGGACGCGCGTAAGATTAACGAGCGCACGGTGCGCGACGCGTATCCGATGCCTCATGCGGGACGCATTTTAGGCCAGCTTCCAAAAGCGAATTTTCTTTCTACAATCGACCTAACCGAAGCCTTTCTCCAGGTGTCTTTAGATCCAGACTCAAGAAAGTACACTGCTTTCAGTGTTCAAGGTAGAGGACTTTTCGAATACACTCGAATGTGTTTCGGACTTGTCAATAGTGCAGCTACCCTAGCGAAAACTATGGACCGAGTATTAGGGCATGGCGAGCTAGAGCCATTCGTTTTTGTGTACCTCGACGATATCGTCGTGGTCACAGAAACGTTTGAGCACCATATTCAAATCCTTACAGAAGTTGCGCGACGTTTACGAGAGGCCAATCTGTCAATAAACGTTGAGAAGTCGCGGTTCGGTGTCGCGGAAATTCCGTTTCTCGGATACCTGCTAAGCACCGAAGGTCTTAGAGCAAATCCAGAAAAGATCCGCCCGATAGTTGAGTATGAAAGGCCGACCACGATTACAAAACTTCGCAGATTCTTGGGCATGGCGAATTATTATCGGCGATTCATTGCCAACTTTAGTAGGGTAACGGCTCCTCTCAGCGACCTTTTGCAAACGAAATCCAAATCCATTAAATGGACGGAAGCTGCAGAGGATGCATTCGTTAAAATAAAAGAGCTCTTAGTGACATCGCCGATATTAGCCAGCCCAGACTTCGATCGCGAGTTTGTTATTCAGACCGATGCCAGTGACGTGGCAGTGGCTGGTATCCTTACACAGCAGCAGGAAGACAGAGAAAAAGTTATCGCGTATTATTCGCACAAATTGACAACACCACAGAAAAATTATCACGCCGCAGAAAAAGAAGCGCTGGCGGCAATCTTAGCCATAGATGCATTTCGCGGATATGTGGAAGGCTATCGTTTCAGTTTAATCACTGATTCGTCAGCACTTACGCATATTTTAAACACCAAATGGAAAGTAGGATCCAGGTGTAGCAGGTGGTCTCTAAGTTTGCAGCAACATGATATGAAGATATCGCATCGCAAGGGCAAAGACAACATTGTTGCCGACGCGTTATCTCGTAGCATAGCTGCAATCATAGATTCTCCTACTACATCCTGGCATTCCTCCATGATGAGTAAAGTTAAAAATAACCCCGATGATTATGTTGACTTCAGAGTAGAAGACGATATGTTGTGGAAGTTTGTGTCACAACGAAACAATCCATGTGACCAACGCTTCGAATGGAAAATCGTTCCACGAAGTGATGAAATTCCTGATATTCTCAAAACGAATCATGATTCGGTATTCCACACAGGATATGATCGCACTATCGCGAGAATACGCCAGCGATATTATTGGCCCAGGATGGCCACAGATGTTCGCCGGTACGTTCAAGCATGTGGCACATGCAAAGAAGTAAAAGCTCGATCACAGCCAGTAAATGCTGAAATGGGAAAAATGAAATTGGCCAATCAGCCATGGCAAGTGATATCGATAGATTATGTAGGACCATTGCCTCGTAGTAAGCATGGCAATCAGCATATGCTAGTAGTATCCGATTACTTTTCAAAGTGGGTAATGATTCAGCCTGTGAGAAATATTAGCAGTTCATCGCTTTGTGCTATTCTAAAAGATCAGTGGTTCTTGCGAAATTCAGTGCCAGAAATCATCATTACGGACAACGCAAGTTGCTTTCTGTCAAAGGAGTTCAAAAGTATGCTGAATCATTTTAGAATAACACATTGGCTGAACTCCAAATATCACTCACAAGCTAATCCAGTCGAAAGGGTGAACCGGATTATAAATGCGGCTATACGTACTTATGTTCAGGACGACCAACGACTCTGGGACACTCGTGTCTCAGAAATCGAAATGGTTCTGAATACAAGTACGCATTTGCCAACCGGGTTCACACCTTACTTTATAATTCACGGTAGAGAGTTCACAGAAACGGGATCAGATTACAAATTGTTTCGGCATCAAGAATCGCTTAGTCCTCAAGACTTAGAATCCAGACGGAAAGATATGTTTAAAAATACTTATGAAGTAGTTCGCCAAAATCTGCATAAGGCTTATGAATCTAGTAAAAAACGGTACAATCTACGACATAGGAAAACAGCCGTAGCTTTTACGGATGGTCAACTCGTGTACCGGAAGAATATGAAGCAATCTAATGCTGCCGAGCGATACAACAGTAAATACGGGAAACTGTTCCTCCCTTGCCGAATTCGAACCAAAATAGGAACCTCTTCATACGAAATTGAAGATCTAGACGGCAAAAGCCTTGGCATTTGGGCCGCTGCTAATTTGCGTCAATGATAACCGACTTTATTCAGGATGAAATTCCAGATCCGTTTAACTAGAGAAGAAGTATGACATGCTGTTCACTCATGATATTATAGTTCTAATCGAAAAGCATAATAAATCAGTTCTCAAAGAATTCTAAGATCAGTAACCATTAGCTACGTTCATTCAGAAACATCAGGAAAGCCATTGTCCGTCGTCGAATCTGAGATACGCAGACAATCAAGATAGATATCAACAACAAAAAGTCTAAAACCCCGGTAGAGGTGAGTGCGGAGGCGTTTATACATCATCATATTCTGTTAGCCACCGTAATTCTCGATGTATTTCTGTTTCAAGAAGTTGGGTTATTCTGAAAGTTTCCACGGGATACCACAGTTAGGTTATTTAAAAAAGAAATTTTTCAGAGTATTCCCATTTTCCTCAATGATTTTCTGACCAATTCTACAAATGAAATGGTATTTGAATACTTTATTTAATCCTTAAGTAAGGATTATTAATGTCCTAGTTCTTGTATGAATGTTTATAAAGAATGAGAGGTGTATGATTGAGAAAAAAGGGATTCCGGAGTCCCGCGTGAATGTTTGTATGTATGCTGTATGAATGAGCAAGAGGTAGTTAAAAGTTGTTGATAAAACTCGCCATTGTTGGTATTTAAAAGAAAGGTGTAAAATAATTCTGTCCTTTATAAAAAAAAAAAAAAAAAAAAAAAAAAAAAAAAAAAAAAAAAAAACTGTTCGTTTGCCAACCGATTGGATGGATAATGGTTCTTAAAATATGTTTCTGGTACGTGCAGGGGGTATTAATGAATTTTTTTGTTGCGCTGATGCTTTGGAACACCAGACAATATCCCGACAATATCTTGAGATTGATCAAAGGCGAACTTCTAGAGAATTTGACAAGAGGCTTAACCTCAGAGAAAAAACCCTCGTTAAGTTTTGGGGCATTGTGCCGTGCTTTGTAACCCCGCTCAAAAAGTTGTTCGAAGATTTAGTGAATCTCACTACTTATTCATGTATTTTTCGAGCCAAGGGAGCCGCGGATTAGTGCTTGTACTGCCATCCTGCAATTTTCTCATCAGTACGAGAAAGTCGTTCCGTGCAATGTAGCGGAAATGGATTTACAAGTATCTCTAAGTTACAATGTCCCGAGTACAGGAAAATTGTGGCCGTGCTTTGTAACCCCGTTTGAAAATTGAGCACTTAGTACTTTAGCAGCTCCTCTGCCTAGCATGAAAAATCACAGTACTCGGTAGCGCGCTTATTGAACTAAGGGAGCCGCGGTTGATGGACATTGCACTTTAGTCCATTGCACAATTTTTCTCGGGTTTTTTCTTCCCCGAGTACGGGAAGATTGTAACCAGCCTTCTGCTAGTTACAATTAAAATTCTGCTGTTCGGGTAAACTGGTTTTGATATCTTTAAAAAAAATTGTTATATTTTTTTTGTAATTGTCAGTAAATTCCTAAACACAAATATGTCATAATTTGTGTTTAGTAGCCTTAGGTTGGTGTCGCCATTAGATAAATTAATTTTTTGTTATTTATTAAATTTTCCGTATTACTTGTTTCTTGTTGTTTAGTTTTTTTATATTTAGGTAGTTATTTATTCTATTCGTCATATATGTAAAAATAATTTGGTTAGGACTATTAAAATATATTACTATTAAAAATTCATAAAAAAAATGGGAACATCGCATTAAAAATTTGAATTTGAACATGCTATAATGTAGATTTTGAAAAAAAACATCGAATTTGAAAAAAACAGACACCAACCATAAAAATAAATTGTACTGTTCCTGTCAATCAATGAAGACGTCAACGATGGGGACAGGAATTGATGGGCGGAAATGAAAAGGAAAGGACGAGAATCAAAGGTATATATGGGACCTCCGAAAGTAAAGCAGGCCTCTTTTATAAAGTATCGATCGATTAGTCCGGGAGTGAGTTTTGGAAATACGATAGTTTTCCGCGCCATACCCCGTTATTTGTGACAAGTAAGTCACTGGTGAACCGCGAGTGTGCAATTGGATTAAGCCTTTCAACCACTATATGAAGATGGCAAATCGTGAAGTGATGTGACTAGGGAAAAACCAAAAACTATTTCACCGTCCATCCCAAAAATCCGCGAACGGCAAAGTCATCGTCAGACCTGCCGTCTCGTAAGCCACGCGAGTTTCCGGTGTTCACCTGGGCACCACTCCCTGGACATGAATAAGGTCCCCGTAAAAATTGACCTTAAGTTCATGTGGACATTATAAAGGTCTCCGTCAACATAGACCCAAATTCCACGTGGACATTATTCTGGTCTACGTCAACACAGACCATTACTGCCTGGAAATATTCGCCTGAAACAATCATCTGCCAAGGAAAATCCGTCGTTTGGTCCTCCCCCAATTTCTGGATCGTCATCGTCAAGCTTGTCACCGCCAGCCCGTCAACCGTCCCCCAACGAGTCGACCAACGAGCATCACGGCCGCATCGAGTTTTGCAAACACATCAATAAATCTACCAAGCGCAAGTACATATTCCACCTTTTTTTAATCCTTGTTCAGTGATATTGTGGTAAATCTGCCCCCTCATGCAAAAAGTGACTCTTTTCCTTAAAAACACCAATATGATGAAAAATAAAATCAAATTGTATGGTCCCCATCTAAACCAGTTCTAGTGTGCTATTTTTTTGTACATATGATGTTCCCAAAGTAGTTAAATTTCCCTTACGAAATTAATAGTTTCATTTCACATAACCTTCATTTAGTTGACATAGCTCCACCCGTGCAGCAGAGTTTGGGAGAAAAGTCCCGCCAAAATCGTCATCTCCTGGAGACCAATATAGTGAACGCCCAGCCGGGCAATCAAAAACGTTCGTAAAGTAGCTTTTCTAGCCCTGACTAATTGATACGTTTCAATCTAGCTATAGCCATGTGTTCCTCGAATCTATCAATCAACTTCCTTTTGGTTTGTCCAATGTACATCTTATCACAGTCGGAACAACTGATTTTGTACACACCAGATCTATGAAGGAGCTCCACTGGATCTTTTTTCGATCCTAAGATGGATTTCAGTTAATTATTAGAGCTAGTGAACACTAGTTCAATATCAAACTTTGTCAACTTGTGTCGCAAATCGACTGCGTTGACACTGTTGAACTCCATGGACCTTCGTTGAAACTCCTTCTGAATAGGAGTTAAAGTAGTGAAAGATCTCCGTTGAAGCAATCTTTCTTTTTTCCTTATAATGGCTTGAATGGATCTACTTTGGTATCCATTTTTATGAGCCGTTTGGAAAATATATTGAAGTTCCTTTTCTCTTCCTTCAGTTGATAGGGGAATGGAGTTCATCCGATGGATCATGTGGTGGAACGCCGTCATCTTATGCTGGAACGAGTGGATGTACTGAAAGTTATTTTTTTATTCTTGAAATATTTTTTAGTTCTTGAAATACATTTGATGTGGATGAAAACCAAACGCAATTTGTACCCCAGAAATAATATTCGAGATCATATAAAAATTTCATTTTTTTTTTAATTTTAGTGATTTTGATTGCTCATTTGAAAGCTGTTCAACCGTAGGTTGAAATAAAAAATTGCAATTTATTGCTTTGCATAGCCAACAAGTTTGTTGATTTATATAACCTTCGCAGAAACATGTCAAGAAATTATTGAAAGCTCCAGCAAACAAAACCTTCGAATTTACAATTCTTTTCAATGGATTCCGATTTTTTAATTTTTAAATGGTAATAACCTTGTTCGTGATGTACTTCGCTTTTTCTAACGTTGGCAAATTATGAAGCTGAAGAATAGATAAAATCAATCAGAGAAAAGCTTCATTTCAAGCTTGTTTGAATTTCTTGTATGATTTCATATGCAAAAATTTCTTCTTCCATACAAATTTCCATACAAAATTGAATACGTTCATTGATTACATGCAACTGAAAATGAGACTTGGAGTGTCTTTTAATATGACATGACATGTTTTTTTTGCTAAATATGTGGATATTTACGTTTAACTGTTAATTTTAGTTATTTATGAGCTCTAATTACCGTCAACTGGGGCAACTTGCAACAATTTTCAACTTCAATGGCTTCTAAAATCTTAATGCTTACAGATAATCATACCTCTTGTACATCAAAAGTTTTAAGGTTGATGGGACACCAAATTGACGAAGTCAGAAAAATTATTGGTTTTGCCAGTTATTTTTAAATTTACAAAAACATGCGATTTTTACCCTACTAAGAAAAAGGGGTAAGTTTTAACAAACTCTGTACTTAATGAAAAATCAAATGAAAACGTTTGAAAATTTATAGTTTTTAATACATTTTTGATGTCATGACGCATACAGTACCAATTGCAGTAATTTTTTATTTTGTTCGAATTAATTTTTACATTATTTTTGTCAAAAATGTTTTTAAGGAAAGAGTGTTAATCTGCTGCATACATTTAGGGGTAAAAAATACTACAAAATATTCTATTATCTTAAATCATGAAAACAAATCTTAGGATGGATGAAATTTTAATGTTAACAAACGCATAACGCAAAACAACCATCTCCCGGCATATGGGAATGCGATTTATGAGATTTAGTTCTGATTTGCATATTGTTGCATTTTGCCCCAGACGCCTAACTGAATTATAAAAATATTTATTTAAAAAAAATTGGAGTTTGTCCGAAAAATATTTATACACCAACAGTGTTGGTATAGGATAATGAAAGCAATATACTACGTGTGTTTTCTTCTAGCTTTTCCTTGCGCGATGTCAGAAGCAAAGGTTTGGAAGAGCATTTGTATTATTAGCATCAGGTTATTGTGTGTTCAATTGAAATAGATATCCTGCTAATAGATGCTAATAATACAAATACGCTTCCAAATCTAGAAGAAAACACACGTAGTAGAATGCGCTATATTTAGTTTCATAGAAATCGTTGTTTTTAATGCAAATATGGAACATTAAAATTGATGTATCTCGCTTAGATACAAGTGGATACTGACGGTTGTACCTGCATCTTGTAGACGAAATCTTCGACTTTATTTTGCATTTAAAGCGGGCTGCCCGATGTTGCCCGGTGTTTGTAAAATAAGGCATGAAAAAGCCCTATTTTCGGTAATTTTTTTAACATAGCTCTGCAGTATCACATTTTAAAAACTTGAAATGTTCAACAAAGTGGTGTATTTTAGTAAGACAAACAACTTTGTGGAACATAATATTAAATTTAAAATTAACAGAAAAAAATTATTATTAATAAACTGATTTTTAGAAGTTAAGTTTCTTGTTTGGCCGAAAATTTGATTTTAAATAAGTTTGTCGAAGAATTAAAGAGCTAAAACCTATAACAGAGAAGTTAGAAATTTTATCTCACTTGTAGGGGGATTAATCAGAAAAATAGTAGTTTTTTATTATAGAGCTGATTTTACTGACAAACTTCTCCAAAGACACCAATGCACAGTGGTGCAGAACATCAATCTAGCTGTACGAAATTAATAGCGCCCAGGGATGAAGAGATAGACATTTGATGTCTTTAGCAACATTGTTCAGTTTGGCAAGGAGCATATTCTTGTATCAAAATTTTTGCCGAGGGGTCCACCGATAGCGAGATAAAAATGCTAACTTTTTTGTTTTTCAAATTAGGGCTTTGAAGTCTTCGACAAAGTTGTTAATCTGATCAAAATACATAAGTTTGTTGAATATGTCAAAGTCCAGTCACATCATCCTCAGGAGTTACAGTCAATGTAAAAAAAATCTGTTTAAAAAACAGTTTTTTGAACCTGACACGTTGTAGATTGGGTAAAGTGGTTCGCTGTCTTTGAAACAAAGTTGTAACAAGCCACGATCTACAATTGTCTCATACATTATGATGGGTTAAGAAGTTGCTAAAGCTCTATAGAAAGCATTTAGTGTATTTTATTGGCAATTTTGGAAGGCTCGTCCATCGAAAAGTGCACATTTTCGCAACATCCCTTTTTTGTGATTATTTTTGATGATAAGCGGAACCATTTCCATCTGAAATTAGCGCGGAAATCGATGGAGCTAGTAGAAGTTTGAATGATTGAAAATACACATTTTATGTAAAAATTACCTATTTTTCTTATAGAAAAAACGTTAAAGCATTTAATTTATTAATAAAGTGTTGCAGTTTTCTTTTATATATTGTAAAACCTTGTAAAACTGAACAACGTTGCTGAAGACATCAAATGTCTATCTCTTCATCCCTGGGCGCTATTAATTTCGTACAGCTAGATTGATGTTCTGCACCACTGTGCAATGTGCTCAAATGTGACCTAAAAAAGTTATAAGCAACGATCACGTTTTTCGTATTTTGGACCACTGTGCTACGGTTAGAAAGCTTTCAAATAAGCAGACAAACCGCAAAAAAATAAATAAATAAAACAAAAATAAAATTTTATTGAACTTTTAGTACATCTTCGGTGATCTTCGAATGATTTCCCAAGCAAATTTCCATTTAAAATTAAAACTCGTTGCCCTAATTCAAGAGTGAATTAATTGGTTAAAGAAAATTATTGGTTTTTGGTGACAGTTAAAACCACTCATCACAGTTATGGGAGGGAAAAAAAAGATTATCCATACCTTGTATCTTAAAGATTAGAAACAGATAATAAAAAGTGTTTGTGCAGAGTTCAATTTTTTACAGCATATGGATTTTTCAACCCCTTAAATGGAAGATTTAATCGATTTCGAATAATTTGGTATTATTCCCCAATTTCTCAGAATTTGTCTTTGAAAAATCGGAATCCGACTCTGCTCTCGAAATCACTTTGCTTGGAATTTACCGCTTTTGCTTTGTGTTTTATTCTAGAACGTTTTGGGAATTTCAGAATGCGACACAGACTAGCGCTGCCGCCTTTCTTTTTGTAAAAAGCTTTTTCGGATCCGTCGCGCAAGCTAGTATTCTCCATCAAATTGAAAGCAACTGGTATCGAGGTTTCGCTTATGTTTGATATGTATGTGATTCTTTGCTAACGTTCTGTGAAAAATTAAAATATATGTAATTTTGAAAAAAGCAAACATAAAAGTCCATTTATGTTGATAAATAATAACCAAAACAACAAACATAAAAAATAGCTTCATAAAAAACTTAAAAAAAAAAACTAAAATAATAAAAAAGTTTTAAAAGTTTCAAACAAAAATGTACAAACAAAAGATGAAATAAAAAATATAGAGTCATTTATGTCTAACATAAAATAAAACAATCTTTGAATAAATTAAAATTCACAATAATTAACAAAAACTTACGTTAATGACAATAACAATGCTTTACATTCTTAAACATTTTGAAAAACTTAGGGAAAAAACGTTTGATTTCCACAAGGTAAATTGTTCTTGAAACTCTTCTCCAAGAGAAGTTCTCCTTAAAAAAAATCATCAGTACGCTGCTCATAAATCGTTGCTCATGCTTGAAAAACTCTGGGGGAGGGTTAGGGCTGCTGATACTCATTTATTCTCATTATTCGTTAAAATATTTGCACTCACGACCGCCCAAAAGCGTAATTACAAAAGTAAACAATCCTCTTAGCGAAGTCCTTACGTCCTTTTCCTCCGGTTCGCGTGTGTTGTTGAGCCCTGAACCCCACAGCTTCACAATCCCGGATGGCCGGCAGACTCAACACAATCCGAAGATCTCCGCAAGAGTAGCAACCTGCTTAAAAAGAGTTTTCTTCCCCCTTCGGACGAGATGATCAGAAAATTAGCTTACATTCTGCTACTAATCAAGCCCGGATAATGGACCTTTTTACCTGGACAATCCTGATCTCTTCCAGTGTCGAGCATCGGGGCGAAAAAAGGAGATCAATCGGCCATTGTTTTACATACACGTACGTACAGAGGCCTGCGATTTAGCATATGAATCGATCCTTAAGCGGATTAGAGCCGGGATATTCTGTTTTTTCTGTTGTCTCTCTCCAAAGTTCTTGACCGAAAGGACCAAATGTGTGCGTGTGAGCTCCGGCTTACGCATGTGCGTTTTACTCTTTTTACTGTTTATTTAGCGTTATTGGAGAGCCGCAAAAGAACAATGTGGTATTTCGGGATTTTTGTTGTATGAAATGGATATCTCTCTCTTTGGCTGGACATTCCAAGGACCCAGATGATAATCGACTGTTCGTTCGCATTGAAGAATGTATGTTTAGGGACACAATGCGTTGGAATCAAATCAACCGAAACTGAGAAAAGGGAAAGACGACGAAGGACGAAAGGATTACTTAGAGGGTTGTTGTTTTTCCAAGGGACAAGTGGTGGCCTTGTACCTGGAGAGCAACATGGGTTAGATATTGGTATGTTGTTTTGAATGAAACCCTTGTACGTCTCGTTCCCAGCACCCTTAACACAGGGTAAGTTTAAAAATATCAAACAGTTCACAATTATTCGTATGTTTTTTAACAAACGTCATGAAAGTTACTCCGAATATTAAATACCAACAAACCCTAATGAGTCATCAAGAGTATATCTTGATCAAGTGTTTCAAAATGCAAAAAGCATCGAATTGTATTTCATTGTGAACTATGGTACCTAAAGGGTGATCGGTCAAAATTTGGTCAATATCAACTTGACGTATTTCTTTCAATTTTGCATTTAAAAAACCTGAACACCCCTCATTTTGAAGGTGTGTGTGTGTAGAATGTTGCTCCTATTTTGATTTTGGAATTCACTCTTCAGTTGTCAAAATGTCGTCCAAAGAAGAAGAGCAGCGTATCAAAATTTTTCTCGCGCATCGCGAAAATCCGAGCTACTCGCACGCAAAGCTGGCAAAATTGCTAAAAGTTGCCAAATCAACCGTTACAAATGTTATTAAAGTGTTTGAGGAACGTTTGTCGACAGCCAGGAAGTCTGGATCGAAAACCGGAAGCCGCTGAGGCGACAAAGAAAGTTGCCGGTAGTTTCGAGCGAAACCATGCTGCAAATAACCTGGGTGTATCGTCTACAACCGTGCATCGAGCCAAAAAATGAGCTGGACTATCGACTTATAAGAAGGTAGTGACTCCAAATCGCGATGATAAACAAAATACGACGGCCAAAGTGCGATCCCGGAGGCTGTACACGACGATGCTGACGAAGTTTGACTGCGTGGTAATGGACGACGAAACCTACGTCAAAGCCGACTACAAGCAGCTTACGGGACAGGAGTTTTATACGGCAAAATGAAAGGGAAAGGTAGCAAATATTTTCAAGCACATGAAACTGTCAAAGTTCGCGAAGAAATATCTGGTTTGGCAAGCCATCTGTACCTGTGGCTTGAAAAGCAGAATTTTCATAGCTTCCGGGACTGTCAAATTTACGTGAATGAGTGTTTGAATAAACGTCTGCTGCCTTTCCTGAAGAAACACGGTTGTTCTGTACTGTTTTCGCCGGATTTGTAGTGGTACGCCGCCAACAACGTGCAGGTGGTTTCCAAGGACAAGAACCCTCCCAACACGCCAGAGCTCCGCCCAATTGAGAAATACTGCGCTATTGTCAAGCGGAACCTTAAGAAGACCGAAAAAACTGCTAAGGACGAGCAGCAGTTCAAGGCAAACTGGCTTTCTGCGGCGAAGAAGGTGAACAAGGTGGCTGTACAAAATCTGATGGCAGGGGTTAAGTGTAAGGCCCGGCAATTCGGATTTGGAAAAGCGGAAGCCTAACTGAATATTTTTCCTGAACTTTATACTAATTAAACTTGAAAAAGAAATTTAATTTGAATTTTTAAATAAACGATTTCACCGATTTACACGCGTTTTCCTTTGACCAAATTTTGACCGTATCACCCTTTACAAAGCAGGTTTTACGTCGAAGAGGTAAAAAGTACCTACATTTATTTCTTAGTGCAATCTACCTTTTTATTCTGCTCAATTTTCCATGCTACCAGGTAAACTTCACCTTTTATGGATTTACATTTTTTAGGTGAATTCTACATTTTTTGTCAGCTCGATTCAGGTAAACTTCATCAGGAGATGAATTTTTCTTTTTGGAATTTACGAGCATATTCACCTTTTTATCTCGGGAAATTTTACCTTTTTATTATTTTCCGTGAAGGTACTTCTGCATTGTTTTCGTCAATTGACAGTTATGGTTAGATGGTTGGTTAGAGCACAGAGAAGAGACGTACAAGCTAGCCCACGAAACTTGTGTAAAAAATCCCAACACCCTTTTTGATATTTTGTGTGTTTATATATGATTAGGCTTTTTCGAAAACTGGGCACTTTAAAGTTGATTTGTGACTTTTGAACGGCGCAATAGATGGCACTGTTTGTAGTAGATTTCTAACGTATTTTTTTGGTGATAACATTTGAAATTTTACACACTTTTTTGACGATTTTTTGTTCGAGCTTATACGTCTGTTCTCTGTGGTTAGAGCTAATACACCCACAAAAAACTTCAGTAATCGTCAATTAAAACCTGCAACACACTGCAACAAATTTTCGCCTTTTTTGGATTACACTGTACAGTAGACTGAGTCGAATTGGGGTCATTTTTGAATTTCTTATACCCTGAGGTTTTAAAAGTTTCATTTCGGTTCAAAACTCATCCGGCGTTTTGGCAGATTTTATGAGAAATATATACATGAGCCTGCTAATTGTTTTGTGCCCATTAATTGGTTTTCAATAGGAAATATTCCGCTAAACAACTTTGTCGAAGATCGTAACGTATCTTATTAGACAAAAAGTTATTAGCTCTTTAACAGGGGTTTGTCTTTTGGCATTGAAAAAAAAAATGTTTGATTGACATCACTGTTTGTGCCTCGTAAAGTATTCCATGAAACCTTGATAGACATCCACCAGTAGACTGAGTCGATTTGGAGTCATTTTGGAATTTCTCAAACCCTGGTGTCTTAAAAGCTTCGTCTTGGTCCAAAACTCATCCATGATTTTTTGCAAAATTTTTAAGTATCGTTTACATGAGTAAATTTGAACTTTTAGGTTTGTATGGGAAAATTGAATATTTTGTACTGAAAAATCAACATCATTTTTGTTTCATCTGTGGAACCGAGCCAGCTGATGGTTTTTGTGCCAATTTATAAAATTCCTAAAGAAAATTTCCCACTGAACAACTTTGTCGAAGACCGTAACTTCGTATCTTATTAGGTAAAATAGTTATTAGCTGATTAACAGGGGTATATCTTTTCGCACTAATAAACAATAAATTCAATTGACATCCCTGCAGGGTGCCTAGCGAGGTATTGCGTGACTATTTTCCATGCAACACTTCGCGAGGCTCAAGCAGTGATGTCAATTGAATTTACTCTTAATCAATGCGAAAAGACATAAACCTGTTAAACAGCTAATAACTTTTTTACCTAATAAGATACGAAGTTACGGTCTTCGACAAAGTTGCTCAGCGGGAAATTTCCTTTAGGAATTTTATAAATTGGCACAAAAACCATCAGCTGGCTCGGTTCCACAGACGAAACAAAAATGATATTGATTTTTCAGTACAAAATATTCAATTTTCCCATACAAACCTAAAAGTTCAAATTTACTCATGTAAACGATACTTAAAAATTTTGCAAAAAATCATGGATGAGTTTTGGACCAAGACGAAGCTTTTTAGACCCCAGGGTTTGAGAAATTGAAAAATGACCCCAAATCGACTCAGTTCAATCCACCAGTGCTGTCAATTTACTTTATTCTGAATTCTGAATTTTTGAAAACTGTTTTCTACGTTTGAATGCATATTAATTGGGTATCAAATAAGCAAAATTTGGTTTGTTTTTGAAAAAAAAATTCTGTTGGAAAAATGATATTTCAAAATCTTTAAATATCTTTTTTCCAAATCTTGCAAACTAACAGCTCTCCTGATGAAACCAAAAAACATTTAGAAGCAAACGGGTTGTTGATTGTTAAAGAACTACTTTTTTTCGTTGTATATGTATAGTTATAGATATCATTTAGAGATAAATTTTTGATATTTAAAAAATGACATTTTCCAAGAGTAAGTCTGTATTGGACAAACGAATAGGAACCTTATAAAAAGGTTATCTTTGAAAAAAAAAATGAAAATGGAAAATTGGGAGGGCCTAGAGGTATGAGTGAAAGTAAAATTTCATTTGTATTTTGAAGCTCAAATTGTTTAGCAATTATTTTAATTTTATTCCCTTAATGTATGCACCATAATAGTTCCTTTTTCGATTATAAATGTTATTGAAAGAAAACGTTAAAAAGCTAGGTGAAATGAATAAACTTGAATATGTAAATATTATGAAAGTTTTTTGTATCCTTCATGATAAAGAATATTCGCTTAAATCGTCAAAATAGAGACTGATTAATGTTACCCAAAAGCATCAAATTCAAAACAGGCACGAAATTGATTTTTTTAATCAAATTTAAAGTGGTCTAAAAAATTTCTGCAACCATATTTTACGTTCATAGGAGTCCAGTACTGATTTTAAAAATATATAACCTGTCACACCTGTCCTTTACAAAAAAAAATAATCGAAAAATATTGTAAAAAAGTGAACAATATTACCCCGGATTACGGTACCTCAAACTGACTCCTGCTACTGAAATTCACTGTCTTCCTTTTGACCAAAAATATATTCAGAAGTTCGGGTAAATTTGTAAAAAGATTATAACCGATCTGATGGATTTAGATAAAGCAAACCACTAAAGAGGAGCAGTACTAGAGTAGTTCGAAGCGTCTAGACAATTTTGGGTTTTAAGTATTAAAACTCGCCGAAACTAAACCCGGCAAAAATAATCTTTCCAAGTAAAATGCCTTCTAAAATAAATTTTCGCTATTCCTGGTATCACCTTTGAACAGGGCCGGATTAAGCCATCGGGGGGCCCGGGGCAATTTTTCTCGGGGGGGGGCCCTATGATTGGTTTTTTCTTCAAATGCTATCCCAGAAAATACAATACATTTCAAAGGTGTAATAGATCTGAATATGAGCTCCGTTTACTGTCTCCAATAGCCATGTTGTCTGCGTTGTTTCTGGTATTTTCAAATAAAAATTATTAATTAATCACGTGCAAACATTGCGGGAGAGTTAAGAATTTTTTTAAAATTGAAGTTCTGATTTGAGCTGCAAAATGTGAAATTTTACTCTCATTTTTTTAAATAACCTTATCACCAACTTAAATTTTCTGATTAAGAAAAATGACCGGATAGATAGTTTAAATGATTTTCATTTCATCATTGCTCGGCTGGTCTGTGATTCATTGAGAAATATTCAACTAATGAGAATTGGGAAGAATCATGAAACATTGAATACGAAATTTAAAAAAAAAACAAAATAATTAAATTCAAATTCCATATAGATAAGAATTCAAGACTGAATATCAGGTTACATTCAGAACCACAATTCAGTGTCTTAAATCTAAATCATAACTTCAAAACAAGTTTTGAGAAAGAATATATGAATTTAATTTAAAAAATCAGAGATTCAAGCCTTCAATTTCAAGATTACAAATGTGCATTTCAATTTTAAATCTTCTAAACACAAAAAAAAGTTTTCATGAAATATTTATGTATATGATTCTCATCAGATAAAAAAATTGTTATTCTAAATGTGACAAAAGTTTCATTCGGTGCTCTCAAAGCCAAAGGGTTATAAGTGCAAAAATGATCGATTAAAAAAAATTCAGAATAGAGATTAAATGTATAAAACACAAATTCAGTTATCATTGAAAAAAGTCAGATAAGGAATCCAAATGAGGGATAAGGAATCAAAATTCAGAAAAACCATGAAACTGAACTTCAGTAACTGAGGAAACAACACAATACTTGAAAATCTCAATGAAATGAATCTGGAAAAAGATAAAATTAAAAACATAGAAATATTCATGTTAAGAGAATCTCTCAATGATATTTGCAACTTAACTATGAGATCGTTTTTATGATAATTTGAGAATGATCATTTCAGAAACGATATGCTGACTTCAGAATATTAACTTCAGTGGATGATAAAATTTTGGTTAAATCCGTTGAAAATGTTTCATACGAATTTCAAGTCTAAGACAGAAATTGAGATGGAAATTCAATAAAGAAACTGTGTTCTGTCGTTCGGTCCAATTTAGGTAACTACGGCTTACGGCTTATGTTATTTCGGCTTATGTTATTTGATACCTCATGTTTCTCTAATTCTTCCCATCACCTACGAAAAAAAATAGGCAACAACAGTTTTTCTTTCAAAACTGTAATTAAAAACCAAAAAAAAAGATTTTATTTTCTAAAAAAGGGAAGGAAAAGGGTTTAGAATTTATGAACCAACAAAAATATTGATCCGAAATTGGAAAGTTATAATAAACCGGGTATAACCCGGATACTGCCCGGATGAAATTTTGGAATGTTTATCATGAAGAATCTCTGTTCTCTCTTAGCACTGTGAACCAATTTTGGTAAAATTAGCTGCTATTTTAGGGCAGTAAACATTATTTTGAAAGTAAACGTAATAATAAAAATTATTATTGTGCAAGACGTTTGTATGAAGTGAAAATGAGGAGATGTTTTTCTCTATTTTTCATGTTCTGTACAGTCAGGATACTCTGATATGTTTCTATAAAAAAGGGTGTTTGGCCTCATATTTTTAAAATTTTAGTTTCGAATTTGATGCACATTATTTTCGTCTAGATTTTGGGTTGAAAATATTGAAATTCAATGCCAAGATTTTGAGATTCTTAGCCCGCAAAATGCGGGAGAACTTCATCACTGCTTACTCTAGGGGGGGCCCTTAACTTATGCAAGAGAAAAAACTATTCTAGATATTATTTCACGGGGGCCCCCTTTAGTTGTTTAATTTCAAGTTTTCGTACCGATTTTCTAGTTTGGATTTCTTTTCATAGATTTGTAGAAATTAGAGTTTTATGATTAAGGTAATGTTAAAAAAATTTTCCCTCGGCTGGCCCCCTGAGCCGGGGGGGCCGGGGCAATTGCCCGTTTTGCCCCCCTCCCCCCCCTTAATCCGGCCTTGCCATTGAATAAAAAAAATAGAAGGTTTTCAATTGTTCTGAAATAAATCAATTCTAACTGATTATCTGAGGAATGCGGAAAAGACCGGGATCACTTCAATTCCCCAAAGACGTTCAGGAATTTCGTAACCATTCCAATCGAAGACGACGCAACGTTGACCTTCACCCATTGTGAGGTTTTGGTCACCTAGTTTTACTCACGAAAAGTCTCCGAGAGCAACGAATCGCCAGCAAACCTAGCAGCTGGTACCTTCATACACTCGGCTCTGAGTATTTTGGCCGTTCAGCCAGCCGACCCTGGGGAGAAAGAAAGACGGTGACCGTGAAAAATTTTTGATTTACACTTTCCGTCATGGCCATGCCACACATTTCAAGTTTCCTCCTAATTTAGATGTTATTATCCCGGAGTTTGTTGGTGGTGCTCTTTTTTTTTATGCTTCTGCCCTTCTCTTCTATCGATCGACTTTGATCTGGCTGGTCCTCCGGTTGGAGTTCTGTTCTAACGTCTGTATGGCTATGTAGTAGGTTCCCATCCGAAATGCCCTTGAAATGTGTTGTGTTGCATTATGAAGCGACTGACTGGATCGCTGTGGATTCTCTTTCTCTCTTGGATGCATCTGCCACATGCACTTCAATTGTAAAGTGGTTTGCTATCTAAATGTGCATGGTAAATAGGTTCCGAGATAGGGAAATGTTTTTCGACCTCTAATGCGTGTCAAACATTTTATCCTCTTCCCCTGGCCGTTCATCGGGAAATGTTTTCTCTTTTCCCCGTTCTTGGTGCATGGTTTCGAGGCTTTCCTCTTCTTCTTTCCTTAGGATGTTTTAGAAGTACGCGCAGTAGCATTTTTTCGGAAGTGAAGACAAGCGGTTGACAGTTGGAAGTTGATACCAGTTGTTTCTGCTCGGTTGGGCACGTGGTAGTCGGCAGCAGTTCTGCGATCATTCTAGTGAAGACGAGGGAATGCATCCGACTGGGCTGCACTTTGTTCGACTATTTTTACGACCATTTAACTGACGTCATTTGAAACTCACATTACTTGGCCGCTGAAACCTTAATACATGAATGAGTCCCGCGGAAGGCCACGGAAGCGAGATTCAAAGAAACAGGATAAACAAAAAAAAACCCACGACCAATTCATCGCTCAATTGGATTTTTACGATCGTGTGAGATTGCTGCCGGGGCTCAAAAAAAAAGTTCTTGATAAATGTCTTAATTATGTCTCTTTCGGGGTGCGACGGCGTGGAAGCTTCCAAGTGTTTTTGTCCCACCATGATGAATCCTGTCTGGCGGCTGTGCATTTTTTCTTTTTTTTTTGTCTTATCCTAACAACTCGCCCAACAAACCTGCCGTCACCCAACCGACCAAAGCTGATGATTTTATTAGCTTGGATAATGATCATCATTACCGCGTGGTCTTACCTAGTTTATTACTCGTGACCGGTCTTCATCATACTTACACACATTTGCGCACACCAAACTGCCGAGGGACCTGTTATTGCCCGGCTTAATCCCATTCACAAGCCGATTCAAAAGGTTCAAATTCAAGAGAGGGAGGCAAAAAAATCTCAACGCAACCAAGGACCTGTTCCGAGACGGGATTCTTCTTCTTCACTTGAATGAACTAACAGAACCTGAGAAAAATGGTAGACTCCAGAGGAGGAATTAACATCAGGTAAAACCTTCAGATCTCACAACACTCCCAGGCGCAAGTGGCGAAGACCCACCGACGCAAGATGCAATAAAGTTGAGAAGCATACAAATACTTTTTTTTGTTAATAACACTTCAGCAGACGTAAAGGATCGGCTTTGCAGATTTAGTTTTCGATTTGCTGGTATATTTCTGCAAAAAAAAGTTTTTTGGTTAAAAATTGAACTGGGTACCAAAACCAGATGTGTTCTCTAAATTTAACATCTAACATTCGAAATTCGTAGTTTAATCTTCTGCCTCCGTTGCGATAACTCATTTAAAGGAAATTTATACGCCATACTTTCACCTAACTTCTCTCAAACTGTATCGGTAGTCGGGGTGGTCAATTTATCTTAATACGAGTTGATGTGTTCATTAATATTCGCAAACCGTTAAGGGAGTTATACTCTTATTCATGGCTAACAGCAGCAGCAGCAGCACCGTTTCAGTCCCGGTCATCTTAACCTGTAGCGACGACCATGGCGATTAGGTTTGATGGCCTCGTCGTCACAACCAGATTAAGACATTCATACCTCCCGCAAAACGGATCCGTCAGTTCCATTGGTAGGTTATTAATATTTTTATCTATTTTTTTTCTCCTTTCCATTGGGCTCCTGCTCGTGCGTAGACCGTTGTCAACTTTCAGATGATCAGCGGCTCGATCGAAGATCTCCGCTACCTACTTGGGTCGTTTGGCTCATTTACACTTGTCAACCTAATGCAAATTGATGGGTACCAATCGAAACAGGGCATAACACTAGACTGTTTCGTAATTTTGGGATCCCTGACTACACCCAAAGATCAACTCTAACGCTAAAAATCGCATACGAGATTGATGCCAGAATTGAAACAATTCTAAACTAAAAAATTATACTTTAAATAAAATACTACTCATGACAAAAATGACAAAAATGACAAAAATGACAAAAATGACAAAAATGACAAAAATGACAAAAATGACAAAAATGACAAAAATGACAAAAATGACAAAAATGACAAAAATGACAAAAATGACAAAAATGACAAAAATGACAAAAATGACAAAAATGACAAAAATGACAAAAATGACAAAAATGACAAAAATGACAAAAATGACAAAAATGACAAAAATGACAAAAATGACAAAAATGACAAAAATGACAAAAATGACAAAAATGACAAAAATGACAAAAATGACAAAAATGACAAAAATGACAAAAATGACAAAAATGACAAAAATGACAAAAATGACAAAAATGACAAAAATGACAAAAATGACAAAAATGACAAAAATGACAAAAATGACAAAAAGGACAAAAATGACAAAAATGACAAAAATGACAAAAATGACAAAAATGACAAAAATGACAAAAATGACAAAAAGGACAAAAATGACAAAAAGGACAAAAATGACAAAAATGCCAAAAATGACAAAAACGACAAAAATGACAAAAATGACAAAAATGACAAAAATGACAAAAATGACAAAAATGACAAAAATGACAAAAATGACAAAAATGACAAAAATGACAAAAATGACAAAAATGACAAAAATGACAAAAATGACAAAAATAACACAAATAACAAAAATGACAAAAATGACAAAAATGACAAAAATGACAAAAATGACAAAAATGACAAAAATGACAAAAATGACAAAAATGACAAAAATGACAAAAATGACAAAAATGACAAAAATGACAAAAATGACAAAAATGACAAAAATGACAAAAATGACAAAAATGACAAAAATGACAAAAATGACAAAAATGACAAAAATGACAAAAATGACAAAAATGACAAAAATGACAAAAATGACAAAAATGACAAAAATGACAAAAATGACAAAAATGACAAAAATGACAAAAATGACAAAAATGACAAAAATGACAAAAATGACAAAAATGACAAAAATGACAAAAATGACAAAAATGACAAAAATGACAAAAATGACAAAAATGACAAAAATGACAAAAATGACAAAAATGACAAAAATGACAAAAATGACAAAAATGACAAAAATGACAAAAATGACAAAAATGACAAAAATGACAAAAATGACAAAAATGACAAAAATGACAAAAATGACAAAAATGACAAAAATGACAAAAATGACAAAAATGACAAAAATGACAAAAATGACAAAAATGACAAAAATGACAAAAATGACAAAAATGACAAAAATGACAAAAATGACAAAAATGACAAAAATGACAAAAATGACAAAAATGACAAAAATGACAAAAAGGACAAAAATGACAAAAATGACAAAAATGACAAAAATGACAAAAATGACAAAAATGACAAAAATGACAAAAATGACAAAAATGACAAAAATGACAAAAATGACAAAAATGACAAAAATGACAAAAATGACAAAAATGACAAAAATGACAAAAATTACAAAAATTACAAAAATGACAAAAATGACAAAAATGACAAAAATGACAAAAATGACAAAAATGACAAAAATGACAAAAATGACAAAAATGACAAAAATGACAAAAATGACAAAAATGACAAAAATGACAAAAATGACAAAAATGACAAAAATGACAAAAATGACAAAAATGACAAAAATGACAAAAATGACAAAAATGACAAAAATGACAAAAATGACAAAAATGACAAAAATGACAAAAATGACAAAAATGACAAAAATGACAAAAATGACAAAAATGACAAAAATGACAAAAATGACAAAAATGACAAAAATGACAAAAATGACAAAAATGACAAAAATGACAAAAATGACAAAAATGACAAAAATTACAAAAATGACAAAAATGACAAAAATGACAAAAATGACAAAAATGACAAAAATGACAAAAATGACAAAAATGACAAAAATGACAAAAATGACAAAAATGACAAAAATGACAAAAGTGACAAAAATGACAAAAATGACAAAAATGACAAAAATGACAAAAATGACAAAAATGACAAAAATGACAAAAATGACAAAAATGACAAAAATGACAAAAATGACAAAAATGACAAAAATGACAAAAATGACAAAAATGACAAAAATGACAAAAATGACAAAAATGACAAAAATGACAAAAATGACAAAAATGACAAAAATGACAAAAATGACAAAAATGACAAAAATGACAAAAATGACAAAAATGACAAAAATGACAAAAATGACAAAAATGACAAAAATGACAAAAATGACAAAAATGACAAAAATGACAAAAATGACAAAAATGACAAAAATGAAAAAAATGACAAAAATGACAAAAATGACAAAAATGACAAAAATGACAAAAATGACAAAAATGACAAAAATGACAAAAATGACAAAAATGACAAAAATGACAAAAATGACAAAAATGACAAAAATGACAAAAAATGACAAAAATGACAAAAATGACAAAAATGACAAAAATGACAAAAATGACAAAAATGACAAAAATGACAAAAATGACAAAAATGACAAAAATCACAAAAATCACAAAACTGACAAAAACGACAAAAATGACAAAAATGACAAAAATGACAAAAATTACAAAAATTACAAAAATTACAAAAATTACAAAAATTACAAAAATTACAAAAATTACAAAAATTACAAAAATTACAAAAATTACAAAAATTACAAAAATTACAAAAATTACAAAAATTACAAAAATTACAAAAATGACAAAAATGACAAAAATGACAAAAATGACAAAAATGACAAAAATGACAAAAATGACAAAAATGACAAAAATGACAAAAATGACAAAAATGACAAAAATGACAAAAATGACAAAAATGACAAAAATGACAAAAATGACAAAAATGACAAAAATGACAAAAATGACAAAAATGACAAAAATGACAAAAATGACAAAAATGACAAAAATGACAAAAATGACAAAAATGACAAAAATGACAAAAATGACAAAAATGACAAAAATGACAAAAATGACAAAAATGACAAAAATGACAAAAATGACAAAAATGACAAAAATGACAAAAATGACAAAAATGACAAAAATGACAAAAATGACAAAAATGACAAAAATGACAAAAATGACAAAAATGACAAAAATGACAAAAATGACAAAAATGACAAAAATGACAAAAATGACAAAAACGACAAAAATGACAAAAATGACAAAAATGACAAAAATGACAAAAATGACAAAAATGACAAAAATGACAAAAATGACAAAAATGACAAAAATGACAAAAATGACAAAAATGACAAAAATGACAAAAAATGACAAAAATGACAAAAATGTCAAAAATCAACATTAAAATTTTGTAAATAACTTAAAAACACATGAAAGCTCCACAATATTGGTATTTGGTGAAACGACCCAACAAAATACAAACCAAATTTCGTTTTCTGATGCCGTCTTGAAATTTGAGATGGCAGCGTTCGCTGAACTTTAAAATGCTGTTAATTACTGAAAATCGCATAAAATCCCCGCAATATTGGTATTGGGTAAGTGAGCTAAACTAGAAGAAGTCCATTTTTGATTTCTGATGCCATAATGAAATCCAACATATCGGCTCTCGATTAGCTTTTGAAAAAAGTAAACGACTAAAATCACATAAACCCCCACAATA
The DNA here is from genome assembly GCF_029784155.1 of Uranotaenia lowii. NCBI lineage: Eukaryota > Metazoa > Arthropoda > Insecta > Diptera > Culicidae > Uranotaenia > Uranotaenia lowii. Next base: position 52,916,931 of record NC_073692.1, on the reverse strand, counting down.
TGGATATTGGGTGAAAGGACTAATAGAGCAAAAGTCAAATTTCTCTTTCGGACGCCACCCAAGATGTGACTGCTGCTTATCTTCAAATTTCTGTAAATAGGGCCGTGGTAAAAGACCTCCTCTGTTGACGATCCGGAGCCAGCGTCTTCACTTGGTCTTGGTCTATCGTCGAAAGTTCGTATTTTGGCGGCTAGGCTTCGCCGCCACGAGCTTCTGGGTCTGCCTCTTCTTCGATGTCCTTCTGGATTCCATACATGCGCCTCTCTGCAAAAACTCGTTCTCATCTTTTCGCAGCGTGTGCCCAATCCATCTCCACTTACGTTCCCAAATCTCGATTTCTAGCGCCCTTTGATGACACCGGCGATGTAGCTCCACGTTTTGGACCCTATTGCCAGGCTACCAAGCGCGGATGATATTCCGCAGGCAGCGGTTTACAAATACTTGCAGTTTTCACGTCGTCACCGCATATGTGCACCAAGTTTCACACCCGTACAGCAATACGGATTTGACGTTTGAGTTAAAGATTCGAATTTTCGTTCGTAGAGATATCTGACTTGAGCGCCAGATATTCCGGAGACTCGCAAATGTAAATCGGACTTTTCTGATCCGGGCTTCGATGTCTTTCTTGGTACCACCATCAGGCGTTATCTGGCTACCAATATACTGGAAGCACTCCGCTTTCTCAACTTGTTGCCCAGCTACCATGAAACTGGAGGGATTTCCTGTGTCGATATCCATCGACTTGGTCTTTTCGACATTGACTTTGAGACCTGCTGCCTTGAAGCTCATTAGCCCATATTAAAACTCGAATTCCACAGTTTTTTCTGCTAATGATATAAAATCTATTAATATAATTAATCTATTCTCAGCTGCACCATCAATAATAATTTTTTTGATATTAGTGAAATTTGTTGTCCTTTCAAATTATCATGAAAATATTTTTTTAGAAAACTTTGAAAAACAATTGAATTAGTATTCCTCGTTCGGTAGCACTTTCAATGATGGTTTCAATTTTTCGAACCCAACGACACAGCAATTAGCACCTTTCATGAGCTTCATGCCCGTTTGTTCACAGTCAGTTAGTTAGGAAGGTATCTACCTACCTACCAGCTCTTCTAGAGAAGCAAACAATTGGGTGCAAATATTGCTTCCCAATTTGGTGAAAACAACGGACCCGTCAAGAAGATAATGAAGTTACTCCTCTGCTGGTGTTGACCACCCAGTAGGGGCCTCATGCAGTGACTCTTTTTTGCTGTTCCTAGAGCGTCGAGGATCTCCTGGGTGGTGTAAACTTGCCAAAACTACATGAGCTGTTGCAAGTTAAAGGTCCGTTCTCGGGAGGACTTCCCGTCTGCATTTTTTCCCTAAACTTCTTAAGACTCTGGGAGAGCTACACAACAAATGGATACACATTAGCGGGTCCTTAGCGTAACATCCGAAAATGGGATTATGTCACTTTATGACTTGATTTGAAAAATTCCAATTGCGGCCCAAATCTCATCAAATTATGTCAGGTGTCAGAAAAGGATCTCTCGTTTGATGGCTCCTAAATAGCACAATTGGAACAATACCGCCCATCCTCGTTTGTCGGAAATCGAACCGCTTCGTCTGCCAGGCCGGGCAGGATAGTCTAGGTGGTCTCTCTTTCGGCATTTTCCCACTCAATTTCTTCGTCTCATCTTCCTTGCAGCACAATTAATATTGTGCCATGCTTTCCTATCCAGCAGCAGCAGCATCAGGTCGTAACTTTGATCTTGTTTTATTTCCCATCGGTAACATCCTTTTGGCGATTGTGTGTTCAACACACTCTAACCTCTCCAGAGGCCATCGGGCGGCGTCTTTATGATAGCCGACGAAGTTGTTTCTCTCTACCTATTCACTTAATGTTTCAATCCCGATCGCTTACTGTTGTTGTTCAGCCGGTGCGGTGATGATCTAGGCCGAGGCTTCGGGGCTATCGGGACAGTGATCGTGTTTTGTGTGCATTTCATGTTATTGCCCAATCGCATCGAGAGCGATCGATCCCATCGGAACAATCCCGTCGTTGTTCGAAGCATGTCAGCAGCGCCAGCAGGAGATCCGACCGTCAGTGATTTATGATTTGCACACGAAATCGTTCGTTCGGCTGAGAAAAGATCGATCCGAAGGGAAAAACGTTAGAAGTTCCGAAAAGGCTTTTATGTGATGGTTGCAAAAGCGGTTATGAGGTCAAAATTGTGCTGCCGGTGTTAACCGACAAAATTTACGACTTTTGAATTTGCTTTAATTTTTTCCGACAGACCCTTCTGTCAGGCCAGCTCCCGACCCAATTCCGAAATAAAAATAATGCTAACACTTTTTATTGTTTTTCCGGAGAAAACTTTTGTGACCCTTCAGACCACCGAGGAGGTCGGAAAACGAAACTTTCCGAAGCATTTCAATTTACCCACCCCGTTCAGATGAAGACATTAACAAATGGTGCGCTTCCACACTGTTTCCAGACTAAGACTAATCGGAACTAATTTGCATTCTTATCAGAAATATTGGGCCCCCGCGAACGTGGGAGCTCAGACAGAACGATCTGGTTGAAGCTTCTAAACAATGTCTTCATCATTTTTTATACTACACCTACTTCAAAGTTAGCTCCCAAACGAATTGAGGTTATCTAGCCATTGGGCTTAAAATTACGCGGTCTGATTATTTTCGTCTGGCTGATAGCGTTCTATCTTCTGCTGGAAGTGCTGTAACTAATGACGCTTCTATTTGCTAGTACTTTTCCATATGAACCATTGACTGGAGGACTGGTCAACTGTCGCTTTCTGGACCCTAAATTTTACTTTTTATCTATTCCTACAGTGGGAAAGTTTTTTTTTTTTTTTGTTTCGATTATAGTCGTTTTACCATCTTTATGGCATTAGCGACTTTATCATCGTTGCAGTTGGCGGATCGTTATTGAAAAACTTATCCGGTACAACTGTGTTCGATGTTTACTCTTGGGCTCTAACTCGCGGACATCGGCTCAGGAGACATCAGACTTGCTAACTGAGCTATATCTCAAGCCCCAACAGTGGGAAAGTGAAATAAAGAAATTGCACTGCTGGAAAATTCAACGACTTTCTTTACGATCGTCGCATTCCATGTTCAAAACTTTTTAGTTTGAGCATTATTTTAGTTAAAAAAGAGAAGAAAAAAATTATAGCGCAGTCCTAATAAATTCGATGTGTATCGGCAACCAAATTAATTTCGGACCAAATTCGGTAAGTTTTATACTTTTGTTGAGACATTCAAGGTGTCGAGAGTCATTTCGTAGATTAAAAAATGGGTTAGTAAATTTTCAATTTTTACTTGATTTTATCGGCTTTGTCAGTGAAAAGTGATGTCCTTTTTAGAAAGATCATCACAAGATTATGAAATTTTAGAGACGGATAGAAAATTAGAAGAAATTAAAGATGGCTAAAAAGATCAGGTTGAATTTATTAGAAGCACTATTTATCATCACATACCAAATTTTTGTTCGATCACGGGCCAACTACTATGAAAAGGCAGATACAGATAGAATTGCATCTACCATCACATATTAGTAGGCCAAGCGTGGTTCGCCTCACAAGCGGAAACTTGCAGTGAGAACGATCAAAAAGATGGTATGTGAACGCTCAGCTCCCTTTAACTCAGAAACTGATCTATCGATGTGCAGCCTTCTCAGTTTGTTATCATCGCGTTCTTTACAACCGGGCTATGGTTGCGAAACGCTAGGGTCGATAGCATGATAGTGGACTATCACCGATGCTATGATGCCGTGTTTTTTTTTATATTTTAAGCCAATGTCTGAATTTCCTGATGAAAATTAATCACCGTAGTTAAAGTTTTTACTTAATTTTATCGTTGAAAAGCGATGTCCGTTTCTGAGTTAAAGGGAGCTTATCTGAGCGATCACATCCCAAGTAACACAAATAAAGCCAATTAGCATTTGAAAGTTAAATTATGGTTTTATTATGGCATTTTATATGCAGTGAGTTTAATAGCTGTTTTGTTATGGTCATGATAAATGCTTAGATATTTGATTCAACCATTTGTTTTCAGGTAGTTCTGAAAACGCTGGTAAAGCTTTTTTTCTGGATACCGTGCTTGATTTCAAAATCATAGTAAAACTAGGTGACAGTTTTCGGTCAAAATATCAATAAGGGACACGCACAGGCTCGGTTGTTCATATTTGAATTGGAACTCCCATTTTTACACATTTTTGATAAGTCATGTGTGTTATTTTTGAGTTAAATATAAACTTTTTAAAATTCTTTGAAATATTTCAAATTACCTGAAGTGTTATTAAAATCTCTAAAATATGAGTAATGACTAGTAATGAGTGAAAGGGCCAAAGTAGTAGGAGAAATAAATTGTTGCTTGAAACCATCATTGATCCAAGAAGGCGGCTTCCGCTTGACTTTTCAAATCTTTAAATGACTGACAATCTCATGAAACATCCACAATAGGGCGTTCGCACAGTGCATTAGTATATGTAAGCCGTTGGGCAAACAAATGTGACAGCCCCATGTTAAATGAATACAAATCGTCTAAAGAAGGATATTTTTTTTTAAATTAATGAAAACTATTGAAAAGTTTCTTAAGTATTATACATTTTTCGAAAGCCAGATCATTTTTTTTACTTGTTTGTGATTTTTTCTAATTTTGAGTGAAGTTCTTTAACAAAAATGAAGACTTTGTACAGGATATGAGCGTTTTTAGTGGAAGCAGGACTAATATTGCTCAAGTTTATTAATCAATTTCGTGACGAAAACTCTTAACTTCATCTTCCTGGTTGTAAATTTTATATGATAGACCCAAACACGTGAATAAAGGATCTGGGGGAACCGTTTAATGTGCTTTGCAATGATGGTTGGCTTGTATTTCATTTTTGTTTTGCTTGGTTCCCCACTGATATCTAATAAAATAATCATCTAATCGTTTCCACATGTTAGCAAATTATCCGAAATATACTTTGTGAATGTTTTTTTAGAGAAATTGAGCATTCATTTAAGAGAAACCCAGAGAATTTTGCTTTCGCCGCATATACAAACCTCTAATGTGTGCCCAACAGACCTCTTGTATGTGTGTGTAGCAAAAGCCCTATATGGGTATTGAATGGAATGGCTAAACGAGTAGAAGTCACATTTCGTTGTCCGATGTCATCTTGAAATCCAATATGGGTTCATCCGAACCCACTTTTTTAACACCTTATTTATGGAGCCTGCAATTTTGGCGGATTTTTAATTTCATTTGTCAAATTAAAAAAAAAATCTTGAGCTTCAAGGTATTGTATATGAGCCTGTACGTACCAAAGTGGAGGCAATATACGGACCAAAATATAAAACATTATATTGCGTTTTCAACAATTTGATAGCAACTTTGCTTTGCACAAAATCTTAGGATTGCACAACTTACAACTTTCTATTGCCTGTCTTACAATTTGATTACTATTTCCTTTTGCAGGTTGCCTGAGGTTTGCACAACTTTCTACACCACTTAATACAATTTATTGTTACTGTATCCCAAAGCAATAATATTTTTCCCTTATTACGATTTTACTATGAATCGCCGTGAACATAAATACAATAGAATTTAATGTTTACTGCGAATAAAATTGAACCATATAAAACTTTATGTGTCTCTTTTCCCTCAGTCTCGAACTCACAACGTTCCGATTCCTGTCCTTCGATACTTCCTCAGCGATTTGATGTTGATACAAACAAGCAAATTTGACCATCTGCAGTTGAGAGTTCCGTTTAAAAATCAGATGATCGTATAAAATACCACTGACTGCATCATTTCGGACTCCAAATCTATTTATAGATGCCGTTTTTTTTTATACACAACTTTAACCTATCTCAGTTAGACGATTCTATTACAATCAATAATAGTATTCAGCACTGTGCGATCTTAGCTAGCTATTTACTGTACTGTTAAATGATTCGACAATCTGCAATACAGAAGCAGCATCTGATTTTATGGAATCGTTTATCACAGAACCGGATTTTTTGAAGCGTCGCCTGTGTTTTTGCAAACGCCGACTTTATGTGCCACTTTTTTCATTTTTATTATTTTTTTTCTTAATTAAAACTGCCTTCATTTTTGCAACAAAACTCGTCAAGGAATTCCAATTTTTGCAATAGTTGACATAAGATGATAACGATATTACTTAGCATAGGAATTGCATTATTAACAATTATTTACCGATTAAGTTTATCTCCATAAGCGTTTTTGAATGACAAAATGACAACTACGAATAGAATGTTTAAATTCCATTATTCGATGTTCTCACAATTATTGTACGACCTTTCATGGAAATTATATGCATCATAGATCGCAAGCAAGAAAAATGGCTTAATTGTACAGTGTGATTAAATATTGAGCTTTACACAATTCTACTGCGATTCAAAACAACTTCATTGATCTTTCTATACGATTAACAAAATGTTATCGCATTTAATGAACCATACAAACCATAAACGATAAAATATAACTTGGGTTAGTTACAACATGATGTTTATACAATTCCAATCTAAACTGGATGCTTATACAAACTACAATGAACACTACTTTACGATTTCTGGTTATCTGGAAAAGGACTGGACCTTCAACCCCATGATGCTTAAATTAATCTAGCTATAATTTATTTTAAGTTCAATGAATCAAGTTTTTATCTAATTCCTATCTACCGGATGAATGTTCTGCGTCCCATCTGTTTTGAAAGGATTGAATAATAATTTTAATACCTTAATTCCAATCAGATTTTCGTTGGAATAGTGTTGTTTACTAAACTGTGTGAAGGTGGCAAAAAGTATCGATCGATTTGTCTTGGAAAGAAAATGTCAACAATAACCAGATTTCAAAATTTCACGTTCAACATAAGGTAGCGTTTCAATAAACTTTCCCAACAGGGCAGTGTCACCTTGGAACAAATCTTCTGCCCGTCAATAAATCGGCCTTCCATTGAACTACAAATTGATGATAATATAAAGAGGAGGAATTAAGTGATAACAGGGCTGAGTCCCACCAAAGTCTGGCTTGGATCCCGTAAAACCCCAATGGTTGAGCATTAACGAGATTCCGTGTTATCATAAAATTGCAATTAAATAGACCGGATCCGGCTCCATGTGGTCAGCTTATCGTGAATGGGGAGCACGGATTGGGGCCTAGAGGTCCCAGAAATATCGAACGGGTGTGGAGCTCTCTCTCTCTCTCTGGTGGTAGCATTTCGTGGTGGTCCTCTGAAACTGGTTTGATTTTCTCTCTCCTGCGAGACGGTGGCGTTCTGATCCGGGCCGAGCATCTTCATCAGCACTTTCAGCCGAACAACCGATCGACCGTGTACCGTTTAAGCCATATTGTGAACATTGATTAACACGCATAAGCGCACACAGACACACGGAGGAGCGAACGCGAACATGGGCTTGAATCGGTTATTGGAGAGAGAAAAAGGTGTTGGCGAAACAGGGGAATCAATTAATGGGGTGCATTCGGCCACATATTTCTCCTGCTTAGCCATTCGTCGATGCCGAATCGTGTGTGGGCGTTTGATGAAGCGGTTTGACCAGCTCGTGGTTGGTCGCGGCGTGGCGTGGCTTTGGATAGCTTCCCTGGTGGCTTATGGCGATATGGATAGAAGTGATGGGAAGCAACAGAGCAAGAAAAACGATGCAAATTATGATGATGGATAATGTGTAGCCCTGAGCTACCAGAGTTTCAAAATGGAGACGGTTCTCTTGCAAGTTGAGTGGAATCTTTAGAAATACCCAAATTGGGTGACCCAATGCATTCCGAGCATTTTGGAATGTATCGGTTGAAACTCAGTTCGCGAATTCTTTCTCAGCACCGTAAAGTTATGAATTTACTATTTCACTACTGAAGTGATTTACTACTACTTTACTACTTTACTACTTTACTACTTTACTACTTTACTACTTTACTACTTTACTACTTTACTACTTTACTACTTTACTACTTTACTACTTTACTACTTTACTACTTTACTACTTTACTACTTTACTACTTTACTACTTTACTACTTTACTACTTTACTACTTTACTACTTTACTACTTCACCTCTTTACTTTTTTTTCTACTTCACTACGTTACTGCTTTACTACTGTACTACTTTTTTTTCTTAAATGCTTTACTATTTAAGTTCTATCTTCTGTATCACTTTTCAAGTTCATAACTTTCGACGTTACAAAAAATATACTTCTCATCTTAAAGATACTTCAAAGTCGAAACTGCCTATTTTGAGATCGTTTATTCACCCTGGTTTAAGTTAAATGAAAACTGAAAATGAAGCATAAACACTTTGAGGTTCTCAATTTTCAAATTAATTTTAAATAAGTGCCAAACTGAAGGAGCTCCAAAAATTAACACAATTTCTCGAGGAAACAAAACGAGAAGCATTAGCACATTTTACGAAAACAACAATTTACGGCTCCTTCTTCAGCACCAAAACAAAGAGACCTCACAATGGAACACTTTATGAGCGTTTCGTCCGGGTCGCCGAAGTTTTATAAAGGCTGTGTTTCTACTACTTTATTGCCCCAATACGCCACACTGTAATATCCTGGTGCAATAAAAGCCTTCCGAATGCACCTTCCCTCGAGAAGGAATGAAACTTTCTTCCCACACCCGGCTAGGGGAGAAGTTCCGATACAGGAACACCAGCCCTGTTCAATCCGCCACCGCCATACTGGTCCGAGGCATTTCTGGTCCGGGAAGTCCACGGTAGGCTAGAACAACAAACCATAACTTACTATTATACCTGGAACCGGGGACCCCTACATAGTCGGCCAATGAGGTGCCTTGTCGTAGTTATGTTCATCGTTCAAACAGAAAAAAAAAACTCCAAAAGAAATCCTTCCCAGCCAGTCTCCAGGAAAGGCTTTGTCGTCAGCGTGGTCGTCGTCGTCGGTGGGAGACTGAAGTTTGTACGAATAAATTAGCACATTGATATTAATTTTATTGTGTTTACTTATCAATAAATACTGGAAGGTTCGTTTGCATCAATAAGTCGCAACTACTGAGAGAGACGATGCATGTTGGCCAGGCTGGGATTTATTTATTCGGTACGTTGTAGCGTCCGTTTTGTTTCCGAACTTCTACAAAAGGAAATTGAATTCTTTAGTCACCAAATATGGCAAAAAGTACCTTATCCTTGTGAAAAGATTTACTTGAAACATTTAAACAGCTAGAATACCGTATTTGATAAGTGAGAGATAGTGGATAAAATATGTTTTAAGGAAATCACTGTCTTCTCAACAATGAACGATGAAGCGTTATTAAAATTCAATGACTTTCTGTAAATTTTTCCTCGTTTTAAGTTTGTCCTTCTAGTCCCGATTTTTTTCTCCTACAAATGGTGAAAATACGGTTTTCAAGTTTTACATAAAAATTTTAAATGAGAGTCGTTTTGACATCTTTAGATATGTCATTCTCGACTTCATATTAACGATGCAGTTGGCGGAGCGTCATTGAAAAACTTATCAGGTACAACTGTGTTCGATGTTTACTCTTGGGTTTGAACTCCTGGACATTAGTTATATCATAAGCCACTTTGAGCAAGTATGTTGAAATCACTAAAAATCTATAATTCAGAGATTGTTAAGCAAATTTCATCAAAGAATTATAAAAAATTAGAATATTTTTTACAGATTTTATGGATGAAAATAAAAAAATTAATACACACCACTGATATGATTTCTAAAGCTTATTTATGAAAATTTTATGACTTTGGAAATTTTTATTTCCAAGTAAAATTACTTACTTCTTTGATCGATGTTTGGCACAATTTTCTATAAATAAAAAAAATTCAAATAGCATCACGGATAATCGACACAGATTTTTGGTCGAATTTAAGAATTACAGATATTTTTGGTAAAAAACTCGAAATTTTTGACGACGGTTTTGATGCTGGGTCATGTTGATTAAAACATTTAAAAAGTTTCTCTCAGGCTCTGCTATCGTCTTCGAAATATTTCACATTTTGGTGGTTTCGTTTATTTTTTTTTTTTGCAGTATGTGTGTGCTTACATTACCTTTTTGTCGAGTTTAATCAATTTAAAAAAAAAATCTACTGAGCACACTTTATCTTTGCTTGAAACAAAAAAACGAATGACTTCACCAATAGACTTCGAAAGGCTTGTGATCATATTATGATTTTTTTTTGCTCATCTGACCCACTTTAAACATTTTAAATTTCAAAGTGGTAGCCAATTAATTATAACAAAATGTATTCTGAATGAAAGAAACTTCAATATTACGTTTTGCCAATGAGTGTGTGCTCATGCAACTTCAAACTAGTGAAGTGCATATTTGATCAGACCATTTAAATATTTATTATTGTTTTAATATATATCAGCATTCTAAAAAATTAAAAAAAAATTAAAATTAAAAAAAAAAGTTGCATGAAACCTCCAAAATTTGTGTATTGTGTATTGAGTGATTTGCTATCAAATGCCACTTTGAAATCCAAGATGGCGGCTTTCGCGGAACTTGAAAATGCTGTTATTCACTGAAAATCGCATGAAACAACCACTATATGACGCTTGACATAAACAGTTGAAATCAGATACAACAAGATTAAACTTGATAAAAATCAAAATGAGGCATCTTCAATATAGAGCAAACTTAAACAAGATAAAACATGACAAAACAAGATGATAAAAATTAAACTGAACAGAACGAGAGCAAAAAAGAAAGTGGGTATACATAATAATATAAAACCATATTTAAAAAGATGAAACATACTTTCAACAAATAAAAAATGATAAACTAGTTAAAACTAAATCATTTCAAATATAACAAGATTAAGCCACATAAAAATAAAACAAAACAAGATAAAAAAAAAAGTTAAAACAAGGCAAAATAATTATATGTATAACAACAATAAACAAGGTGAGACTAGAAGAGGTGAGAAGATGAGACCTGATATTATAAATCATAAAAATACAACCTGAAAGAAACCAAACTAAAAATTGTATACAAAATCGAAAGGAAAATTAATAGTTAAAACAGTCTTTTATTGGATTGATTTGATTTTTTTTTGTCATTTTTACCTACGTTAGCTTGCTTTTTTTTAAATATTTTGTTTTAATTTACTTTACCTCTCCTATCATTTATTTTTGTTTTCCCTAGCTTATTAACCTTGTTTTCTCCTGTTTACTTCTTATGTATTTTTAACATTAGTTGAACTTGTTTCGATTAGTTTGATATCGTTTATTGAATTTTATTTGTTACATCTAGTTTTGTGTTGTTAACTCTTGTTTCTTATTTTGTTTTACAAAGTGTTTTTTTTTGTTTTTGGTTGTCTAATTTTGTTCTTCCTTGTTTAATCATGAAAAATCCTGATTTATTTTGTTTCATGTTGTTCTGTATTGTTTTATTCTGTTCTATATTTTCTCATTGTCTTTTATTTTGATTTATCTAGTCATGTTTTGTTTTACCTGGTTTCAGTATGATGTATATTGTTGTTTTATTTTTGTCTTGTTTAACCTCCATCACCTTTATTGCCCTGGTTAATCTGGTTTGGTGTTGTTTTATGTTGTGCTATTTAAATTTGATCTAATTCTATCTTATTATACTTTGGTAGGTACGTCAAGCTTTGTTATTTTTTCATGTTCCGATGATTCCACTTGGTTGGTTTTGATTAATCATGATGATCTTGTTTTAATCCAGTTTTATTCAACGCACCTTAACATTACTAGTTTCTTCTAGCCTTGTTTTTATATGTTCTTTTTTAGTTTTACTTCGTAGTTTGCTCCTCGTTTCTCCCAATTTTATTTGGTTTGGTTTTTCTGCAATCATTTTGTCGATATATTTTTTTTTTGTTCTACATTTCGAATAGTTTATTTTTAATGATATATTCGACAATATACAGCATTTCAAAGATTAGCAGAAGTCACCATCACGCGTCATAGACCGTTGCAAAAAATTACTTTTAGCTCCCATATGTTTTTTTTTTTAATATTATTTGGGTAACCAAGCATCAGTGTAAAATTTGAGATGATTCGGTTGATTGCTGAATTAGCGCAACGCGTTTTAATTTGGTATTAAAATTTGAATGGAAGAAGAAATTTATGCATATTAAATTATCCAGGAAATTCAAATAAGCTTTAAATGAAGTTAATTTTTTATTATTGGTTTTGCCTATTCCTAAGCTTCATTTTTTGGTAACATGAGAACAAGCAAAGTAATTCATAAAAAAGTTTGAAAATTAAAATGATAAAAGTTATTTTAAAATGGCAGGTTTTGACCGCTAGAGTTTTCAATAATTACAAGAAATGTTTTTGTCAATGTCAAATAAGTCAACAAATTCATTTACTATGCCAAGTCGTTTTTTGCGATATTTTATTTTCATCTTACGGTTAACAAGCTTTTAAATGAGCAGTCGAAAACTCTAAAACTAAAAGAATATGTTTTAAAAACTTTTTTTTTAATAACATCCAATTTATATTCTGTGGTAAAAGTTAGGTATAAGGTTTGTTTATATGAAATGAACTGCAAAAATAAAAAAATATTTAAAATCAAACGATATATTTTTTAGAATTTTTTATATATCTCTGGAATTCTCTTTTTCTTCTTCTTCTTACACCAATATGGCCAAAACTTGTATGCATCCTGGAAAATGAAAAACTTGCGGTTCTCATTTTTCTTTTCAACATAGTGTCTGAAACATGGAACATGTATTGCTGATACTACTACGGCCAGGCCAACCATGTGATGAAAACGCAAAAGACACAGGAACGAGGGAGGGATGAAGGTGGAGTTCCCTGTAAAACGCTTCTTATGATTAAACAAGTAATAAAGGCAAATAAGGAAAATAAAATGGATTGATCTCACCCGAAACTTCCAAAGCTTGACGCCAATTCAAACAGGTAATCACATTTTTTACAGCAAGCAAGAATTTTTATGTTGGTTATTTCTTACAGACAACTTCTTATCACAATCGTTTTTACAAAAAATCTTTATCAGTTCTTGTCAGGTCCTTGTCAAAATTTCATTACTTTTACAGAACCTTTATTTTTCAGATTCTTCTTACATATCAGCAATCGCAGCAAGCCTTTGCGTGTTACCATTAGCTCACATGTTACAACCAGAAAAAATTGACCTCTGGGTGTTGAGGCAGATTTATGGACACTTAACTAATCACTGACTTGTAACAAATCTTGTTGACAAAACTATTTGCAATACATTTCCGTCACTTTCAGATGCCACGATTCCTCCTTTTCAAACACCTTTTGGAAGGTTGGCCGTTAACGTGACAGAAAAATCTTGGCCGAACTCGAGCAAAACAACATGAAAAAAAGACTTGAATGAACAACGGCTGATAGAACTTTTTGAAAAACAAAACAGCTTTCTGAAGTGTAAATAACCGAAACAGATATCCCTTTTATGAGGAATAGTTTGTCTTCATCAGCATAAAAAAAACACACAAGCAGCGAAATTTTGCAACTCCGATCACCAGCAACCATAAGGCGGAACACTACATTTTTCCGGGAAGGAACTCTTAATGAAATTCCTTATCCATTTTATTGAATAAATAACCCCTTGCTTTCCGATCACTCCAATGATAAACCGCAGTGGTGATTGCACATCTTCGTCGTTTAAGTTTAATTTTTGTAACTAGAATTTAATTGAAACAAAATTTTTGCGGACGAAGAAAAAACGCGTGCGGCTCGCACAAGTCATCGCCTACTTCTTTCTGTTCTCTGGAATTTTTGAATGAAAAATTTTGCTATCCCTTACATCTTGGATTTCAAGTTGGCGTCAGAGAAGAAAAAAGCGACTTCTTCTAGTTTAGCCAAAACCCATATTGTGGCGGTTTAATGCGGGTTTTTGTCAATTGCAGCATTTAAAGTTCAGCGGGAGCCGTCATTTTGGATTTCAAGATGGCATCAGAAAACTGAATTCGACTTCAACTCGTGGTTTCATTCCAGCGGTCATTCACAATCAATCCCTTAAAAATTACGCTATGTTTATGGATTCACAATGTCAAGTATTTGAAAATATTTTTTCAGGCCTTTTTTCAATAAATTTCATCATGTTTGCGACGTCATAATGTCATATATTACAATTATATTCATTAAAAGACGTTTTCGCGAAATTTTCAATTTTTTTTTCTCACAAACATAAATAATTCATTAAAATTTTCTTATTCCAAATATTTGACGAGGCACAATTATTTTAAGATACTATTTCAAACACATGTTACCTAAAATCTTGACTGATAGTAGAAAAGATGCTCAAAACATGGATAAAACTTTGCTTTTTTGTTAGTAATTTCACCAGATCATATCTCATTAATGCAACCATTATGATTTTCGGAAAAATAAAAAAAAACCCCTCGGAGAACTCACGGAATCGAAGAAAAAAAAATGGCTAACATATAAAAGCTTTATGAAAGCTTTGGTGACCAAAATTTTACAGTATAATGAATTTATAGAAGTTTAAAAAATTGACTATGATGACGTTTCTAAGGCCTAAGAGGCAGATTTTAGTTTTATAAGAGTTCTGGTAATGCATACAATGCGCTTTAGCCTTTTTTTTTTAAATGTTATGTTCATTCAAATTGTGTTTTTTTTTTCGATTTTGAGCTCAGATTCGAATCAAAGCCTCTGTAAAAATGTGAATTTAATTTTTTAATTCGATTGACTTCCTTAAGTATCGTATCTTTTTTTCCCACAGTAATTTATCAGTAACGTCAATGACAATGGCTTCAATTGCAAGTAAATTAATGAACTTGAACCATTCAAAAAAGAGAGAAAAAAAATGAAAGCAACGTTGGCTAACTGCTCATTTCTCAGTGCAAACTCTAGAAATCCCGCCCCAGATGATCTGGTTCTCGGTAGCCACCATTCGCTGCTAGTTGGGTAAGTTCCGATTACCTGGCCACCTCGGCTGCTCCAGAAGAAGGGTAAAAACTCGAGTAAATAATTTTTAATCCTCCATGAAATATCGCATAAAACTGTCATCCAGTGGTCAAACCTAATGGACTTGCGCTGATAAGACGGAAATGTTATGTTACTGCCGGCCATTACTTCTGCTTTGCTTAATTTACCGCACAGAACCCAACTCCTGGGCGGGAATCGTTCGTGTTCCCCATTGGAAATCGCGTTTCTCCGGCAGCCAAAAGGAGCTGGAACTGGAAGATCCCACACACGCGGAGCAGAAAATCATCATCGTTCGTTCGTTGGGACTTCAATCGTTTGCGCTTTATCTAGGCCGTTTTTTCTGTCTCGAAACTGTATCTGCTGTCTAGTTAGCTGTAACTCGTTTAAACCCTACGGGTTTTCCTTTTTTTTTTCAATACTAAACAGAACCATCACGAGACCCTCACGTTCAGCCATTATTATGGTCACAGTTTATGATGAGACGAAACCAATGAAACTGCGCGCCTATCTCTTCACCTGTTTTAATGAGAGCAGCCATTCCTAGTTCACGCTGAAGTAAGTGCCGATTCCCACCCCTTGGTGGTTTTCGCAGTAAGGTTTAAAGGCTGTTTTTTCTTCGAACCAGAAACATCCCATTATCACGTTAAACGATGCTAGAAGTTGTAATAATTTTTAGCGATAAGTTTTTTATTTCTTAGTTTTAGGTTTTCCTGGACCGGAACGTGGATTTGAGGAACAATCTTTGATAACCTATTTCTGGATAGGGTTTAAGCCTAATTGGCATCATGTTTGCTCTTTTTTTTTTCAAATAAATGCTTAAAAACTTAACTTTGAAAAATCAATAAATATCATCAATAATTAAACTATTCTATAACATTCTATAACATTCTATAACATATTTATAACTGTAGGTAACTGTGGTCCAAGACCAAAAAAGACAGAAAGTACATACCGTCAACAACATGCAACACTTTTTGCTTTTAAAGAAAAATTATATGTTTTGTACCAAAAATTTTAAGGTTGGTGGGCATCAAATTGACGTGGTCAGAAAAATTATTGGTTTCATCAGTTATTTTAAATTTTCAAAAACAAGCGATTTTCACCCAACTAAGAAAAAGGGGCAACATGCAATAGACAGCAAAATTTAATAAAAATGTATGAAATAAAAATTGAAGTTTTTGATAAGTTTGTGTTGCCATAAAGACGCATAAAAAAAAATTTGTAATATTTGATGTGATTGAATAATTCTACCGAATCAAAGCAATCGAATGATTCCCTTTAATTCGACCACGGTATAAGAATTGTTCAGATACCAGTATTTTGATAGCAACTAATACTATCTTCTTCTGTGAGAGTTAACGTTTACAATCGAAAACTCTCACTGAAGAAGATAGTAAGTTTGGTAAGTTGCTATCAACATATCGGAGTCTGAACTTTTCTTATACTGTGGTTGAATTAAAGGGAATCTTTCGATAGCTTTGATTCAAACAAAAAATCAATTTTAGTTATTTTTGGTTTTGTAAGAACTAAATTTTACATTTTTTCTGTCAATAAAGTTGATATGTGAAGAATCATATGGGTGCTGCAAATACATTTAGGGGTAAAAGGACATTTAAGATGTTTGGACAGATGATATTTTAATGATATCGAACGCGTGATGCAAAACAATCATTTACCCACCCATGGGAATGAGATTTACAAGGTGTCAATTTGATTTGAATTTTGCTGCATTTCATCTCAGACGAGTAACTGTTAAAAAAAATAATTAATTTTAAAAAAAATTGGAGATTGTTCAAAAAATATTTATACACCAACAGTGTTGGTCTAGAGCCATAAATCCAATATAAAGTTTGTGGCAGATATCATTAAGCCAATCCCTCAAACTGATTACAGCTTTCTACGGCATGGAAAAATGCTAAAATTTTTGAATATATTGTTTGATTTTTTTAATTTTCTAAAAGAATCAAAACTTTAGACAAACTAGCTTCAGATTTGATAATGTATATCATCATGATTTTGTTATCATTGAATGAGAACTCGAATAAGTACTGTGGTATACAAATGTGTACCCCTTGTAGCAGCCCGTTTGACGGTATACATAAAGCTAAATATATCCGACCGCAGTGCATTAATTTCAATTTTTCGGTCGTAAGGGGTTGTTTCAGATGACAAAATTTTCTGCTGTCATGATTTCAATATATAAAATATATACTTATTCAACCACACAAAATGCTGAAAGATGAAAGTGCCATGAGCGTGCCAGTTCAACCCTCATTCGACCCTGAAATTTTAACCCGTTACAGTCCCTGGAGTGTCAATTTGAAACTCTTGACCAAACCAATATATCTCTCTTGTTTTCCTTCCAATTTTTACAAAATTTATAGTTTTGGCTGGTAAACGGTGGATAATGTGCAACACGAGACCCCATAGTGGTCATATCACCTCTTATTCACAACTCCTATCTCTACCTCCCCGCGGTGCCGGCTGGGGTGCGAGTAACCTAAGCGGAGATCGGGTACCCAACCCCGGTGGATGCTTTGGTCGCATGCAGACTGAGAAGGTGGCCGCACGCGTCTGTTCCCCAGGTCAGGGGCGGCGTGCAACAACAACCGAGCGTCTGTTCTCCAGGTCAGGGGCGGCTCAAACAGCGTCTGTCTTGCAGCAAGCGGCTGAATTTATGAAATGCGGCTCCCGCCAGCTAAGTCCAAGATGGCAGCCCCATCGCGGGATAGGGACTTAAGGCTAACAACCTACTGCTCCTGATATCTTGTATTGTTACAGAAACTGAGAAAAAATAACCGAATTTAAACTTTGGCAACGACTTTTAGCATGAAAACACGGACTAGAATTGGAACTTGGAATGTTTTGACCCTTGCCCAGAAAGGAAAGCTGGCTCAACTTGCTAGAGAAGCTAGCCGCCTCAAGCTAGAGATATTGGGACTGAGCGAAGTCCGTTAGCCTAACACTGGAGAACACAAGACACAGTCCGGGCAAGTACTGCTTTACTCTGGCATACGAGGAGAACATGCTACTCGGGAACGAGGAGTTGGTTTCCTGTTAAGCCCGCAGGCCCATGCGGCCCTCATAAGATGGGAACCGATAAACGAAAGAATAATCGTAGCCAGATTTAAAACACGGGTTAGAACCCTTACAATGGTCTAGTGTTATGTGCCAACTGACGTTGCCGATTTGCAGGAGAAAGAGCAGTTTTACAGTCAATTGAACAGCGTGGTTGAGAGAATTCCGAAGGGTGACATTCAAATCCACTTAGGCGACTTCAACGCAAAGATTGGCTCCGATAATCAGGACTTTGAGCGCATCATGGGGCGCCATGGTCTAGGACAGATGAGCGAAAACGGAGAGCTGTTTGTAGAATTTTGTGGCAACAACAACATGGTGATCGGTGGATCGCTCTTCCCCCATCGACCAGCACATAAAGTCACTTGGGTATCCCGAGATGACCGAACAGAAAATCAAATTGACCACATCTGCATCAGTCGAAAATGGAGAAGGAGCCTTCTTGATGTCCGCAACAAACGAAGCGCAGACATTGCATCTGACCATCACCTCGTCCTTGGCGAGATACGACTGAGAGTTGCGCGTGTCCAACGGCGCGAGGAGAAAGTCGGGTGTCGATTCGACGTCCGCCAGTTGGAGAATCCAGAGGTGAAAAGGGCATACTTTGAACAGCTAGGATCCCGAGCCTCGGAGCTGCCGACAGACGGAACAGTCGAAGAACAGTGGTGTGGAATCAAGAATGCCTTTATCACGACGAGCCATGGTACTCTCGGTAAAGTTTGTGGAAGACGAAGTAAATGGATGTCGGACGAAACCTGGAGGATGATCGATGATCGGAGAAAGGCGAAAGTCGGAATTGAGCTGGCATGTACCGGGTCAGCCAAAGCAGCCGCCCGCTTACGATATGCGGAGCTGGAAAAGGCAGTTAAACGAGCTTGTAGACGAGACAAGAGAGCCTGGACAAACTCCCTAGCCGAAGAGGGAGAAAGAGCCGCCGCCATTGGAGATATCCGATTATTATATGATATTTCTCGCCGCCTCAGTGGTGCAAGGACTAATGCAAGAATGCCGCTGAAAAACCGAGCAGGTCAGCTGCTGACAGATCGAACAGATCAGCTCAAGCGTTGGACTGAGCATTTTGATCAACTTTTCCGAGTTACAAATAGCAATGGCCTACAGAACCCGCAGCTCGAGGCGCCCACAGTAAGTCGCATTAATGGCGTCAACTCGGAAGCGCCCTCGCTGGCCGAAATAGAAGCGGCAATCAAGGACATGAAATCCAACAAAGCGTCTGGAATCGATTGCATTCCTGCTGAAATGCTCAAAGCCGACCCTGCCTTGTCAGCACAAATGTTGCACCGTCTTTTCGCTGACATTTGGGATACTGCAACATTCCCGGCCGACTGGATGCAGGGTATCCTCGTAAAGGTCCCAAAGAAAGGAGACCTAACAGAGTACGGTAACTGGCGTGGCATAACTTTGATCTGTACAACCCTCAAAGTACTCTGCAAAGTGATCCTGAACAGGATCCAGGAGAAAATCGACGCTACACTCCGACGGCAACAAGCTGGATTCCGATCCGGACGATCATGTGTGGACCACATCACAACGCTACGAATAATACTGGAACAAATCAACGAATTCCAGGACTCTCTTCTGCTGGTGTTCGTTGATTTCGAAAAAGCATTTGACCGACTGAACCACGAAAACATCTGGGCTGCTCTTAGACGACGAGGGGTCCCAGAGAAACTGGTCCATCTCATCGAAGCACAGTACGAGGCATTTTCGTGCAAGGTCTTGCACGATGGTGTCTTGTCCTAACCAATCCCGGTAACTGCTGGAGTGAGACAAGGATGTATTTTGTCACCGCTGCTTTTTCTCATCGTAATGGATGAGATCTTGACTGGATCGATTGACTGTAGACCAAACCGAGGATTGCCGTGGAATCCTTCAACCATGGAGCAACTGAACGACCTTGACCTGGCAGACGATATTGTTTTGCTCGCCCAAACACAACAAGACATGCAGAGCAAACTCGACGGCCTCACCGAAAACTCCAAGGCAGCAGGTCTCAAAATCAATGTCGGAAAGACCAAGTCGATGGAAATCAATACAGAAAATCGTTCCAATTTCGTGGTAGCTGGACAACAGGTTGAGACAGTGGAGTGCTTCCAGTATCTTGGTAGCCAGATTACGCCTGATGGTGGTACCAAGAAGGACATCGAAACCCGGATCAGAAAGGCCCGATTTGCGTTTGCGAGTCTTCGAAACATCTGGCGGTCACGAACTAAGATCCGAATCTTCAACTCAAACGTCAAATCCGTATTTCTGTACGGGTGTGAAACTTGGTGCACATATGCGGTGACGACGCGAAAACTGCAAGTTTTTGTGAATCGCTGCCTGCGGAACATCATCCGCGCTTGGTGGCCTGGCAACTGGATCTCAAACGTTGAACTTCATCGCCGGTGTCATCAAAAGGCGCTAGAAATCGAGATTCGGGAACGTAAGTAGAGATGGATTGGGCACACGCTGTGAAGAGATGAAAACGAGATTTGCAGAGAGGCGCTTGACTGGAATCCAGAAGGGCATCGAAGAAGAGGCAGGCCCAAAAGCTCGTGGCGGCGAAGTCTAGCCGCTGAAATCCGCACAGTTGACGAGAACCTTGGCTGGCAGCAAGTGAAGACGCTGGCTCCGGATCGCCAGCAGTTGAGATCTTTTATCTCAGCCCTATGCGCCGGTCAATCGGCGTTGGACCCTTAGGTTAGGTAGGTAAACCTTGTAACGTAACTCAAATATGTTTTCATACAATATTCTAAATCTGAAAAGCATGGCTTGGAAAAAGACTGTAGGTCTGCTGGCTATGGAAGGCTAAACAAATCACTCAGTGTTCAAGAAAGCTGAAGCTAAAAGCTATACGTTGCACATAATAATACACTTTTTGAAAATTTTTAAGATCACAAAACTTGTTATAATGTGGTATATAGCCGTAATTTTCAATCAATGAACCGTTAAAATTGTTTAAGTCACACCAGATAAATTTTGGAAAGAGGATTTAAAAGTTGTCATAATTTGGCACATTTTAGCACTTTTAGATTGTCAAAATACGAAACACAGAATTTTTTCAAAGATAGCTGATTTTCAAACTTATTATCAATTTGAAATTTCTCAGATTCTCTTGCACTTAAATTCAACTTTGCACTGGATTTCGAGTATATACAGGGTCCGCCAATTGAACTGCTACAAAACTTTAGGAGTGGTTATTACGAATTATACAAAACCAAGTTAGATGACACTTTGTCATCTTGTTAACATTATGTCTAAGATGTCAGAGGATATTTTTGTTAATTTTGTAATGAAGTATTTTTTTTTTTTGTAAAAATAGTCCTCGAACCTTAACGTAGTGCTTTGAATGCCTAGTTCCATGCTGTGAAACGGTAGAAATAAGACATATTTCGTGAGTTGTCCAATGAGTGTTTTTTTTTTTTTATTTTGGCTCGCACTTGGAAGATACCTGGAGATCAGAAGTACCCAAGTATAGTATGGTGAGGATCGTCAAGCTACAGTGGCGACACCTACCATGGTGAAGACCATCAAGATGCACCCTGAGAGAATTTCTCGGCGTAGTAACACTAAATTGGCGATAGATTTTAATACACCGGATCAAAATCGCCGTCAGATCTTGGAAAATGATCTTTAGGCCCAGCCTTATAAGACCCTAAGATTTCAAGATCTCTCGTTTGAACAGAAGCAGAAGCGGGTAGAAAGGGCGAAGGCGCAGCTTACGCGGTCCGCGCATGAAAAATTTGGAGAATATCGTGTCTGCCGATAAATTCATCGCCGTTCAGCGGTTCGTGAAAAAACAGAACTACAGATTTTGGTTGCCATAAAGATCAACAACCTATGCAAACGTATTAAAGGCCACAAGACTACAGAAATCTGTCTTATTAAAGGTCTGGGTTGGAATCGCCCGTACTCTCCTGGTGATTTTTGCCGTGTGGCAGCGGCCTAAAGAATACTGCCACTGGGATACTGGTCCATGTCGTACGAGGCGACTTATCCAGTACTTCCCAGATACGTTCATCTCATATTTCTGTCTATTGGAAATCAATGAGGCTGTATCTGGGCGGGGGAGAAAATAGGTCAAGGTCAATTATTGCATGCAGAGTTCAAGAGTTTTTCAAGTTCAAAACATTGGAAAAAAATGTTTTGAATTTGAATCAGTTTTAAATTCTTGCTAGTATTTTTTAACCTTTGTACGTATTTTCTCTCGAGAAGGGTATGCCAATAGTGCATATGTTGTAAATGCATTTGCACAAGCTGTATTGTTCCATATTTTCTCGTTTTACCAATTTGGAATATGATTTTTCATTTATCTAATCTCTTTGCTCTCCTAGTAACTCCGTTCAATAAAATCTCTTTACATGTGTCAAATTTGAATCGCAAACGCATCGCTGCGGTCCCATTGCTTTTGGCTATCTGTTAATATTAACCGATTTGAAATCATAGAAGAATATGATCTAAATTACATCAGTTATATATAGTATTCAGTCCCTTCTATCTTTGGATTGGTAACAGAATTTTGTCGAGGTAAATGTCCGTTCATATAAAGATATTTAATTGTTAAAATTGCGTCATGGTTATTCAATCATTGAAGCCGTACAAATATCGTTTCCGTGGAAAAAAAATTCAAATTGAAAATTTTTTTTTTTTTAGGTTGCCAAAAGGCTTCAATATTCCGTACTAAATCAAGTTTTTGATCAAATCTTGTATCGCATGTCGACAGTCATATCTGTTTCACCTAATATATGTCACTTCTCTTGAATTGACACATGTTCCCTTAGCTTTAGAATGGTTATAGAGTTAAGAAGAGTCAAAGCTCCTTTAATATCGTACTCTGATATTTCGTATCATACGTCAATCCTTGTTCTGGAATCCACTGCTACAGCTTCATGCTAACACTGCATATCGCTTGTTTCAAATTTGGCGTCACAGAAGCTCATTGTAGTCGTCTAACCAGAGCGCTAACTGGTCAGTTAAATAAAAATATATAAAATCAAGATAATGTGCTCTGAATCTCCTGTATGGTTAAGCTATGATTCAGAGGTACTATTGTACCTATATTTACCTTCCACTTAGTGTGTACATGTCCCTCTTTTGCCCGACTACATTTCTTTAATGTATGTAAGAATTTAAAAAAGTAAGTTTAAAAAAAGTCCTTATTTCCAATATTATGATTAAAAAAAGCTTCATTGCTTAAAAATCCCTATGTGGATAGGCTAAATGCCAACTTTGCCATTATAAAATCGTTTAATTGCCCTCATAGTAGCATCCTGGTTAGAACATGTTCTGATCATTGTAAACTCAAATCTCCTGAATTTTGTAGTAGTGAATCATTAATGTGTGATTCTTTTTTGCTCATATATGCCTGTTTTTCGTTTGCTAGAAAGCTTTTATGTACTCTCGCCTATCCTGTTATAAGTGTATCTAATTATAAGAATTTAAACTAATATAACAATCTGTCATTTTTCACCCAATGTGGTTATAAGCTTCAATGCTTCAAAATCCCTACGTGGATCGGCTTTATGCCCAGGTTTCGTAGAGGACCAAATGTCCTCTCATATTGCATTCTATACTAACGGTTCATTATCAAACGGCCGTGCAGGTGCAGGAATTTACTGTCACGAGTTGAACATAGAACATGCTCAGCCTCTAGGAAAATATTGCACAGTCTTTCAGGCTGAGCTATATGCTATTATGTATGGAGTGAAAATTGCACTTTAAAAGAAAATTATGTTCAGAACAATTTATTTCTGTTCAGATAGCCAAGCAGCTATCAAATCACTTAGTGCTTCCAGTTCTAGATCAAAACTGGTAATCGCATGCCGGAAAGCAATCGAAGAACTTGCTGAAGGCAATGGATTAAACCTTCTATGGGTACCCGGACATAAGGGAATTTTTGGAAACGAATGCGCCGACGAACTCGCTAGAGCTGGATCGGAAAAGGAATTTTACGGACCAGAGCCGGCTGTCCCAATATCACCATGTTGGTTCAGAAACCAAATTCAAACTTGGTCCTCCAACCAGCATAAACGATACTGGGAAGAGTTGGACACTTGTCGCCAAACTAAATTATTTTTAGAAAAACCATCTCCAATCATATCGAGTTACTTATTAACTTTAAATAAATCTCATTGCAGCATCTTGATCAGAGCACTCTCCGGTCATTGTAAACTCAACTATCACATGCACAACATTCAGCGTGCTGAATCTCCAGTATGTGGTAGTTGTGAATCAGATGTGGAAGATCCCTCATTTGCCAGACTACGTTTTCGTACTCTGGGATCTTACGCTATAAGCGAATCTGAGTTTAAGAAATTAAACTTAAAAGACGTGCTATCATTCCTTACCGAATGTAGAAAAGAGCTTTAATGCTAATAATCCCTAGTGGATAGGCTTAATGCCATCTTAAATAGATTGAATTTATTTCTTCCTTTTATAGGTTTTTCAGGTTTCTCAGGTAAATGATGAAATCTTGGATAAAATAAAAGGCTAGGCACAATTTTCCCGTATGTTTTGATAACATGCCGCTATTAAGCCTACCCCCATTCTGATACCTGATACTGATCGTGTCTGCCGATAAATTCATCTTATTTAGAATCGACTGCAATTTGTTTATTTAATAAATAGCCAACCAGTCTAATTTATCCGAACATGAAGTGTTTATTTAACCGACGTTTCGGTGCTGATTGGCACCATCCTCAGGGTAACTGGGATTTTAAAAAGAGTTGTTGTAATTTTATGATAGTGTAAAGTGTGAGTTATGTTTTGGTCCTACTTACAATAATGTATCTGTTCTTTGTAATAATGCTTATGATAAGCCTATTGTCGTTTTGTTGGTCACTTGGTAGTTTGCACATGCTGTAAGGTCAAAATTTTTGGTATACATTATTTTAAATTTGAACTGTTCTCAAAACATTTTTTCGATTTCTTACAGAGCTAATTTTGGTCTCGTTATCTATGGTGGTCACTGAGATACTGTGGGTTTATGGAAATGGTAGCAAGTTCATTCATGTTGTGAGTGTTCATTTTGAGAGATATTTTGGGAGGACTTTTTCTGTTTTTGTTTGTGTTGGTTTAATCTGTCAAAGATCGCTGCATAGGCTGTGTTGAGATTATCTACGTCTGCTCGTTTGTTTACACTTTTTTCGGCTATGTAAATGTGACACATCTCTAGGAATTCTAGGTTTTTGTGTCTGAGTGTGCTGTCAATAATTCGGGTATTAGGGAGATCGAACCTGTGTTTGTATTCAATACAATGCTCGATTAGGGCTGATGTTTGCTTCAATTTTTCCAGAAGAGAGATTGTGTTTGGGTCTGTGTGGGCTATGGAGTCTATCTGGTTCATTAGCGTTTTGTGTCCGGAGAGCCTATCACACAGTCTCTGACGTGTGAGGCCGATGTATTGGTGATCACAGTCGAGACAGGGTATGGAGTATATGAGTTTGGATCGATCCTCTTTGAGGATGGGATCTTTCATTTTGCTGTATAGGTTTGCCATGGAATTAGTTTGTTTACTTGCGATGACGATGGATGGATAGTCGGGTTTCAACATTTTTCCCAACTTTTCCGTTAAATTGGGAATAAACGGAATAGAGAAATACCTGGTTGGCTTGGGAATCGATGGCATGCTATCTACCGGATTATTTGGAGTGGACTTGGCTGGATTTGTTGGTGATTGCTCTGGATTATTGGATGGAACGTTCTGGTGAAGTGAAGTGGTTATGAGTTGGTCTGCTGGAATTTCTTCGATCATGTTTGCTGTGTTTTGTTGGTCGGTGGATGGTGGCTCGGTGATGCGATTTGGCTGGCTGGAGTTTAATCGGTCGGTTTGGAGGATTTGCTGTTTCGTTGTGCTTTGGCTTGGGTGATTTTCTCGCCTGGTTGGTGGGGCTGTGGGTGATGGATCGGTTGGTGGTTCGGCTGGTGGCGGTTCTGCAGGAGGTGGATTGGCGGATGGTGGATCGATGGCACTTGTTTCCATGATGTTTAGAACAGTATGAGTAGGTGGCTCGGTGGGTGGCACGATGGGTTGAACATAAGTTTGGGGAGGTGCAGTAATATTTTTCTGTTGTTGTAGGTTGATGAAGCGGTTTATGAGGGTCTTGGGATAGTTATTCATCTGTAGGATTTCATGAATAACTTGGATCGGATTCTGTTCTGTTGGATTTCGTGACATGAAGGTGACTCGGTGGATGAAATTCCTGGCGACGTTGATCTTGTGTTTGAGTTGGTGGCAAGAATCGTAGCTTAGCATACGTCCGGAAGCTATGCTTTTCTTGTACCATTCGGTAGTTAATTTTTGGTTAGGTTTTCTGGTAACTATCATGTCGAGGTATGGTAGCCGGTTGTTTTCCTCGGTTTCCATGGTGAATTGTAGTCTGGGTTCTTGCGCGTTGAAATATTCTAGGACTTGTTCTTTAGAATCTTTGGGTATGGCTAGGAAAAGATCGTCAACATACTTCTTCAGGAAAGGTATTTTGAAAGGTAGTTGTGCTAATGCTCGGTCGATTATCCCTTCCAGGCATATCTCAGCTAGAATCGGACTCAGGCTACTCCCCATGGCGGTCCCAAAAGTTTGGATATAGGTTTGATTTTTATATTGAAAATAGCTTGAGCTCATGCAAAATTCGATCATCTCGAGGAACAAATCTAGGTTTATGTTGGTATCAATTTCGTTCCATCGTTCGATTATGGTTTTGGTAACCAGATGTCTGGGAGCATTAGTGAAGAGTGAGACCACATCCAATGAGACGATTATGTACCCTTCTGGTAGAGTTACTGAGTTGACTTCTTCGCAGAAAACATACTCCTTTCCTGCAAAGGAAAGTACAACACCTCGAGTTCATTGCTTATCAAGGTTGCTGAAAATAATTCTGCGGTTTTTAGAAACAAAAATCTAACTTTCTGTGATTTTAGCCAAAAATACTGTGATGGATTTCTGTGATGCTTTTTCCTTCAATTTCGTTGAAAATTTATGAGAAACTGGGTCGTTTCTACATATGAGTAGTGTAAAAAAATTTATAATTACGGATCTTATCATATTGTTTTAATTTGAAGTTCAAAATTAAAATTTTGTATTGACCAAAAAAATCATAATTTTGGAAATCCGTTCGAATTTGGAAAATTATGTGAACTGTTACTTTAATTTGTCGGCCTTAGCGGTGAAAAGTGATGTCTTTTTAGTAGGGACATCTAAAGCTTATGAAATTTTACAGGTGGATAGAAGGTTAGATGAAAATGAAAGATGTTGAATATGAGCGGGTAGAATTTATCAAATTTTTGTTGTGATATGTGATGATATGCTTCTAAATAAATTTTACCCGCTCATTTTCAACATCTTTCATTTTCATCTAACCTTCTATCCACCTGTAAAATTTCATAAGCTTTAGATGTCCCTACTTAAAAGATATCACTTTTCACCGCTAAGGCCGACAAATTAAAGTAACATACAAACATTACGGTGGTTAATCTCTTCATTGAAATTATGTGAAATCTTTGAATAAAGCTTAGTGCATTTAGAAATGGGACTGTTACGAATGCGTGTATCTCAAAAACTATTCGATTGATCGAAATACTTTCTATGAAGGAAATGAAGGTAATCTTATGATAATTCATGAAAGAAATTTGAAAAAAATATTTATCGGTGTTTGTTTTGAAAAATATCTACTTTATTCTAGGTATCTCCTTTTGGCCAGCGCACAGTTTTTTCAGTCATGATATTGATAAGTTTTTCCAACTTAAACTTCGTCAAATCTGTATTTTAGGTGGCTGCATTTTCCTCCTTCAATTTGTGTTAGTGTTCGGTGCAATACTTATGTTTTTGAAGAAACTATGGGCAATTTTGTGGACAGAGCTGTTTCGAAATGAACAAAACTTGATTATTGTTGATCCATTTAAAGGCGTTTTAAATGGAATTTCTGCTGGTAAATCTGGTAATAACAAAGTAAAACCATCATGAGATTGAACTTCAAGAATAATCGGTTAATATAGAACGTAGGTTTCGAAGGGTATATACATGATTACTCTTTTTTTGCTTTTAAAAACAAAAAATATTTTTTTTCTTTTTCTCTTACATCGTAAATATCTCAAAAACGCGTAAATTTAAATTTTGAGAAAAAAGGTCTGAAAGTAGTTTTCACAGGCAGCCAAATGCTGTCAAAGTTTTGAATGTCTGATACTAGTAAACGAGCTTTTAGCAGAAGAAAGTGTCCCATTTCTAAAAGAACCAAGCTTTATTATAAAATTCTGTGTTCTATGGCACAGAATCTGTGCTGAAAATTTGCTGAGAATTCAGCGAAATTAAACATTTTTCTGTGATTTCGGCATGCTTGATACCTGGCCCTGTTGATACCGAGAAAAATTCACGATCCGACATCAAGAGGGCTCTCAGAAGTAAAAATGGCTAGTCGATGTAACATTCATTGCAACCGTTAGGAAGAAATGCTTGAACTTTGCGAACGATCTTAAAGGCAAACACCGACTTAGCCGATTTAGGCTTTACAGACTGAATAAACGAGCACAACTTAAGATTAACATTCAACACCAATTACCGAGATGGGAATCGAACCCATGCGTCTACTGGTCGTTAAGTTGCTATAGTTGTTGCTATTTTAAAAACAAGTAACATATTTTGACTTGATTTTCTTTTGAATTTTGAAGAATTTATCTCTTTTTCCTTATACGGTTTCTTACTTTAGTCCCATTAAATTCTGATGATAAAAATTAAAGTAGGTGTTTCACATTAATTAATCAATTTTCAGATGGCTCTGTTTGGCAATAAATGGGTTCTCAAAATTGGATCTAAATATCTCCGGCTTGAAGACACAAAAAATTCAAATGATAGAAAATACCCAATTGAAAAAATAAACGATCTTATCGATTTTTTCAGGCTAAAGAATCCATCCCAAAAATCACTAATCTGAGTTGAAAAGATAATTTTTTCAATGATCCACCTAAGATCGAACATTTCTAATCTATTCAATCTGGCTGTATCACTTCAAAATATTTTAACCGTGATAAACCAAAAAATGACATGTGAAAAAAATGTTACTAATTCAAATTCTCTTCGCTCGTTTTCAACGCATTTTCATTTTTTCAAAACTTCTATGTGTCTTAAAAATTGAAAATTTTGAAAAGTTCCTACAAAAAGAGTACAACTTCAACTTTTAAGTGAGTTAACAATATTCTGCCTAAATTGGGTCATCATTAATGTAAGTTTCCATATGATCTGGAACTTTATACGTACCTTAAGGGGGGGTAGGGTCTAACGGGTAAAAAAACACCATTTTCACGATTTTTTTCTAGAGCTATCGTTCAAACAAATGTATTCAAATTTTTTGCATTATACAAAGAATTGTTAAAAGAACATTTAGTATTTTTTTCGTAGAAAAATATTGAAAAATGAGCCGGTGCCGGAGCACTTTCGAGGATGCCTTTTAGAAAACAGGATTTGCGGTGGACACTGTATCTCAGCACAGAATCATCTGAAGTCAAAAAATCAGAGCAAAATATTTTTAATAGATGTTTTTCTGGACCCCAACGTTTTTATTTAACTTAAAAAATTCTTTACGAAATTTTTGTGGCTGTTTGAAGTAAAAACTACGATTTTTCACGAAAAAATCTGCCATTTTTTATCTGTAAAATCTCTCCAAAGTAAAAAAGAAAAAAGAAAAACGTTGGGGTCTGGTATTTCATATGTAGAAAATATGTTCCAAATTAGAAAAGAATCGGATAAGTAGTTTTCAAATGACGATGTCCACGGACTTTAAAAATGTGCTTTCGAGAAAAACGCGTTTCAAGTTTCTGCTCTTGCTTTCTTGCAGTATTAGATAGGAGGACATAAATGCCTATAATTTCTACAGTTTTGCTTCAATTGACTTCAAAATTTGACCCAATATTCTTAAAATGTTTTACAATGAGAAAATAAAAAAAAATCGATTTTTTGAAAGTGTTAGACCCTACCACCCCCCCCCCCCCTTAAGTCAATTTCGTGTCTGAAATACTCCTGTATAGAAAATTTGGTCAGCTATGTACTATATATTTTAATCAGTTAATCTTTCTCTACGTTGTGAATATAAATACATATATCTGACATCTTCACGGCAAACGACGCGATTCATAAGTTAATACCTAGGTGTATCACAAGGTAACGCGTCTTCAAAGCAACAAGTCGCACGTTCGAAATGTCGCATCCCCCCGATACACAAACGCGAAACCATTTCCATCCCTTCATTCCCATTCGACTACTTCCGTTCAACGAACGCCACCTATCCGAAAAGCTTTGCAACTAACGCTTGAAAGCTTGCGGCGAAGGCTCAGGCTCAGGCTCCGGTGTCATTCTACGACACGGGATAGAGGATAAGAAAAATGTTTCTCTTTTTGTTCACACCTCTGCTGACAGCGACCCGTTGACGAAACTTGACCGAATGACCGATGCAAGAGCCCTTCTACGATATTTTCTCACCTTCTCCCACAAGCGATGTTTTTGGGTGGTCCATTTGGTAGTTTCATAGAAAAGTTTCAAACCAATCGGGCTTCTCCCTCCTCCAACGAGTTTTAATTTTTCGAAAACAAAAATTCAATTTCCACCTTAGCAAATGAGTGAATGATTTATCCGGCAATAAAAGTGCTGGGTAGGTACCTTTAATGGGCAAATAGTTTTGTAATTTTTATGACTCTCTTCGCAACCAAACATACCTACGCAGATGATGATGGCCGTTGATGGAAAAGTGCCATCATCAGTGACGGTTGGCGCTTTTATGTTACCGACTGATTGTGTTATGCTGAGTTATTCATGTTTCAACTTCTGGCTATTGATCTTTTATTGCTTATGGTTGCTCAATTATTTAATGCAGCCGAAATTGATTTTCAATATTGAAAGGGTTGATGCTGTTGAAATGAAGTGACTTTTTGTCACCACCAGCACTACTCAAAATGTCATAAAGTTAAGAAAGTGATAAGCTTTTACAGCTTAACTAATTTTATTACAACTTACTTACTTAATGATTTCTCGTCGATTTTCCGGCGCATAGAGCCGTGGTAAAAGACGTCCACTGTTAAAGATCCGGAGGCAGTGTCTTCACTTGGTCCTAGTCAAGGTTCTCTTCGACAGTTAGCATTTTAGCGGTTAGACTTCGCCGACAAGAGCTTGTGGGTCTGCCTCTCCTTCGATGTCCTTTTGGATTCCATTCGAGTATCTCTCTGCAAATCTCATTTTCATCTCTTCGCAGCGTGTGCCCAATCCATCTCCACTTACGCTCTCTAGGGGATGAATAACGCCGAAGCGTCAAAATCCCGGAAAAAAAAGTTCTCGAATCTCCAAGCGCAGATTCACGATACTTGCAGTTTTCGCGTCGTCACCGCATACGTGTGCACCAAATCTCGCACCCGTAGAATAACACGGATATTACGGTTGAGTTGAAGATTCGAATTTTCGTTCGTGAGCACCCGTCGTAAACGCCAGATTCGGAGACTCTCAAATGCAAATCGGGCATTTCTCATCCGGGTTTAATCTGGCTATTAGAAGCACTTCACTTTCTGAACTTGTTGCCAAGCTACCATAAAACTGGAACGATTTTCTGTGTTGATCTTCATCGACTTGGTCTTTCCGACATTGACTCTGAGACCTGCTGCCTTGAAGCTTTCGGTGAGGTCGTCGATTTTGCTCTGCATACAGGGTTGTCTTCGGGCGAGCAAAACAATATCGTCTGCCAGGTCAAGGTCGTTTAGTTGCTCTATTGTTGAAGGATTCCACGGCCCCAGTTCGTTGCACAGTCGATTGTAGTCCGTGAACCACAAAAGCGGCGAGAAATGTCATATAGTAATCGGATCTTTCCAATGGCGACGGCTCTTCCTCCCTCTTCAGCTAGGGAGTTTGTTCAAGCCGTTGAACTAAAATGAAGGGAGGAAATTCGTCAACGATCACACAAATTGTGCATCCAATGATTGAATTTGTGGTAATTTGTGGCAATTTGTTAGAGAAAATTAGAAGGTTTGAGTTCAAATGGGAGAAACCAGTGCTCAGTGAGAGTGAAAATGTTCTAAATGTTGCAAATTGATGCAATTTGTGAAGCAGTTGTGGAATTTTGATCATTACCACTCCAAATGCAAAGCATCCTCTCGTGATTTCAACCCTTTGGTTCAAGCTTTTTTATCTCGTCTACAAACTCGTTTAACTGCTGTTGATACTTAGGATTAGTTCGGATCCTTCAGCAGAACCGTTCCACTCTGCGGGGCGATCCAGCAGCAAAAGATACCTGCTGATCCGACCAGAACCAAAACATTGCTTGTTTTTGTTCTCCACGCTTTGCATCAATTCGCAATTGAGAACAATGTATTGATGATTGTTGATGACAGGTAATGATGATAAACACGGTACAAATGTTTATATCATCATACTGTAAAGCTAAACTACTCAAACTGTGGTTAGCAGTTACACTGTAGTGTTGGCAAGGAAAAATGAGTAAATGCATCGGAATAGTTATTAGGAATTGAGTACTCTCCCAGTTAGGGAATTAGAGTTGGTAATAGTGAGAATAAGTAGATAATTATTTAAAGACATAACATACGAATATGTATGAATAAAAGATAACGCTATTCCACCACTGAAACCAGCGTAGGTTATGGGCCCAGATACCGGTTTGGATTAAGCAACAAGGAGTATGTGAGAGGGGTACTCTCAAGTAAATCAGTCTTGCGGTTAGCAAATGTTCCAGCATCCAGCACAGAAGGATCAACCCGCGCAAAGAAGACCCAGAGGGCCATCGCAGAGGGCCAGAGGACCGCTCGCGCCGAGACCAACCATCGAAATATCCCGGGCCAGCCAGAAAGATCCGAGAGGGTTACTCTCGATGCCGTCACGAGCCACTTTGCGGTTAGTAAGTTAGTAAGCCGAAGAAAGTCCGACGGCCGGGAGGAGTCCCAAGATCTTCTACCGGAATGGTTTAGCACAAAGGTCGGGAGGTCCACCACGAAAGCTGGGTAAAGCTGATAGCCGAGATGGTTACTCTCTTACTTTAGTTTGTCAGCATACAGGAGCTGATCCAGGCACTGACAACCAATAGCCACAAGAGGATTTGCAGCGCAGAGGCCACGAGATGTTTCGGGTCACCCATAAAGTGCTCCTATAGTTCGAGACTGGGGAGTCGTGTTTCGAGAGGGCTACTCTCGATGTCATCACGGGCCACGATGCGATTAGCAGCGTCTGTTCATTTCCCGATAAGCCAGGATCGGAGATTGGAAGAAGTTGGTCGAGAACGTCACTCTCGTGATATGGAGCTACCTGTAGATAGCTCGCGCAAGGGATTGCAGTGGAGAGAGAATTCTTTGCATTTGGAAAGGTAATGATCAAAATTCCACAAAGCTTCACAAATTGCAACAATTTGCAACAATTAGCACATTTTCACTCTCTCTGAGCACCGTTTCCTCTCATTTTAACTTGAACCTTCTAATTCTCTCTCACAAATTGCCACAAATTACCACAAATTCAATCATTGGCTTCACAATTTGTGTGATCATTGACGATGATTCTCCCTTTATCTCAGTCCCCTGAGCTCGCGTGAGCTTATCCAAGCCTACAGTTTGATTTGTCTGTGGCTTAGGAGGAGGTATTTTGGGCGACGGTTAGTTGCCAGCAACTTTAGCAACACTGAGCCATATTAGACTTTTGTTTCCAAACTTTGCCTTCCGGCTTTTTGTAGCAATCAAAAAGTTGGAGTCGAGAAGATCATTCTCGTGGTTTGTAGCTGTGTTGCGGTTAGTATGCGCGAACATGTTTTCGACGGATGGAAGTTTTTCCGGGTGCTTCGGAGGAGATTGTTCGGGAGGCTGTTAGTAGCTAGCGAATTTATCCACCTCTTGATTTCTAAGGCATTTTGAATGAGTGCTGTCGATCGAAGTCTGACTTATTCTTGGAGCTACGAGAAAGAGCCCCGTTAGCAACAAGAGGATGCTCTTCTGGGGTTAACAGAACGCAACATGCAAGATATGCTGTGCGTTTGTATGCTGAAGTTATCAGCTACAAGAATAAACGAAGATTTGTCAAAGATTCTGGTGCCAGTCAGCATACGTTGGGAGACGAGAGCGAATACGAGAGTAGCGATGACAACGATGTCCGAGATTCCATCAATCTTGAATCGGTTTTTTGTGGGAGCAAATTCGAGAAGATGTTGTGCCAAGACAGATGGCCATCGAGAAGTTTGCTGAGATCCCATCAGAAGAATACACATTTCAGCGGTTAGCCGAGGTGTACGAGTAAGAATAACAAACCACTCATGGCCAGAAGGCCGATATACGGGAACTCGGAAACCAGGCGCGGATCTAGAGATTGCTCTTAGGGGATTTAGAAAATTTTCAAAAAATATGGCCAAATTTTTTTAGTGATTGGGAAAAACAAAAACTTAGACAGGAAAAATGTTGATGATAAAGATGAAGAAAAGTCAACAGCATGTAAATAATGTTAAAGACAATTTAAAAAAAAGTTTGTTCAAAGAATTCTGTAAATCTGTTTATGGCTGGCTTAGTCTTAGGCAAAACGCAGACAAATGTTTTTTTTACTGGTATGAAGTTGAATTTACGTTTATTTATCTAGCTGGGGACATGGAATGACCATTTGTTTATTTTTATCAGATTGGTATCCATGAGCAATTTAATTTTGAAAATCGTACACACTTAATCTTTTCTCCTGTGATCGGAACGATTTCGTCCTGTATTTTCAACAGCTGAAATTACAGGACGATTTCAGGACAGCGAAAACGCTCAGGAAAACAACTGTCAAATTCACCTGAAGGTTCGAAACGGTTTTCTCCTGTAATTTGCAGGAAACTTCGAAGTGTTCCTGTAGGCTCGAATCGGCTTCCATCCACCATTTTTAAAGAATTCGGAATTTTGTCAGCAATTATTAAAACTTTTTCAATTTAAAAAGAAAATATTTATTCAATTTTTGTTATACACTAAACTATAAATTCAGTTGAACGATCAAAATGTCCATTGTTTTTGACGGCTGATCGGCACTGTTTTTATTTCCACGGAATCAATTTTTTCTCCAGCATGTGCAAGTTTTTCGGCATTCTCCGGTGTTATTTAGAAATTGAAGCATGTTTCACCTGGAAGCCAAAAAAAAATGGTCACACATAAATTTTAAATCAACTATATATTAATTAAATATTTACCTCCTCTAGCAACATATTCATTTTTTCTTATATCACCTATAATAAGATCCAGTTTATTTATCAGGCGTCAGGACCAGCAGCGGTCCTGAAAATTAAATTTTGGGCCTCATACTGTACTAACAGTTTCGCGCCGTAAGTAACGACACTTTGCCGATGAACGTAACGCACGACTTTTAGCAGCTTCTGCGGTTGCAACTGTCGCGACTAATGACCGGGAACAATCGTTTTTGAGGATCAATGAACCAACACAAACACATGACAGTAAAAAAAATTTCATGTGTTACGTATTACAGGGAATCGCTGCCCGAGCTCCTGAATATTCGATAAAGAATGCCTTCGAATTTCAGGAGAAATGAAGTGGTACGAGAATCGTTCAGCAATCTCCACGTGCCTCAGGAAAACC
This sequence comes from Uranotaenia lowii, assembly GCF_029784155.1. Lineage (NCBI taxonomy): Eukaryota > Metazoa > Arthropoda > Insecta > Diptera > Culicidae > Uranotaenia > Uranotaenia lowii. The sequence goes on along the minus strand of NC_073692.1, from coordinate 52,881,379 downwards.
TCTTGTTTTTGACAATTCGAATGTCATTTTGAGCTGTTTTCCCGTGATTCAGAGGATGATGATCCCGAGCGGAATAATTGCAATCTTAGTGTGTACTTTATTTATTTTCAGTCAAAAATAAATCATTTGGTATGATTTCAACTTACTCATATGAGCATCTCTGGTTTTATGGTTGAAACTACGTCTTATTAATTTTGAAACTATTACAATATTCGGGGAAAAAGCCAATTACAAGTTCCAATTATTTTTAATCGAAATATTTTCTCTTTTGAGTTTCAACTTTAAACCGTATGCTGCTTCATTACTTATCGAAACCCGTCAATGCATTTATTCAATAATTTTATATAATTTTCTCTTGAAGTTTCATTAAAAAATCAATTTAAAGACTTGAATAAAAAAACAATCTAAAACAATTAAATATTTAAAACACAAATAAGCAAGTATCTAGACAAACAAAATATAGATTGCTTATAATTATATTTAATTTTTTTTAAAGAGGTTTGCTGAATAGATTCGTCTCTTTAAATCTTATCGAATACTTACAGCGTTTCTTTTGCTGTGAGTTTTGAAAAACAAGTCAGTGGCTTAGTAACTAAATTTAACAATTGATCAGTTTGATTAACTCCACGAGTGAGGTTGACTACAAAGAGCGGACAGACTTCACAAAAATAACCTTGCTTAGTTTTGGAAAAAAAAAACTAGCCAACTTTTGAATGTTTCCAAATGCATTGCACTTGCGTATCGTTTTCCTTTTTCAGCACTTCGACTTTTCAAATGCTCGGACTATGGAAACTAAAATTGTGGTGGAGGTACCTCGTGTCTAGTTAAAACGTTAAGCATTGAGATATCATCAATAGTTGAGTAAGGTTTAAACTTTGAAGCAGCACCTATATCTATTTGATAGACTAATGGGTCTGCAGCAGAGGCGAACGTCTGATCATTTTGAATTTGCTAGTAGAACTTGAAAAAAAAATCGATGTTTTCATGGTTCCCCTTATAATCTTCGGTTGCATGCATGTTCCTGAAAGTAGAGACTAACGGCAGCAGATCCGGGTGTCTGCAAAGTTTGATCAATCAGATTTTTGGCTACTACATCTGGAAATAATATCAACTATAGAGTTTTTTTTGACGGTTCTTACGCACACTTGCCTACGTAATATGAATAAGAAAATGAAAAATAACTTCCAAAATTTTAGTTAACAAAACGTTGATATCCGTTCAAGGACATGATCGCTTTTGAGGTTATTTTCGCACAGTTAAAAAGTGTTACTGACAAGGTCAGAATTACGTCACGATTTTTTTTAACACTAGAAGGACCGGCAAATTGAATATACCTATTCGGACCGTGACCAGTCAAAATGACTGGTAAAGGGGAATTTTTTTATATCATAATATTTTTAACTTTTTTCTTATGAAATTGTTTTGTTATTAATTCGATATCATTTTGGTTATAAAATGGAAATATTTTTTAACCATGGGTGCACGGAATCACCTCTGTTTGGCATAAGTGACGAATGCGTGTATGTCATATAATGAATATTTCAAATAATTATCAAAAAATTAAAACACTATCAATCTAATTGTCAAATCATGTTAGATGGCTATGGGTATTGACCATGGGTGCACGGTTTCACTTTAGTTTTGTTTTCGTAGATATTTTCTAGCATCCATCGCTCTGAAATTTTTTAACACGTTGCCTATAAATTATACCTGATATTATAGGTTTTGAAGGATATTTTTACTATAAGTAGAGCAATTTACCATGGGTGCACGGATTCACCGCTATTCATCCAAAATCAATTTTTTTGCATGCTAAAGGTAAAGAATGAAGGCTTATATAGATTCAAATAAAAATGTGTGTTATATACATGGTTTCTCACTATGAGTGCACGGATTCACCGCGTTTTAATCAAATATTGAACTTTTTGCAAATTTTTAAAAAGCATTTTTACAAATCTTAACTAAACCTAAGTCGAAACCATGTCTTTCATGTTCAGGCATAATGATTTAAATAACGATTTTTATTTAATGTTCCGTTTTTTCAATCCTGGAAAAGAAATATTTCAATTTTATCTTGAAATAATAAATTTATTTATTTATTATTACAAAACAGGTTTTTGCAATCGTACATTTATCTGAAGAAATCTGATCAACATCCAAGAAATTGGAAAACGGTTACCATGGACCGAGTGAGTTTTAGGGATTATATGCATCAAGTTATGTCGTGCGACGGTAAACAGTGAAAATAAAAATAATGAATCAACATTGTCAAATGTACACGTTGATTTGTTTTTCCTTAAAAGTTTCAAATACCTATCATATCTAACTCATAAATATGTTGTGTTTTGAAGCAAGTTGAAAACTATTTCACTCTATATAATATACAACGGCGAATTTGCAGCCATTCCGTGCACCCATGTTGAAATATCCACATCCGATGTGGTCTATCAGATAGGCTGGCGCGAGTCTAGTCTAGGTATGCCAGGCGTGCTGGGTTCGATTTTCAAAAAATTGATAAAATTCAATTGGGCGAAACTTCATGTTGATGCATTTTCGTTGGAACGTGAAGTTACGCCTATTCAAAATGGGGTTAATTTTTCTATTCGTGTAGGGCCAATAAGCGTAACTGAGTTGAACGTGTATGACAAAACGGCCTAATTAGTTTTTGCGTGTAGGACCAAAGGGCCTAACTTCAAAACCAAAACAAAAACGGCCGATCAATTGGGCGAAACTTGCTGGCGTAACTGGAATCGAAAACAAAAAAACGGCGGAACTCGAAAATATCGGAAATTTAGTGAAAAAAGTTGAAGTTCTTGATAACCAACGAACAATAAGTGAATATAATGTACATTTTTTGATTTTGTTGAAAAAAAAGTGGTCAATTTTTTAAATAGGATTTGATTAGATGTTCCGAAATTTCAAACGCGTTTTTCTCGATTCGAGCTAACTACTAGTTTCGCCCTTATGAAATGTTACGCTAGATTTGAACATTTCTGTCGTCTCTGAATACGTTATATGCACTTCCAAAAATTTCTTCACTGCGAACGCTTTCATCTCAGCTAGTCTCAGTTGCTAGAATGGCTGAGGAGGACAAGTTTAGTACACTTTTATAAACATCCTTCATTTTGGCTGGGCTTTTCAAGCGATTGAAATTTTGATTTGAATCCAAATTTCAGTCGCACTCTGTCTTTCAGAATAAGTTTTTGAGTTTGCATCTGCTTTAAAAGTATCCGTACCGTCAAACGGGGCATCATGCAAAAGCAGGGTTAGATGAAACATTTGTATACCACAACATTCATTCAATTTTTGTTTCAATGTACTGTAATAAAGTTATCATTGAATTATAACAAATTTATGATGACATAGTTTTTAACATCGTGAAAGGGTTTTTCAAAGTTTTTGATTCTCATAAAATATTTAAAAAATCGAGCAATAAATGTACAAATTTTTACAATTTTCGATGCCGTAGAGGTATGATTATCTGTAAGCATTAAGATTTTAGAAGCCATTGAAGTTGAAAAGTGTTACGTTCTGCCCCAGTTGACGGTATATGAAAAGTGTGGCCCAAATTTTGGGATCGTACCACCTTTATTCGAAAAAAAAAATTTAATTACGCAAGGAAAAAATAAGTTTTATTTTGCCATAAAAGGCTGTTCGAGTAGTTTTATATTTAACAAAAAATTACATACAATACTATTTTACCCATGGACAACTTTGTTAAAAAGTCACCTTACTCAATATTGTCAAGTATTGGTTCCTTTTTTTGGGAATTAAAGATTTCTTGGGTATATTTATCCCATATTCTCAGTTTTAGGATGTACCAGAGGCGCTGAAGTTATGATTATAATGTTGTTTCGTTTGATGTTCTAACGAAAACAAAACAAACACACTAAATTGCTCTATGGTCATTTCGATGAATATTATTATTTTCATTTGTTGCCTTTAAATACCTCAGTGGCTCTGGTGTTTGAATATCTAATAACTTGTTTATTGTTTGGTCAATGAAAATGTGTCATCAGTCAATATTGAACGGAAAATAGTTTCAATTATCGGTAAACGAGCTGAGGAGCGTACTCTCAACCTCAACTTCTCAATCCAACGCGGATAGCTTTCCAATGAGTTTGTTTTGAGGAAAACACCTTAGAAAAACTCAACAACAACCAATTCTATTGCCTGGTGTTAGCTTAATAAATATCTTTTTTATTAACTCAACTCCTTCATATGAGGAGGCATTGCTGCATAAGTGATCTCAACCCTGCAGCGCTTGGGAGAGATGCAGTTTGTTCTGTTTCGATTTATTTAATGAATGCAGTTGGTACCTCAGCCCAGTCAACGCGCGGCGTCTACAAATGAAATGGATAGGATGAGTCGCTCGAAAAAAGGTAAACAAATCTCTGTGTGGTTAAAATATTTTTCTCCTTCTCCTTCGATAATTGCATCTCTCCAAGACGAAAGCAATCGATGCCATATGGATGAATTATCATATCAAACGAAGAGGCCCGGTTGCCAAGAATTTTAAAATAAGTCGGATTAAATTATGACACTTGATGTGAACCACAAAATGTGGCTTAATTAACAAGAAAGTCAGATAACACATGAATCGAAGTAGAACTGAATCATTAATAGGAAATAACAAACTCCAAATACCTTTCATGAAATTAAAAAAAAAACCATCAGCACTGTTCTGTCGAGATGAAGATCTCACATAAGTGTGACAAAAGCCATTCTGAATTCCTATTTTTGGTTACCATCTCACCACGCGACGACTTTCGTTGATTATGTTTTCAACCGCCGTACTTTATTCTTGATCCTTCTCATGCATATCTGCTGGGATCATTCTTGAATGGAGGTGGCGCTATCTTAACGGAACCTAATAAAGTATCAAACCGAATGGGATAGTGAAGAGATAGATAGCATACGCACGGCACGCAGCAATGCACCGAGCTGACTCCGAGGCGCGTTGTTCTTCGTGGGTGAAAACGCCTAAGGAAAAAAAAGGGAACTATGTGGGGAGATGTAATCGAAGCTAGGTATTTCTCCATATTAATTAATAATAAAATTAATTTCTCTCTACAAAGCAGGTGCTATCGAGCTCGGCTGGAGTCACCTTAATGGGCGATTGAATGGCTTTCCGTCGGATAGACAGGAAGCGCCAGTATAATTAGGTTAGCGCCACCGATCTGTTCTTTTCTAGAAGACTTGAGCCGTCTTTCAGCGTGGCTTGAGATTGACGTAAACTGTGAACAAATTGAACCGTATCGTCTTGGGGTTGGAATGCTTTTTGGGGAGTAAATTATTTTTTTCTGGTAGAAGTCGATAAAAGTGTCCCATAAGTCAGAGATTTTATTAAGATAGAACTCGTGGCCGCCAGTCGGGCGCTGTTTCAATTTTATTTAGTCTACCGAAACATCAAAACAATATCTGAAGGAGAAACTAATGAGAACCGATTCAAGATAGCCGTCTACAGTTAACTCCAAACAGATTTTTCCCACACCTGCCTTCGCAATACAATCCAATAAATCCGTTGATAAAACCAGGTGAGGATAAACAAATCGCCCACGCATCAGTTTGAGGTCTCTGTTCATTCATGGCCTTTTATTACCGTACAATACAAACATTGCTCGTGGAACCGGTTTGAACCTTTAAGCCGTACAAATTAGTTGTACAAGTGTCAACAGTGAAACATTCCCATAATGCTAAACTCACATTTCAACCTATAACTAGAAAGAACGTCTCAATGAAGAAACAGAAAAAAAACGTCACACCTTCAAGTCAACCATAACCCGCCAAAGATGCGTTTATGGTCGACAAATATTATGACAATTCCTAACTTCGGGGTTGTTCGCCTATCCCGCCGCCATTTAATGATCTCATTTCCCTTCGCGGAACAGAAACGGACAGGTTCGAGGCAGCCCGGAGCAGAATGTTTACTTTTGCATACCGATGACATTGCATTGGTTGACAGGAAGTGTACGCCCTATTTCTAGGTAATCTTTGCTTGAAGTTGATACATTGTATTCGGTTATTTGTGGTTTTTAAATTTTAAGTCATAATACTAATGCAGTTCAATATCATTCATTATTATAGAGCCTGATTTTGTTAGGTCTCCAAATAAGTCTCTGAAGTCAGTTTTTTCGAGAACAAAACAAATTTTATTTTTACGGGAAAAAAAATGCCGGCATGTTTCAAAAAGGCAAATCTGCCAAACGCAAACCAATTATATATTTCGTGTCCAGAACAATTTTTCGAGCAAATTTTATCCAAATAAACTGGCAGAGGTGGCCTGGATTTTGCAAGGTTTCTAGATAAAATAGCATTGATTTGCCCTGCCCGGATAAATGTGGAAAACTATCTGGCAAACTTAGGTTTGAATCATTTCCGATGTTACGGTTCCAAATAAAAAAAAAACAGAGTTTTTTTTGCCTATGATCGGATTGTAGAATCTGTATTCGGTTTATTATTCTTGATTTTCAGTTCGGTTTACCATTGGGATAAAATTCGGATTTGAATCTTTGTTTAGCATTTGAAACTAAAATAAGACTAATTTTCCATGTATGGAACTCATCCTACCGGAATATTAACAGGAATTATTTAAAATTACAAACCATTTTTAGGATTGGGATTTGAAATTTTTACTTTTGATTCCTATGAAGAATTGACACTCCAAAGTGGTGATCCAGAATTGAAATATCAGAGTTTCATCAATTTGAATTTTCATTCAGATTCACCAGTTGAATTTCGAATAAATAATTGAGGAAAGAATTCATATGAAAAATGGAAGATTTAAAATTCAAATAAGAGATTTCTGGTTAAGGAAATGCCCTTTTCGGTTTAATATTATTCGGAACTTTTGTTTGGAATATGTTTGGAGCTTTTTTCTCTAAAAACAGCATAAATTGAGGGTTTTTTTCTTCGAATTTTAAGTGATTCTAGAAGAAATACCACATTTATGATTGCTTGTTTGCAAACAATCTATCCAAAACAAATGTGAAATTTATATATCAATGGAAATCTAATAACTTGATCAACAAAGTCCACTTACAAAAAATTATACGAACTCGGCCGAACTCTTGAGGTTATAACTGACTGAAAAAAGGCATTATTATGGATATTTTGAGGTATATCTCTTTTCTCAGTAGAAATATGTATTTGACATATTTCCAAAAAATGTGTGTTACAACCATTTGAACAACTTTCTCAAAAATACAAAATTTGTAAATCGTTTACTAAAAAAGATAATAAATAATGGTGTCTTGATGGTGTCTTCAACAAAGTTTTTTATAATAATAAGATCTACAACGTTTTGTGAAAACATCAAGTTTCTTAACTTATTTTTTTAAGACATTTTATTTTATTTCTCTACCCCCTTTGTCATTTTTGTCATTTTTGTCATTTTTGTCATTTTTGTCATTTTTGTCATTTTTGTCACTTTTGTCATTTTTGTCATTTTTGTCATTTTTGTTATTTTTGTCATTTTTGTCATTTTTGTCATTTTTTGTCATTTTTGTCATTTTTGTCATTTATGTCATTTATGTCATTTTTGTCATTTTTGTCATTTTTGTCATTTTTGTCATTTTTGTCATTTTTGTCATTTTTGTCATTTTTGTCATTTTTGTCATTTTTGTCATTTTTGTCATTTTTGTCATTTTTGTCATTTTTGTCATTTTTGTCATTTTTGTCATTTTTGTCATTTTTGTCATTTTTGTCATTTTTGTCATTTTTGTCATTTTTGTCATTTTTGTCATTTTTGTCATTTTTGTCATTTTTGTCATTTTTGTCATTTTTGTCATTTTTGTCATTTTTGTCATTTTTGTCATTTTTGTCATTTTTGTCATTTTTGTCATTTTTGTCATTTTTGTCATTTTTGTCATTTTTGTCATTTTTGTCATTTTTGTCATTTTTGTCATTTTTGTCATTTTTGTCATTTTTGTCATTTTTGTCATTTTTGTCATTTTTGTCATTTTTGTCATTTTTGTCATTTTTGTCATTTTTGTCATTTTTGTCATTTTTGTCATTTTTGTCATTTTTGTCATTTTTGTCATTTTTGTCATTTTTGTCATTTTTGTCATTTTTGTCATTTTTGTCATTTTTGTCATTTTTGTCATTTTTGTCATTTTTGTCATTTTTGTCATTTTTGTCATTTTTGTCATTTTTGTCATTTTTGTCATTTTTGTCATTTTTGTCATTTTTGTCATTTTTGTCATTTTTGTCATTTTTGTCATTTTTGTCATTTTTGTCATTTTTGTCATTTTTGTCATTTTTGTCATTTTTGTCATTTTTGTCATTTTTGTCATTTTTGTCATTTTTGTCATTTTTGTCATTTTTGTCATTTTTGTCATTTTTGTCATTTTTGTCATTTTTGTCATTTTTGTCATTTTTGTCATTTTTGTCATTTTTGTCATTTTTGTCATTTTTGTCATTTTTGTCATTTTTGTCATTTTTGTCATTTTTGTCATTTTTGTCATTTTTGTCATTTTTGTCATTTTTGTCATTTTTGTCATTTTTGTCATTTTTGTCATTTTTGTCATTTTTGTCATTTTTGTCATTTTTGTCATTTTTGTCATTTTTGTCATTTTTGTCATTTTTGTCATTTTTGTCATTTTTGTCATTTTTGTCATTTTTGTCATTTTTGTCATTTTTGTCATTTTTGTCATTTTTGTCATTTTTGTCATTTTTGTCATTTTTGTCATTTTTGTCATTTTTGTCATTTTTGTCATTTTTGTCATTTTTGTCATTTTTGTCATTTTTGTCATTTTTGTCATTTTTGTCATTTTTGTCATTTTTGTCATTTTTGTCATTTTTGTCATTTTTGTAATTTTTGTAATTTTTGTAATTTTTGTAATTTTTGTCATTTTTGTCATTTTTGTAATTTTTGTCATTTTTGTCATTTTTGTCATTTTTGTCATTTTTGTCATTTTCGTCATTTTTGTTATTTTTGTCATTTTTGTCATTTTTGTCATTTTTGTCATTTTTGTCATTTTTGTCATTTTTGTCATTTTTGTCATTTTTGTCATTTTTGTCATTTTTGTCATTTTTGTCATTTTTGTCATTTTTGTCATTTTTGTCATTTTTGTCATTTTTGTCATTTTTGTCATTTTTGTCATTTTTGTCATTTTTGTCATTTTTGTCATTTTTGTCATTTTTGTCATTTTTGTCATTTTTGTCATTTTTGTCATTTTTGTCATTTTTGTCATTTTTGTCATTTTTGTCATTTTTGTCATTTTTGTCATGTTTGTCATTTTTGTCATTTTTGTCATTTTTGTCATTTTTGTTATTTTTGTCATTTTTGTCATTTTCGTCATTTTTGTCATTTTTGTCATTTTTGTCATTTTTGTCATTTTTGTCATTTTTGTCATTTTTGTCATTTTTGTCATTTTTGTCATTTTTGTCATTTTTGTCATTTTTGTCATTTTTGTCATTTTTGTCATTTTTGTCATTTTTGTCATTTTTGTCATTTTTGTCATTTTTGTCATTTTGTCATTTTTGTCATTTTTGTCATTTTTGTCATTTTTGTCATTTTTGTCATTTTTGTCATTTTTGTCATTTTTGTCATTTTTGTCATTTTTGTCATTTTTGTCATTTTTGTCATTTTTGTCATTTTTGTCATTTTTGTCATTTTTGTCATTTTTGTCATTTTTGTCATTTTTGTCATTTTTGTCATTTTTGTCATTTTTGTCATTTTTGTCATTTTTGTCATTTTTGTCATTTTTGTCATTTTTGTCATTTTTGTCATTTTTGTCATTTTTGTCATTTTTGTCATTTTTGTCATTTTTGTCATTTTTGTCATTTTTGTCATTTTTGTCATTTTTGTCATTTTTGTAATTTTTGTAATATTTGTAATTTTTGTAATTTTTTTAATTTTTGTAATTTTTGTAATTTTTGTAATTTTTGTAATTTTTGTAATTTTTGTAATTTTTGTAATTTTTGTAATTTTTGTAATTTTTGTAATTTTTGTAATTTTTGTAATTTTTGTAATTTTTGTAATTTTTGTAATTTTTGTAATTTTTGTAATTTTTGTAATTTTTGTAATTTTTGTAATTTTTGTAATTTTTGTAATTTTTGTAATTTTTGTCATTTGTGTCATTTTTGTCATTTTTGTCATTTTTGTCATTTTTGTCATTTTTGTCATTTTTGTCATTTTTGTCATTTTTGTCATTTTTGTCATTTTTGTCATTTTTTTCATTTTTGTCATTTTTGTCATTTTTGTCATTTTTGTCATTTTCGTCATTTTTGTCATTTTTGTCATTTTTGTCATTTTTGTCATTTTTGTCATTTTTGTCATTTTTGTCATTTTTGTCATTTTTGTCATTTTTGTCATTTTTGTCATTTTTGTCATTTTTGTCATTTTTGTCATTTTTGTCATTTTTGTCATTTTTGTCATTTTTGTCATTTTTGTCATTTTTGTCATTTTTGTCATTTTTGTCATTTTTGTCATTTTTGTCATTTTTGTCATTTTTGTCATTTTTGTCATTTTTGTAATTTTTGTCATTTTTGTCATTTTTGTCATTTTTGTCATTTTTGTCATTTTTGTCATTTTTGTCATTTTTGTCATTTTTGTCATTTTTGTCATTTTTGTCATTTTTGTCATTTTTGTCATTTTTGTCATTTTTGTCATTTTTGTCATTTTTGTCATTTTTGTCATTTTTGTCATTTTTGTCATTTTTGTCATTTTTGTCATTTTTGTCATTTTTGTCATTTTTGTCATTTTTGTCATTTTTGTCATTTTTGTCATTTTTGTCATTTTTGTCATTTTTGTCATTTTTGTCATTTTTGTCATTTTTGTCATTTTTGTCATTTTTGTCATTTTTGTCATTTTTGTCATTTTTGTCATTTTTGTCATTTTTGTCATTTTTGTCATTTTTGTCATTTTTGTCATTTTTGTCATTTTTGTCATTTTTGTCATTTTTGTCATTTTTGTCATTTTTGTCATTTTTGTCATTTTTGTCATTTTTGTCATTTTTGTCATTTTTGTCATTTTTGTCATTTTTGTCATTTTTGTCATTTTTGTCATTTTTGTCATTTTTGTCATTTTTGTCATTTTTGTCATTTTTGTCATTTTTGTCATTTTTGTCATTTTTGTCATTTTTGTCATTTTTGTCATTTTTGTCATTTTTGTCATTTTTGTCATTTTTGTCATTTTTGTCATTTTTGTCATTTTTGTCATTTTTGTCATTTTTGTCATTTTTGTCATTTTTGTCATTTTTGTCATTTTTGTCATTTTTGTCATTTTTGTCATTTTTGTCATTTTTGTCATTTTTGTCATTTTTGTCATTTCTGTCATTTTTGTCATTTTTGTCATTTTTGTCATTTTTGTCATTTTTGTCATTTTTGTCATTTTTGTCATTTTTGTCATTTTTGTCATTTTTGTCATTTTTGTCATTTTTGTCATTTTTGTCATTTTTGTCATTTTTGTCATTTTTGTCATTTTTGTCATTTTTGTCATTTTTGTCATTTTTGTCATTTTTGTCATTTTTGTCATTTTTGTCATTTTTGTCATTTTTGTCATTTTTGTCATTTTTGTCATTTTTGTCATTTTTGTCATTTTTGTCATTTTTGTCATTTTTGTCATTTTTGTCATTTTTGTCATTTTTGTCATTTTTGTCATTTTTGTCATTTTTGTCATTTTTGTCATTTTTGTCATTTTTGTCATTTTTGTCATTTTTGTCATTTTTGTCATTTTTGTCATTTTTGTCATTTTTGTCATTTTTGTCATTTTTATCATTTTTGTCAGTTTTGTTATTTTGTCTATTTTAAGTTTGTACAAAACTCTGTTGTATTTGGCCTTGACAAGAAGCTCAAAGACCAAAGGTACTCCGGCATGGCGACCGTCAAAATATGAGGTATTCAACGCGACCACACGAAGGTTAGTAAAAACTGTTCAAGATTGACTAGCCACTAGCTAACACTGTAGACATCTCATAGAGTTCAGTTGAGTTGTGATAAAACAATTTGTAACGACCTGACACACTTGATTGCCACCTCGAATCGATTTACCAGCCAGGTGGTTCGGTTTATTGCTCAAATCTTTAGGGAGATTGGTCCCCAACCTGGAATAGCACCCAACGATGATTCGAAACAAATTCCATAGATAATTAGCGCTATGTATTTTTACGACATAGCACGGTGCGCGGTTTTTCTTCCACACTCGGATGTTAAACACCATACATATCTCTATCTTTTGTTGGTTCAACATTTTATCTGTCCCTAGCTGGCTCAAGCAGCGAAGTTAAGAAACATCGAGAAATACAAATTTCATATCGCCCACAATTGACAATTGTCGTTGCGTTACTTTTTTCCGTCGAGTATTTTGTGCTATCTAAGGTACGATATACATATGTGATGCCATTCCTGCGGCAAAGAGTTCATTCGTTTACCACCGCCTGGAGAGTATCCAGCCGATGAACCCTTTCACCACCAGTCGGAATGGCCCGGAAAGACAAAACTTTTAATTGACCACGTGAAAATCCCGTACGTTCAACTTTGGGTATAGGTATCAAGACTATGAGGTTCGAAAGAATTTGTAAAAAAAATGGAATTCCTGAAACGCCTCGTCCAATTCTCCCATCGAAGGGCCAACCCATGCCGATAGGTTCATTGGAACGTGTCAATCTAGGCAACGGTGTGTCAACACCGTAAATATCTTCAAGCGGATGAATCAACAAGGGAAACTATATGCTCACTGGAAAGTGCCATGGGAAGTTTTCGTTTATAAACAAGTACATATTGTCGCGGTTTAAGACTTATGAAGCTATTGGCTGAGAAAATAAATCCGATATCCGAGAAATGGTAAATGACTTGCAGGGGTGGCATGGCGCAGTCATCACACAGCCGGCGATTGTTGTCGGAAAGCATACAAAGTTATTGATCCAATAAAACAGTTTCTTTAAAGTCTGCTTCATTTAATATTGGAACAAATTCTTTTGCTCATTGTGGCGCTCCTAGTGGACGGATTTGGAAACTTTTTTCACCCACGTGTCGGGAAATTCATTACCTTTCACCATGTATTTATGTCATAACACCAAACGATAGCATTTTGTAAACAACCGCCATGGAAGCCGAACGGAGAGATCAAATTGTGCACAGTTTTCTTGAAAATCCATTGTTGTCGGCATCGAAGCTAGCTAAACAGCTTAAAATGCCCAGAAATACCGTATGGCGTGTTATCAAGCAGTACAAGGAAATATTGACGACGGCTCGGAAGCCGCATTCGAAGCGTCGGAGTGGAACTGTCGACCGGAAACTGCGTGGGAAAGTCATCAAGGCCGTCAAGAGGAATCCCAATCTTTCAGACCGCGATTTGGCCAATAAGTTCCAGGCCGCTCACAGTACGCTTCGTCTCCGGGAAGGAATATGGTCATTCCGAGCCAGCAAACAGCCAAATCGGACGCTGAAGCAGAACAATGTGGCCAGAATCCGTGCTCGAAAGCTGTACGACCAAAGTGCTGACCAAGTTCGACGGATGTATTCTGATGGACGATGAGACCTACGTGAAGGCGGACTTTGGGCAAATCCCAGGTCAAAAATTTTATTTGGCGACGGCTCGGGGGGATGTACCTGCAAAATTTAAGTTCGTGTTTGCGGATAAATTCGCCCGCAAGTACATGATTTGGCAGGGATATGCAGTTGTGGACAGAAAACCAAAGTCTTTCTCACTGACAAGACAATGACATCAGAAGTCTACAAAAAAGAGTGCCTACAGAAACGGATTCTGCCGTTTATTCGTGCCCACGACCGTCCAGTAATGTTTTGGCCGGACCTCGCAAGCTGCCATTACAGCAAAACGGTTATGGAATGGTACGCAACGAACGGGGTCAGCGTAATACCGAAGGACCTCAACCCCCCAAACTGCCCCCAGTTCCGGCCGATAGAGAAATATTGGGCAATCACGAAGCGGAGGCTTAAGGCAAAAGGAATACTTGTTAGGAACATAACTCAAATGAAGAACTGGTGGAATCAAATCGTCAAAACGGTGGACGAAAAGGGTGTGCGCCGCCTAATGTGCCGTATTACGGGAAAAGTACGAGAATTTCTTCGAAACAGCAATGAATAATTTTTTTAATTTTTTTTTATGAAAGAGTAAAGAAAAGGCTACATTTGTATGAAAAACAAATTATGAATTCGTTAATAAATGACTGAAATACACGCAATTGTTTGTGTTCCAATATTAAATGAAGCAGACTTTACATAACAGACTGATTGAAGAAGATTTAATTATATTTTTATGCTGTTTTTTTCAGTATCGACAGCGCAAATATAGTTTGGAAGCATATCCGCGCTTCAGGGTTTGGTTCACGAAAAAAAAGCGTAAATCTGTTTAAGTTTCACGGATGTTCCGCAAAGCCCGTCAAATGCAGTAAAGCACCCTGAGCCAAACGGAAATACCTTCCAGTCGGCAACAATCTGCGTGTTCCCTGGTCGGTAAGCGATATTCCGCCGCAGGAACAACACCGAAGATGTCGAATGAAACACAAAGAACTATAAAACCAGTGAAGCTCACCCTCTCCGGAATAAAAAAAAACCGGACCATTCCGGGAACTTCGGTAGCTTTCCGGTGGCAGAGGCAATTAAAATTTAATGTCCCACATGATCTGAAAACGGTCCGTTTCACCGAGACGGGGGCAGTTATATAAAGCCCTCGGAACGGCCATCTACTGGAGGAACCACTGGAAGTTGTAAAGGGGATGATTTTTAGCGAACGCCAAACTCGAATGCACCTCTCGTAATGTGTCAGAATCCGCACCGTTTAGTTGTATCGAATCATAAGAAGGTCCTGATGACGTTTCCTTGGCGAAGCACAGAACCAGTCAGCAGGAACGCGAGAAAAATAGAAATAAAACCCGTCATCATAGAGACGGGGTGCAGTCGTCTTCGTAGTCGTCAGCTGTATGGTCATTTTAATTTAGTTTAATTTGATTTTGATACAAAAAGAGGGGATTCAGGCGATAAAATGAAACGCAGGATGAAATCGACTTACTTTTATGGGAGCTCCCATGTCTGCTGGTTTAATCTGAGAACTGAGATTCAAGATTCGCTACAATTTTGTGTCAAGAAAAACAACAATGACAAAAATGACAAAAATGACAAAAATGACAAAAGCGACAAAAATGACAAAAATGACAAAAATGACAAAAATGACAAAAATGACAAAAATGACGAAAATGACAAAAATGACAAAAATGACAAAAATGACAAAAATGACAAAAATGACAAAAATGACAAAAATGACAAAAATGACAAAAATGACAAAAATGACAAAAATGACAAAAATGACAAAAATGACAAAAATGACAAAAATGACAAAAATGACAAAAATGACAAAAATGACAAAAATGACAAAAATTACAAAAATTACAAAAATGACAAAAATTTCGTTTGTTCAATGTAGGGGGTAAAACATCCCATTTAGTACAGGAAAAGTTCACTCCAAAGAAAAAAGTTTTAATTAAAGAAAATCATTTCACAAGAAGTATCAACTAACCACAACAGTAGAATTCAATAAATTTAAGGCCCATTCTGAACGACCTACTACTTGCCTTCCTAAGTAACAATTTTAGCTTTGTAACGGTCAGCAAAACATCATTAGGTGCAGTTTAAATGTTCATTAAAAGCTAATCCGCATTCTATTTATCACAAGAAATCAAATAATGTTTGAATCTGGCTATTTGGCCCATTTCCAGAAACGTCATCATGACCAATTTTTATAAAATCTACATGCTGTAAAATTTTGGTCATTAAGCTATTTGGTCATTGGCTATTATAAAGCTTTCATAAAACATGAAACGGTCAAGATTCTAGGTAAAATGTGTATGAAATAGTATCTTAAAATAAATATTAACTTTGATGGGAAAAACAAAATTGAAAAATCAAGAATCGAGAATCAACTCGCAATTTACAAGATTACCAAAGATAGTCGGTAAAAGGCTCTTGAATTTTACATGTTAAATTATCTCATATCAGCTCAACATTTACGTCTAAATTTTTTAAAGACTTCCCTCATTTTCCTCGTTAATACGTCTCTGGTAAGAACAATATTTTCATAAAATGTATGAACTACAATCAAGTCACCGGCTTTAATATTTAGATAAAAATCTCTCTGGGGTTTCTGTTCGTTAGTTCCAACAACTTATAACCTACTTTTTGTATTCTGAACGGTGCTGTAAAGAAATTTAAAAAATAAACAATTTTATATTGTCTAAAATGTTGAACTTGTATTGCACGTATACTTAACAAATGTTATGCTTACGAAGAAAAAAAATGCTAAAAGTTTAAACATACCAAACATGCATTGTTAAAAAGCAATTTCATTGGAATCATCTGTCTGGAATTTCTTCTGATTCGTTATGATGCATACAAAGAAGTACTGTTGATTGTTAATTCAAACTTGTAATTAGTTGCGTCTCTACATGATAAAGATCATTTTCTAAACTGCATGATTCTCGGTTTTGATTTCTCTTAGAGGGAGTAACTATTCATGAGGCCGAGCTAAGAAATACATTGAGGAATTAATAAAACGATTGAAGAGCTATGAATTATACAAGATTGTAATTTTATAGTTGTTTTAATCAAACTCTGGAACTTTTTTAAAAATTCATCACCTTATAATAACTAGAAATTTATTCAGAATTTACTATTTATATTTTGAAAGGCTCTTAGATACAGATTATTATTTAGAATGTTTACCACAATTTATTGCCATTTCTGTTCTTTTTATAATCAAATTTTTAAGCGTTGATAGTACATGCCTTTTAATTGATAATTTCTATTTGAATAATATTTTTTGAATAATTTAATTTTGAATATCTTGTATTACCGAAACAAAGTTTTTCTCAAATATCGGTTATTGAAAAGCCTCATAGATAGGTACTAACAAAACCCTTTCCTTGGATACTTGAATATAGATTCGCTGACGTACAGACGGTTTCCATAGCAGGTGATACTGACCTATTTCTTTTTCGAAATTTTTCAAAACTAGCTTTCGGAATGCAATTAATCGTACGTCACGGTGGTCAAGTGGTTAGCGTGGTAAGACGGTAATCGCTGGTCCGCTGATGGCATGGGTTCGATCCCTATCTCGGTACTGGGGGTTAAATGTTAATCTTAACCCTTCGTTTCATAAAGTAACAAGTTTGCAACAATTAATTAAAGCTGTTGTAAATTATGCAGAAATTCAAATAGTCAACTTTTTTCTTCATGACAATCATACATCATCAACTTCAAAATACCATTCAATTAAAAAAATGACTTTCCGAGTATATATGTACAAACTAGACCAACTTCAATCTGAAAAATACGAAATGTTAAAATAGGCTTATTTGTCAGAATTTCGACCTAGTCCAATTCGCACCGAGGAAAAAAAATTTGACTGGAAAAAATATTTTCGCATTTTCAGTAATGCAATTAACACAATTGAATACAATTTGAAGATTTTTTTTTATTTTTGTCTTATATAATGGCCTTTTTATAATTGTTGCAAATTTGCAACACAATGCAACGGTAGCACCTTTAGTTACGTATATGGGCTACAAAGTGTGTTTTCGAAAGTTTCATCGTTTAAACAGTGTATATGTTTCCCGATGAAAGTATTATTATTTTAATGTTATCTTATCATGTTATCGAGACATTTTTAAAAATAATGCAGATGCATTAGCCTCTAACTGAACAAAATGGCTACCAACTGTAGAAATATGGGGAAAAAACAGTAAAAAAATCCTTTGACTAGATCATCAACCATTAGTATCATAAAGTAAAAAAAATGACATTAATTACGAAACCTCGTTAGAAATCCTGCATAAAAGTTAAAAAATTGTATTTCCAAAGGGTCACATATGTATGTATATTGTATGTTGGAAATCCACCATGGGTGCACGGATTCACCGCAGTTTCTGCCTAAGTATGTTTTCAAAAGTATTCTCAGATTATTAAATTCGATAATATATTTCCAAAGGGTCTTATTTAGTACAAATTGGTACCTTTTGAGTAGTTGAAGTATTTGTATAAGTAGTTTGAATCTTTAATTTTTCAAATACAACAAGCGCTGTGTTTCTATGATTTTAAATATTATATTGTGATCCCCGGAAAAGATTTTCTGGGTTCGAAATAAATATTTTCGCATTTTTAGTAAATTAATTATTAACATAATTTTTCCCATACTAGTACCTTGAATTTGAAATAGCAGTTTCATTTTAGTCCTACTTATAATTCCGTTAACTCTTCTGAATGTGTACCATCGGAAAATCGTTTTCGATATTGAACCCTAAACGTTCCCCTTCCCTCTTCCAAATTAGAATCAAAGCTAGCAGTTGAGTCACCGCAACTATAACGGCTCCCTCCTCTACTAACATTGATTAAATACTCGGCAAAATGAAATGTATAAGTAAAATGCCTTAATAAATAAAACTATGATTAAAAAAAATCAACAAAAGTTATATGAGTGCTAATTGTTTCGTCAACAATTTGTATTCCCTGATTTTCAAGTAACTTGGTTCTTTGCAAATAAGTATACCATATACAACAATCACTTTTTCTGTTATAAATTGTTTTATATTTCATTGTTGTCAGCCGAGAATGAACTATTTTTTTAGATTGTTGTATATTGCGCTAAAAAACCATGAACACGAAGATCATAAAACCACATAAAATCTTTCACAAAAAATGAAGTTACTGAAAAAGAACTGGAGATTTGTCAATCTAATTAATCTCAATAATGCATGTAAGCACATACTTAGGTAGGAACTGCGGTGAATCCGTGCACCCATGGTGAATAACCAGCATACATAGGTTCTACCCCCATCTGAATGGTGTCCAGACACTAGGTTTACGAAGTTTTTGAGCTAAAACTATGATTAGTACAAGATAAACTAAGAGTAAACATTTATATCTAGCTGTCTTGTGTGAGGAACAAAAAGGTATAACCATTTCATGTTGTTGCAAATTTGCAACAATTAATATTTTGGCTAAATACTCGAAATGTGTGAAAATTATATTTTTTACTTATTTTTCCCTTCATGTACACATCATGGCGCACTATTGAGAATTTTTTCAAGAAAAAATAAAAAATCATGAAATGAAGGGTTAAGTTGTCTATATCATTTATTCAGTCTGTAAAGCCTAAATAGGCTAAGACGGTGTATGTCTTTTTAATTAGAGGATGTTAGCAGAACCTAAAGAGTATATTACTAACATTCCTTCCTTCATCCCTCATTGGCTACTAGGACGTGGCCGGCGCCGTTATTGATCATTTTCAAAAGGAGAGCATGAGTTTTGTGCATTGTGAATGAACTGCTAGACCCAAGCACCATTCTTTTGGCCCTTGCACAAAACTGATGGCCTCGATCAATCACGAAGTAGCAACCATTGACGAGGTAGAACTTGTTCTGCTCAGCCATGCCAGCGATCATGGAATTAGAAGTGCGTAAGTTGAACAAAGTCTAATCAAATATGTTATCGGAAGTTTTAAATAAATGATCATATATAAGCACTTCAAGTTCAATGATTTAAGGTGGATATGAGTAGTCAACTAAGCTAAGCTAAAAAAAATATGGAATTGATTGTGAATGACCGGTGGAATGAAACCATGAGTTTAGGTGGAATTTCGTTGTCTGACGCCATCTAGAAATCCGAAATGGCGGCTTTTGCTAAACCTCAAAATGCTGTAAATGACTAAACATCGCATGAAAGCCCCACAATATTGGTATTGGGTGAAAGGGCTAAACTAGAAGAAGTCGAATTTCGCTATCTGACGCCATCTTGAATTCCAAGATGGCGGCATCCGGAGAACATTAAAATAATTTTAATTACTGAAAATCGCATGAAACTCCCACAATATGGACATTCTTGGCATTCTTGGATTTCAAGATGGCGTCATACAACGAAATTCGACTTCTACTCGATTAGCCCTTTCGCTAAATATTGCTTATTGTGGATGTTCCATATGATTTTCAGTAATTTACAGCTTTGAAAATAATAGCCATAGCCGCCATCTTAGAATGATAATGGCGTCACATAGCACAGTTAAATTAACAGTTTTGAAAATAAAAGCGGAAGCCGCCATTTTGGATTAACAATGGCGTCAAGCAACATTTTTATCCTACTAGTTGGGCCTATCACTCAATACTCATATTGAGGAAATATTCATACCACTTCATTTTGTTTAATTTTAACCGCAAACCGACACAAATAATTTATAAAAAATGTGTAAAAATGGAAAGTTTAATTCAAATATGTGTAATCTATCCTGAGCGTGTCGTGTTTTGATATCTTGATCGAGAACTGTCACTAAGTTTTATGGCGATTTAATTATCAAGCACTGAGTGCTATTATAAAACGATCAAAAGAAAGCTTAGAGCAAACTTCTAAGTTTTTTTTTGTTTTATTGTAGTAGAAGAACATTCATAACTGTTTTAAAACATAAGTACGTTTAGAGAAAGCTTTATCAGCGTTCTGAAAACTCTCTTAAAACAAATGATCGAAACAAGAGTAAAATCATTTTTTATGACTATAATTGCCATAAAACGAGGTACACAAAAAAAACCGTAATAAAACTTCCTAATGCTCATTGGTTTAATCTGTGTTGCTTGGGAAAGTTAATATTTTTCATTATTTACAGAAAAAATCACACCTAATTAATTTTTTTTTTAACATAACTTATTTTGTTCTATTGGTCAAAAATATAAGAACAGAAAATTCAAAAAGTGGCGCGTTAAATTGCTTACATACCAATCACCAGTTTATCGAAAAAAAAACTTTTTATGTCAAAATATAGCACTTTAAATTCTGAATCTTTTGATTTATCTTTAATTTGAGAAGAATGAATCAAAAACCTTTAAAATGACGGTTTTTGGTAACCTTCTCTGCCTGTTAGCTTTGTGAAGTCGATTAAACAAGGTTCTTGGTCACTATAGACAGAATATTTTCCCTAGTTCCAAACTATCCCCCTTATTCTGCGCCGCGCGTGAGGTGACGATAGTCGAGTCGAGTCGAAGTCACGTTAGTCTTGTCACTTTATTCCCGCAGCCGATGTGATAGAGATTCTCATGCCCAGCTGACTACTAGTTTAGGATAAGAACTTAAAAGTTCATTCTAAAAGACGTTTCTCACCTAAAGCGACTACAGGAATCGAGTGACTAGGGTGACTCAACTATCGTCACCTCACGCGCGGCGCAGAATAAGGGGGTATGTGTGGTCTTTTGTTTGACATAGATTTATCCAGCTTCCTTTACAGAAAGGGGCCATAGAATTGAAAATTGAAAGTTGAAGATACATACCAATATACAATTACGAGACCGAGAATCGATCTCATAACCATTGGCATAGCAGAATTGAGCTGTATCCATCACACCGTGATCGCTGGCTGATTTTTATTTCAGTTTATTTTAATTCATTCGAAGGGTTAAATGACGAGAAAATGATCCCATGTAATAATATAAAGAGTAGGGAAATCGTCCTCACATGTTCTTTTCATGCCGCAAGAAATCGAAAAGCTTTCAATTTTGTCGCGCTGCGTGTCGCGCAACTTTACGCAACAACTCTAAGCTCTCCCACATGTTGCACCTGTCCGCTAACAACCACCATCAGGTCTTCTGGCCCATAGGTAGGAAGTCACACGCATCACCCAACAATCCATCCTCGTTCGTTTGCGCATATTAACGATCCCAATGTTGTCACCACAGTCGCCCTTACTCATATGAGGGTCTGCTCCCTTCTTCCGCCCTTATTCGACTGGGAGATGTCAAAGCGATGTTTTCTGTGGCCGGGGCGGTTGGAATTTTGGTGGACAGAAACGAAAAAAAAAATCAAACACCCCATCATGATGGCGCGCGCCCGTCCGGTACCGAGCTGCTGCATTGGTGTGTAGAAGCTCACTCACATGGACATCATCATCACGGTAACAAGCAAAGGCAACGTGTTCGCGTGCTGCTCTCTGGCGCCTCGTGTTTAGCTCAAGCGTCCTTTGGAATTTGGAAGCGTTAGGAATGGACCAAAGTGCCCTCGGGTAAAGTGTAAGGTAGCCAGTTGAGGTTCTGAGGTCGGTTGTTGATTGGGAAAGAAGCTTCTTGGAAGTTGCATTGAAATGAAAGTGATCTGGAACATATCTGCGGCCGATGAAAAGATGTGTAAATTTAAAGTGTCCGTAAATAATAAATAACTACTTTTTGGAAATCGTTAACATTTTTTGTGATTCAAAAACGATGAAAGGTGTTGAAAAATTTTAACTCACGTCTACCGAAAACGTTCTTGCATTTCTGTGGCCCATTCGTCGGGTGCATATCGTTCAAGTTGTGTGTGCAAGGAATATTTTTTCCAAGCGATTGGCTGTTTCCATTCAAGAAACTGTTACTGCAAATGGGAAAAATCTTAATGGCCCGATCGAAGGAGAGTTGAACGCGTCGAGCTAATCAAACGTCGCTGGATCGGTGTTGCTGATAGTTATTATTCGAGAACGCGTCGGCAAATTCGTCGTCATAAGGATAGTAGCTCCCCATTATTGTAGAAATCGAAACACTAAACCATTAAGAGCAATCTTCAATGAAACAAAAACGATGATTGCTGCTAGACCACCCAGAAGAATCGTGAAGTTACGAGATGTGCATCGACAGTATGACAAAATCGGCACCAGGAGAATGTTCATCCCTGGCCAATGGTCGACCATAGTCAGGATTCAGCGTCGATTGATAGTGTCCTGAAAGTTTGAACGTTGATTACACTACATTCATGGTTTTGGGAAGTTAAATCAAAAGACTGTTCTCAATGATTGATCCCAGGAAGTTTGACTCAGCCCAACTGTCGGCAGAAAAAATGATAGTTTACAGCGTGATTCTTCTCAGCATTATTTGGAATATCAGTGAGTGCAATGATATCATCAACGCAAATAGGTGAGTGTGTTTGGATAGTTAAAATCTACATTTATCTACATTTGTTTCTTCGTAATAAAAGTTGATAAGAATTATCAATCTCGTGTTAAGCCCTCCATCTTCCTATGTATTAATTTTATTCAAGTTCGTATTATTGTTATGATTTGGGGCCTGAGGTGTGTTGTCTCGAAAACAATTTATTGCCGGTTAGCAAGAGGAACAAAAGTGCAGATTTACCAAATTTAAGGTTTAAAATGCCAAACGATTCCTTATCTCCTCATCTCCATAAAGATGGCAGCACTGATTCCTAGGCGTTCCATTACGCTGTAAACACATGAGTGTGCTAGGCTAATTAATTCATCGTAATGAAGCATGTGCATAAATAAGTGTATATTAGCAAGTGATTCATTCATAAAACAAAACATTTCCAAAGGACCCACAACTGTCGTCAGTGACTGACTCAAGTGTGTTTTGAGGGAACGGTTCTTTTGGTTTACATAGATGAGCAACAGTTTAAGTGAAAAATACCTGCAACTTGACGATATGGTTGTTATATGTTTGCTCTTGCATTCAACTCGTGAATAGAGTTTCCGCTTGGCAGGCGCGGTCCTAGAGTTGGCTATAGGTGGGGGGGGGAGGTAGGAATGATTTTTAAAATTTTCAAAATTTAGTCAATAAAAACGAACGTAAATATTTAGTGAAAGAACGTTCATTTTGAGAATGCTTATGAAGGGGGGAGGGGGGAGGTGCTGTTGCAAATAAGCCTTCAATATTTACTTTCAGCACACTGCTCCTCCTCCTCCCCATGTATTCCAAAATAAGAGTTATGATTTCTGAAATATATGAAATAAGAGAAGAATAGTGGACACTTTTACCAAAATGTTATCAATTTATTTATTTAGATATCATTTGATACAACTAATACATCTATATATCCATATATACATATATAAAGCAATTTCTGTATGTTTGTTTGTTTGTTAGACTCTATAGACTCAGCCGTCTTAAGGGCTAGAGGTCTGAAATTTGGCATGGATACTCATTAGGACCAGGAATGATGGAAAATGTTTTCAGATTTTTGGATGACCCTTCTGAAGGGGGTCGTCCATACAAGATAAATATTGTTTTCGCGATATTGACGTTATTTTTCGTCGGATTGTGTTGAAAATTTGCACATGAGTGTTTTGAAAGACGAGTAATCGATTTCAGGTGTCAAATTTTGTGTCCATATTAAATGTTTTCTGTTTTTGCGATATTGACGTTATTATGCATCGTATTTAGATGAAAATTGGTTCACGATAGTTTTGAGTGACTTGCAATCGATTTGAGGTATCAAATTCAGTGTAAGGGGCCATAGGATTTATTAGGAACAAAAAATTGTTTTCACTCATCCAAATTAAAATAAGGGGTCGGCCAAAGGGTTCATCCATATTAACTCCTCACTGTTAATGCGATATTGTCGGGATTCTACATCGGATTGGAATGAAAATTGGCACACGGTGGTTTTCAAAGACGGGCAATCGATTTCAGATGTCAAGTGTTTTGCCAGGGGTCGACGAAAGGGGTCGTCCATATAAATTTATTTTTCACTGTTTTAGACATATTGACGTTATTATGTAATGGATTGCTTTGAAAATTTGCACATGGGAGTTTTGGGGGAAGGGCAATCGATTTCAGATATAAAAAATTGTATAAGAGGCTACCGAAAGGGGTTCAACTTTTTGACAATAATTGCGTTTTTATGCAACAATCGAGTCAAAATTTATACACGGGTTTTTTGGCACGGTTTATTAGTTCCAAATTTCATATCCGAATTCATTACTCAACAATGAATTCGGAAGTGCATCTGGGAAAAGCTTGGCAATTGACTTTCATACAAACTGTTCATCACATATTCCAACGCAAAACGGAGTTCGTATGGGATCAGCTATTATATACCAATATGAAATGAATGTTTGTCTGTCTGTCTGTTCCCTATAGACTCGAAAACTACTGAACGAATCAATGTGAAAATACCTAAATACCTAAAATACCTTCAAACGGCTCCGACTTAAAGGAAGAGGGGCTCCCATACAAAATTTATAAAAATATGACGTTATTCGAGCAACTTTCAGAAACAACTGGACAGATCAACGTGAAACTTAGTGTGTAGCCGTTTTTAAGACTGGAAATTGTTTTCAAAATACTTTCAAATCCCAAATCTGAATCCAAAAAAGAGAAGCTCCTATACTAAATTAACAAAACTTTTACAAAATTCGAACAATTTTCGTAAACTACTTGACCGATCATCGTGAAATTCGATGTGCAGCCATTTTCAGGACCAGGAATGGTTTTTATAATACTTTTAACCCCATCCAAATCTAAAAATGAGGGGGACCCATACACGATTATCTAAAATTTGACACAATTCGAACAATTTTCGTAAACTACTGAACAGATCAACGAGCAATTTGATGTAGCCATTTTCGAGACCAGCAATGGTTTCTATAGTACGTTTAAACCCCTCCAAATCCAAAGAAGAAGGGCTTCCTTACCAAATTAACAATAATTTGATACAATTCGAATTATCGGAAACTACTGAGCCAATCAACGTGAAACTTGGTGTGCAGCCATTTTCAAGACCGGGAATGGTCTCTATAATACACATGACACAATTTGAACAATTTTTAGAAACATCTGAACCGATCAACGTGAAATTTTATGTGTACCCGTTTTCGAGACCGAGAATGGTTTTTACAACCGTCCAAATCCAAAAAGGGATAGAGGGCTGTCATAAAAAATAATTTTAAAAAAATTGACAAAATTTCAACAATCCTCGGAGGATTATAGTTAAAAACTGATAAACGAATTGTGTTTTAATATTTTTTATTTATGCGCCCAAAACGAAATTTGTAGAGCAAGTTTCATGAAAGTTATCTAGAAAGGTTTTTTGATAGCCTAAAATACTATTTAAAATCTGTTGATAAAAAAAGGGAAACAAATATTTTTCAACTATTTTTTCTTGATTTTTGATGAGTAATTTCTAGGTTTTGACCAAATTTGCACGGATTTTGCTAGGATTTTGGTCCATCATTTTGAAGTCAAATGTCCTGATTTTCCTAGGTTTTTAGATGAAAATAGCCCGGTTTGTCCGGCCCGGATATGTGCTGAAAAAAATCTGGCAACCTAATGTATATATATATATATATATATATATATATATATATATATATATATATATATATATATATATATATATATATATATATATATATATATATATATATATATATATATATATACATATATATATATATATATATATATATATACATAATATCAACACAAATTAAGTCTAAATGCTTTAGTGTTCAGTGTTATAGTGTTATTGCATTGAAGATTCCTCCTATTTGTTCTTAAGGGGAGGGGGAGGGTCTTATTGCTAAACATTTCAAGAATGTTGTGTCAAATTTTCAAGTCAATTGAAGCAAATCTGTAGAAATTATATGCCTTTATCTCCTCCTATCTAATACTGCAAGAAACCAAGAGCAGAAACTTCAAACGCGTTTTTCTCGAAAGCACATTTTTAAATTCCGTGGACATCGTCATTTGAAAACTACTTATCCGATTCTTTTCAAATTTGGAACATATTTTCAACATATAAAATACCAGACCCCAACGTTTTTCTTTTTCCTTTTTTTCTACCTTGGGGAGATTTTACGGATAAAAAATGGCGGATTTTTTTGTGAAAAATCGTTGTTTTTACTTCAAACAGCCACACAAATTTCATAAATTTTTTTTAAGTTAAATAAAAATGTTGGGGTCCAGAAAACCATCTCTTAAAAATATTCTGCTCTGATTTTTTGACTTCAGATGATTCTGTGCTGAGATACAGTGTCCACCGCAAATCCTGTTTTCTAAAAGGCATCCTCGAAAGTGCTCCGTCACTGGCTCATTTTTCAATATTTTTCTACGAAAAAATTACTAAATGTTCTTTTAACAATGCTTTGTATAATGATAAAAATTTGAATACATTTGTTTGAACGATAGCTCTAGAAAAAAATCGTGAAAATTGTGTTTTTTTACCCGTTAGACCCTACCCCCCCCCTCCCCCCCCCCCCCTTTAAGAGTGGCTTTTTCGACCTTCAAACTATAAAGTTATGTTTTGACTCAAAACAATTTAGAAGCTCAAATGCCATGAAAAAAAACACTTTAAATAATGTTGAAATTTTATTTAAAAGGAAGTATATTTAAATTAAAATAATTTTTAACGCGCCTTATTTTTCCATGGAAGAGGTAGCAAAACACACCGGGTCAGCTAGTCCTTTTATAAAACAATCTGCGCATCTTGATTATTCACAAAGAAAAAAAATTTGAGAAAAATTTAATTTTTGTAATTCGTATTTGTGGTAATTTAAAAATTTTCACTTTATGAAATCTTTAAAGAATTTCTCGTTAAAAATGTCATTTTACAAATGAGCGTAATTCACACATTTTTAAGAAGATTATGTAGAAAAAAATTGAAGTTATCCACAATATTGATTCTTGAGCTTTTTTATATCAGCGCTAGGCTCACGACAAAATATAAATTATTCTTATTATGCAACCCACACATTTGAAAAACCAAACATTTAAGAAAAAGTGTTTGGTGATAATGGCTGTAAATTCAAAACTGATTGTTAAATTCTGATATTTTATTATTTTGGATTAATGATGAAATAAGAAAACATCGTGTTATCAGTATTCATTTTGGTTTCAATCTTTATTTTCATTAATTTTCTCTTCAATTTCAAACTCTCATACAAGATTTTAAATTCTATTTGATCTGAAACAAATACAATCCTTACAAGTTTGTAACAAATGCAATCGTAAAAAAGTGAAAAAGCGTATTTGTTTCTTCTTGTTCACATTATTTCCATTTTTTTGATAAATTCTTAAATTTAACTAAAATTAAATTAAGGGTTAATTTCTGATATTTAATACTTTTCTTCAATGAAAAGTCCTAATCAATTGCGATTTGAATAACCAGAGTTTCATTTTCAGAATGGATGTTCTTTTTAAAATATAGCTGGCGCCTGTGTTTTCAAAACAGATTTTGGTAGACTTTTTCTTCCTGAAATTATTCTTTTGTTAGACTTTGTCCTCTAGTTTTAGGAATATGGCGCTTAGAAGTTTTAGAATTTATCAGTTTAGAGTGGAATCAATCATTGTATCCTCTTTTGTGTCAAAGTCCCGGAAAAAAACAATACAGATTTTACCTTTACAGATAATCTTGATTCAGAGATTCAACGCTTTGAAAAATCTATTTATTTTTTATTTTTAGAAAATTAGAAGGATAGGTATTATTTAAACTATTTCTTCTATAACAAAAAGAAACTTTGTTCAGTTAAGTGTTTGATAGGTACTGAACATTTTAATCGATTTAACAAATTTATAATTGACTGCAAAGCGTTTTGAATTTAGCTTGAAAAATATACAAACTTTATTTTGGTTCGAAATGATTTTACAATTCCCATAACGGGAAAAATAACAAAATAAATAACTACTTCTATAATTATTACCTGGAAGGTAAATTTGCTCAAGGTTTCGGAAGAATTGATCATAAAGTTAAAGCTTTTACTTCCTCAATAATTGTAATATATTATATAATTACCAAAAAAGTACACAAATTCTGTAGATAATTTTTTTCCTATTTTCAAAAGGTATACCGAAAAAAAATGCTGATAGAAAAACAAAACTAGTTATATTTTAAACTTGGCGAATAAGTAAATAAACAAATAGGTGAAAATCAGTTCTCACATACCTTGCATCTTGCAACTTGTCTTGTTTTATTCGTGAATATGAATTTGAGTTAAAGGTATGGATTTAAATGTATATCGCCAAAACACTAATGACTAAGTCCTTGATGTTAAAATAGCATCATTAAATACTAATTATCCCGTTTTGACTCTGAAAACTCTAAATAAACGCGATATGTATTTAAAAACACACACAATCCCTTTTCAATGCTGTAATTTTTGTGTTTTAACGCTCTAACTTGACTTCAGAAATCTAGTGAAGAATTTACTGTTTTGCAGAACCAGCATTTTTACAACCATAATTTGATGTGATAGATTTGAAACGAAATAAAATAAATTCGGATTCAAAATTAATATAACGATAAAATTCTTAATGCAATTCTTTAGATTTTCATAACTTATTTTTAATGATGGTAAATAAGGAGTGAGAACAATTCGAGTGCAAGAAACATTACTTTGATTCAGAACCTCATTTATCATTTTGCAATCTATTTCGGAAATAATAATTTCATTCCTAATACTCAGTTTGAAGTTCTTTTTTTTTCAATTTTATATATGTTGGTGAGATTAGCAATTTATTCTGAAATCAAAGATTTTTTTTTAAATATTCTTTTCATGATTCTGAACTTATGATTTTCCCTCTAATTTGAAAATATCGTGAAAAACACGTGTCCCAAAAATACATTAAAAATGGATATCAAACAAATGCTGTGTATGATGTTTGAACTTAGTTGTGAATTAAATTACAAAAAATATTCATACCTAACTTAAAAAATTGTTTTTTGGGTTTCTTAATTAATTTTTTTTTTAAGAATGAAAATGTTTGATGAAGTTTCATTAAAACCAGTTTGATTGTAATAGGGGCACAATATACAGGTACACTGAGACCAATATAAATAAAGCTCATTTTCTTGTAAAAACTTACCAAAAAAATAACTAAACAAGAAAAATTATTTTTGTTTGAGAGAGGAAAATGAAACTATTGTTTGTTATTAGTCTCAATTCTTTAAATTCAATTTTTTTTTTTATTCTGAAATTTGAATAAATTTTCTTTATTTAATCGTCTAGTAAGTTTCACTATCTTTAACATAGAAAAAAATGGGGGTATTGGATGCATTCTGTGAAAGAAGATTATTTCAAAGTTATGGAAAACAAATTTTAATTCTCAATTTTAAAATTTCAATTGTTTTTTCATTATAAATCATTTTAACATGAATGATATACAAAACTAAAGGAACTGAGAAAATAAAGTTGTCGCTTTTCAATGTTAAATATATTTGTTCCAAATATTTTGTTACTTTATAAAACAAATTCAAAAATCGGATTTCGTAAACATTTAAAAGTTGCAACCAAGTTTTAAAGAAAAATAACCTACCCTTCTAAAGTGTCCACTGAAAAATTAATCATTCGTATGGGAAATTTTACTGCTACATAAATTTTTAACCATAGAAGAAAATAACAGAACCAACATTTTTTTTACATTAAGAATAACCAATATATTTTTTATCATGTTTTATGATAATAAAAAAATTCAAAAAATTGAAGAATAAAGCAAATCACATGATTTCGTACATATAAAGTCCACGGCTATATTCTCGTTGCCCTCTGTCTAGCGAATGAAAAAAATATGGCATGGTGAATTCGAAGCATTTTATTCCATCAACAAAAAAAATTATTTAAAATAATTCAGTAACCTTATTGATTTTTTTTTCCAAATTTGTCATCTTCCTACAATTTAAAAGATAATGAAAAATTTGGAACTTCAGGAATTGAAGCAGATAAAAAAATCATAACCATCGTGTAAATTTTGGGCGTATGCGGGCACTCTAGCGACATTTTTTTTCCCAGAAGAGTTGCTTCTTCATTTCATTACTTAGCCTAAATTTGTTAAGTGTTCTGTACCGTAGATAAATAACCATCAATTTCAAACTCAACACTATGAATAACTAAGCTAACGTGAAATTCGCCTCAGGATTTGCTAGTTACGGCTAGTTTGGGGGGTGTGTGTGATCATTCTGATCATAATTTAACATTTTATAATGGTCAGTTCAACTCTTTTAGAACTCAATCTTCAAAAAAGTCACATTACGCCTTGATCACATTTATAGCAAAAAAGATAATATTTTCTTAGCTCTTTTTCTCTGAAACACTATCTTGAACTAAATGCGCCTCGTCAAAATGTTTAAATAAGACCAATTAAAAATCAATGAAAAAAGTATTTTTCAATATTATTTTCCTAATACAGTAGTTTTTCGATTTTATCACGGTCAAAAAAATTTTACCGTAAAAAATTAAAGGGGAAAAATTTCTTTTTATTATCTTTAATCAATAATTCAAAATGGTTTCAGTAGTGGAAACGTTTTGCATCAATAAATTTTAATCATACGATGTAAATATCAAACTTTACTAAACACAAAGGTTTGATTTCAGTTCAAATTATTCTTCTCTATAGCAATTTTGAAATTTTTCTTGAAATAAAACCATGTTGAATATCAATTTGAAACTGTACATCTAATTTAAGTTAATCATTCCGTTTTTCATGGAAATTCAACAGTCGTAATCTCATATATCGATTTTGAAAAAGTATTCGAAGAAAACTGCATAAAAAATTATCTTCTGCAAATTTTTAATTTCAATATTTTAATCTTCACACCTTTGATTGACTGAAAGGATTACCTTTTCAAAAAATATTTTGAAATTTGCTCAACTAAGTCTTTTAAAATGTGTTTCTATAAATTTATTTTCAGATAATCCTTTCTTTTTCATATCTAGAAAAACAGAAATCTTAGTCCTTTTTACGTACATATTTAAAGGCAAAGCTAGCAGAATTTCATTATGATCATCCAAAATTATCCATTCAGATAAAACTTAAGGCTGCCCTATTGGGATTGAGCACGCCACCCTCCCAAATAAACAATTTTAAAAAGAAATCAGAAACACTTATCTCTTTTCATAAACGTTCAAATTCACCGACATCTTTATATGATTCGCATAACCGAAAAAGTTCACTTTTTTAGAGCGGCATGCCAATGACAAATAACAATATAAGCATTAGCGCGACGTTAAAATACTTCTGTCGATTATTACAAATGTTTTTTTAAATTTTAAACACTATAAGGCTAAAGTAAGCAGTTCAATCGTATTTAGATATTATTACATAAATCATTAAAAATATCATGAACTTGAAAGAAAATTAAGGTCCTGGTTTCTGAATGATTTCTTAAAATGCGTGATAAAATCGAGACAATTACCGTGACCGTGACCGTGACAATAATAATCGATAAACTATTGTATATGACATAATTACATCGCATCATAATAGAGTGGATTGGAAATAAGCATGAATCTTTTTTTTCTAATTTCAATAACACGCGTAGGATTTATACCCCATTTTCTGAACTTTAGCTTCGATCATTCGTTGGTAAAAATCGGTTTCAACTGGTTTCTGTCAACTTGTAGATGTTCAACGAGCCAATGTTTTGGTCGAAACTAGTCAGGTCGATGTTTAATGAAGCAAGTTGAAACTAGTCGAAAGCGATCCAGTTCGGCAGCAGGATTCGTTTCGACCTGGTAGAAATCGGTCGAAGTCAATTGGAAAGAGACAGGTGATCAACTGTCAATCATTTTCTACTTGTTTCGACCCGTTTCGACTAGACTTCAATGAACAGACCACTTGTAAAGTAAACGAGGATTGACCATACATTATCGGTGGCACGAAACTCCTACAATGAATGTGAGTATAAAGAACAGGGAGTATAATGTGGGTAGGCACATATATGGGTATAGAATTCGAATTCGTCCCACAATATGAGCATTGGGTGAAAAAACTCAACGGCAAAAAGTTTAATTTCGTTGTCTGACGCCATCTTAAAATCTAATATGGCGGCTTCCGTTCTACTTTTTGAAGCGGCAGATCACTAAATATAGCATGAAACACTCACTTTATATTTTCTCGTTGAGCCCTTCTACCCAAAACCAATATTTTGGGGATTTCATTCGATTTGCAGTCATTTACCCAATTGAAAAAATAAATCAGAAACTGCCATCTTGGTTTTCAAGAAGGCGTCAGACAGTGAAAACTACTTCCCTTTGACACCTCTACCCAACACCCACATGGTGGGGGTTTCATGAAACTTTAAGTCATTTATAGCTTAGAAAAATAAAGCAGAAGCTGCCATTTTGGATTCGAGATGGCATCAGACAATAAATTTTGAATTCTACTCGTTGAACCTTTTCTCTCAATACCCATATATGTGAACTTAAAAGCAAAACCCTCAGCCTTTCAAAAATGTGTAATAATGGAATTTTTAACTAAATTTTAAGTTGTATTATATTCAGATTGCTTAACTGTTTCCTAACACCATAAACACTGTGTAATTAAATAATATACTTGAAAACCGCATTTCCTAGAACTCTAATAAAATAGCTATAAAGATAGCAGCATTAAAATCCCATAATAAAAGCATAATGCCATAAACTATAACAACGATGCTCATTTTCGATTAATTATCGATAATCGATTTTGGAGATCGATCTTTTGCCAAAGATCGAACCTATTGGATTCCTAATACTTTTAAACCAGTTTTAAGGCAATGCTCGAACCTATTTAGCACTTCTTCGCATTAATAAAAAGCTTTAACAAGTTATTTTAGTAATTTTGACCAGTGTATTTATTTGGCAACAATTTGTTTTTGTTCGAAAAATTAAAAAAAAGGAGCTATTAAATAAAGTGCGAAAAATAACTGTAGGTATAGATACATAATACTGTGGCAGTGAAGAGCAGTCTTTAAAGCTCCTCTTAGGCTGCAAGTTTTCTTTTGTTGTTAAGGTATATTTCTGATTAAACAGAAACACTTATGTACTGGTTTTGTGTACCAAACCACATTTTATTTCTCCGGGATTTTCATCTTATGCGGAATACTGCGGAATATATTATCTTATTTAATTTTAATCTTACTATTGAACGTTAAAAGCAGAGTTCCCTTTGTTGCATTTCCCAATGATATCATTTTACAAACGATGATCCAAAAAATACCAACGCGAATCAAAATATTCGTTAAAACGTTAAAATTTTTAATCACACAGTGGCATTTTCCAATCCAAAATCGCACACCCTGCGCTAGTGGGGGTACTAAAATGAAAAATGCATTCCATTTTTTTGTATTTGTTTCGGATTCATCCAAAAGAAAGCAGCAGCATCATCATTCCAAAAACTGTATCACGTTGAAGCGAAAACAAATTGTGGGCGACTTTTATGGCAAATATTTTAATTAATTTATGAATATTTAATACAGTAATGACAACGATTTGGTGGAATTTAAATTAATTTTCACCCGAGGTTTATTTTTTATCCCATCGGTATCAAGGAATGATAATCCTTTTTTATTGGCCCTCAGTGGCTATGGATTTTTGGTTCGATTTCATTCCATTGCAATTTGACATGGATTGAGCAGCAGAGTTTGAAAATGGCATATTTTGTTCGGAATGTTACAGGTTACAAAAATTGTCTCGTTTTGCCAAAGAAGGATCGGCAGAAATAGCTGCACCATTTATTTTATGGATTCTGTCTGCTGCCGAACTGCCGAACAACCGCAACATATTCGTAGAGTCACATAAGGAAAGGGTAATGATGGGAAAGATTTCAATTCAACAAGTGCTGCTAAGTAGGATGGGAAGGCTTTTGTTTTTATTTCATTTAACCCCTGACAGAAGTCAATTGTTGGTAGCAAAAATATTAGCTCTTCCGAAAGAGACTTACCGACTTCGGTGGGATGGAAAATGTCGTTCTGCTTGTTGGAATAGCAAAAATCTCGGATATTATGGGCCCAACATTTGCATTCCAAGTACGAGTATATGTTTGGACTGTTCAGTTAAATGTCGAAAAACATATGTGTGTATGCCAGGGTAGAATATTAGCAGCATAATACTACTGACGAGAACCCGGAAAGTAAAATGAGGCACAAGTCAAGTGGAAATTAACAACTCAATAATTTTGAACATTTTTCCGAAGAAAGTCAGATGCTTGCAAAATAATTAGACAAAAGCATTAATTTATAATAACTTTCTTTTTTTAAATTTAGTTAAGTGGGTTTTCTTTATTTTCGAGTATTAAATGCAAGAAATGTTCTTATTCCTAATTCGAATCTGTTATCTTCTTCAGATCTAAAAATCGTTTTTCTCATCCTAGAGGATTTTGGAAAAATGATTTTCCACTACCAACAGCGAATCAGTTTAATTTTATTGAATCCGAAATTCAGTTGAGAACAAGAAAATCAACACATTATTTACAACGAAAAGATGTCCAGAAATGGTTGCTTGGGAAAAATTACATTATCGAGTTTCAAAAACGTATATTTAGAAGATGATTTCAAAAATATTAGATGTGAATCAAATTTCGATACATATGACTTGTTTTAAAACTTCTCTCTAAGTTACATTTTTTGACTCTCCAAAATCACAACAGAAATCGAAAAAGTCCCATTTCTTTAAAAAAAACGTCTGCATCTATTACTATAACAAAAAATTTGTAACATCACTTTCCGGAAAAAAATTAACAATTATCAAATAAAAAATAAAAATTAAATAAAGTTTCGCTATTTCTACAAATTCTAAACAATAACAATCAACATTTTTCAATTTTCATCAATTTTGTAATTTTTGTATTTCTTGTTATTTTTGCCATTTTTGTCATTTTTGTCATTTTTGTCATTTTTGTCATTTTTGTCATTTTTGTCATTTTTGTCATTTTTGTCATTTTTGTCATTTTTGTCATTTTTGTCATTTTTGTCATTTTTGTCATTTTTGTCATTTTTGTCATTTTTGTCATTTTTGTCATTTTTGTCATTTTTGTCATTTTTGTCATTTTTGTCATTTTTGTCATTTTTGTCATTTTTGTCATTTTTGTCATTTTTGTCATTTTTGTCATTTTTGTCATTTTTGTCATTTTTGTCATTTTTGTCATTTTTGTCATTTTTGTCATTTTTGTCATTTCTGTCATTTTTGTCATTTTTGTCATTTTTGTCATTTTTGTCATTTTTGTCATTTTTGTCATTTTTGTCATTTTTGTCATTTTTGTCATTTTTGTCATTTTTGTCATTTTTGTCATTTTTGTCATTTTTGTCATTTTTGTCATTTTTGTCATTTTTGTCATTTTTGTCATTTTTGTCATTTTTGTCATTTTTGTCATTTTTGTCATTTTTGTCATTTTTGTCATTTTTGTCATTTTTGTCATTTTTGTCATTTTTGTCATTTTTGTCATTTTTGTCATTTTTGTCATTTTTGTCATTTTTGTCATTTTTGTCATTTTTGTCATTTTTGTCATTTTTGTCATTTTTGTCATTTTTGTCATTTTTGTCATTTTTGTCATTTTTGTCATTTTTGTCATTTTTGTCATTTTTGTCATTTTTGTCATTTTTGTCATTTTTGTCATTTTTGTCATTTTTGTCATTTTTGTCATTTTTGTCATTTTTGTCATTTTTGTCATTTTTGTCATTTTTGTCATTTTTGTCATTTTTGTCATTTTTGTCTTTTTTGTCATTTTTGTCATTTTTGTCATTTTTGTCATTTTTGTCATTTTTGTCATTTTTGTCATTTTTGTCATTTTTGTCATTTTTGTCATTTTTGTCATTTTTGTCATTTTTGTCATTTTTGTCATTTTTGTCATTTTTGTCATTTTTGTCATTTTTGTCATTTTTGTCATTTTTGTCATTTTTGTCATTTTTGTCATTTTTGTCATTTTTGTCATTTTTGTCATTTTTGTCATTTTTGTCATTTTTGTCATTTTTGTCATTTTTGTCATTTTTGTCATTTTTGTCATTTTTGTCATTTTTGTCATTTTTGTCATTTTTGTCATTTTTGTCATTTTTGTCATTTTTGTCATTTTTGTCATTTTTGTCATTTTTGTCATTTTTGTCATTTTTGTCATTTTTGTCATTTTTGTCATTTTTGTCATTTTTGTCATTTTTGTAATTTTTGTAATTTTTGTAATTTTTGTAATTTTTGTAATTTTTGTAATTTTTGTAATTTTTGTAATTTTTGTAATTTTTGTCATTTTTGTCATTTTTGTCATTTTTGTCATTTTTGTCATTTTTGTCATTTTTGTCATTTTTGTCATTTATGTCATTTTTGTCATTTATGTCATTTTTGTCATTTTTGTCATTTTTGTCATTTTTGTCATTTTTGTCATTTTTGTCATTTTTGTCATTTTTGTCATTTTTGTCATTTTTGTCATTTTTGTCATTTTTGTCATTTTTGTCATTTTTGTCATTTTTGTCATTTTTGTCATTTTTGTCATTTTTGTCATTTTTGTCATTTTTGTCATTTTTGTCATTTTTGTCATTTTTGTCATTTTTGTCATTTTTGTCATTTTTGTCATTTTTGTCATTTTTGTCATTTTTGTCATTTTTGTCATTTTTGTCATTTTTGTCATTTTTGTCATTTTTGTCATTTTTGTCATTTTTGTCATTTTTGTCATTTTTGTCATTTTTGTCGTTTTTGTCATTTTTGTCATTTTTGTCATTTTTGTCATTTTTGTCATTTTTGTCATTTTTGTCATTTTTGTCATTTTTGTCATTTTTGTCATTTTTGTCATTTTTGTCATTTTTGTCATTTTTGTCATTTTTGTCATTTTTGTCATTTTTGTCATTTTTGTCATTTTTGTCATTTTTGTCATTTTTGTCATTTTTGTCATTTTTGTCATTTTTGTCATTTTTGTCATTTTTGTCATTTTTGTCATTTTTGTCATTTTTGTCATTTTTGTCATTTTTGTCATTTTTGTCATTTTTGTCATTTTTGCCATTTTTGCCATTTTTGTCATTTTTGTCATTTTTGTCATTTTTGTCATTTTTGTCATTTTTGTCATTTTTGTCATTTTTGTCATTTTTGTCATTTTTGTCATTTTTGTCATTTTTGTCATTTTTGTCATTTTTGTCATTTTTGTCATTTTTGTCATTTTTGTCATTTTTGTCATTTTTGTCATTTTTGTCATTTTTGTCATTTTTGTCATTTTTGTCATTTTTGTCATTTTTGTCATTGTTGGGAGGTGGCCTAAGATTTTTAATTCCTTCGATAGACTATTTCGCGTTCCACAATCCCAACTATGGTCTAGGCAAGTAATCGGTGGGCTTCAATGGTCCTTCTTCTTTCGCATGCACAGAACAGATAAATGCGTATGGTTTGGTTCCAAAAACACAACTTTAATTAAAACAAGTATATTGACTTTGAACTTATATTACATGGAGTTTACTTAAACTAAACATGAATATACATGACCGTGCTAATTGGTGATCGAACGAGTACTGACTCTACAACTAAGCCTACGCTAGAATCCCCATTTGACCACTCACTGCTCCCTCTTATGTAACCTTTGCCAGAAATTCTCCCGTAGCAAGAGCCTTGAGAGCCCGCGGCATCATTGATGGCTCCAATTGATCGTTACTGACGGTAATAATGATGATCCTCTCGAAATTTGATCCACTATTTGGGAGGGAGAAAAATTGCTCCCACTAAAACGATTGTTTGTAACTGCCATCGCTAGCTGACCACGACAGGTTTGTATCTACGCAGCACAATTTCCAAAACCATTTGGGGGATAATCAATCAGGGTGAGGTGATCGCTTTTTGACTCCAACATTCTCACCCACCCTGAAATTTCCAGAAATTTCTGAAAAGAAACAAAGTATCCTCTTCGACGTACAATTTGATATTTTTGAATTGTTGAAATTATTGGGCTTCACTATCACTGTAGATTGGTAAAACGCAAACCTTCTCGGCCTCTCGTGTAATTGATCCAGATGCCGTTTTTAATTTCACCACACGTACAGTGCCATCGGACCCAGGGTACACCTCTTCTATCCTGCCCATCCTCCAGTTGCAGGGCGCAGTACGCTCATCACAAACAACAACTAACCGTCCAACTTCGACCTTTACAGGAGACTTCCAACGTTTGTTTCTTCCTTGCAGCAGGCTAAGATATTCGTGATGCCATCGTTTCCAAAATAACTGTTTCTTTTTACATATCAACTGAAAATGGCTGAGACGATTATCAGGGCATGCTTCCATATCTTCTTCGGGCAAATCCTGCAAACTAGTACCAATGATAAAGTGAGCCGGAGTTAGCGGTTCCAAATCAGTCGGATCATCCTTCAACGGCATAATCGGGCGTGAGTTTAGGCAAGCTTCAGCTTGAATTACGAGTGTTGATAAATCTTCTGGTGGAAGAGGGGTTTCGCCAATCACAATCAACAAATGTTTCTTTGCCGACCGAACCGCAGCCTCCCAAAGCCCCCCAAAATGCGGAGAGGCAGGAGGACTAAAGTGCCACTGAATCATCAGCCTTGAGCATTCCTTGGAAACCTTTTCATGATGCGTTTTATTTTTTAACAGACGCTGCAACTCTACAAATTTGTTTCTTGCGCCAACAAAATTGGTTCCATTATCTGAAAAGATTTGTGAACAAAATCCGCGCCTAGAAATGAACCGTTGCAAAGCCTTAATGAAACAATCGGTAGACAGATCCGTCACGAGCTCCATGTGGACAGCCTTTGTGCACATGCATATAAAGATAGCTACGTAGGCCTTGACCGCTGGGCGACGGGGAGCTGGTCTAGTGTACATTGGCCCAAAATAGTCCACACCTGTATTTGC
Organism: Uranotaenia lowii; assembly: GCF_029784155.1. Classification (NCBI taxonomy): domain Eukaryota; kingdom Metazoa; phylum Arthropoda; class Insecta; order Diptera; family Culicidae; genus Uranotaenia; species Uranotaenia lowii. The sequence goes on along the minus strand of NC_073692.1, from coordinate 52,842,108 downwards.
GAATGGTCGGGACTCCGTTACACGGACCGCTGGTAAGTCTCCCATCAGCTGTTGAATGGGCGTAGGCCTTGACCGGAAACACTTGATGCATTTATGCACTATTTGCTTGGCAACGCTTCTGCCGCCTAGTGGCCAGAATTTTTGGCGAACCGATGCAAGAAGGAGCTGAGGTCCGGCATGCATAAGGCGAAGATGATAATGCTCAAAAATTAATCGGGTGATGATATGTCTTGCAGGTAGGATCACTGGATTTTTGAAACCGGCAATTTCGGAAGAATTTTTCAAACGACCACCTAAACGAACCAATCCATCCTCGTCTAAAAACGGGCGAAACCATTTCAACGGAGATTTTGAGGAGACATCTTCGTTTTTCCTTAGTGCTGTAATTTCCGCCGCAAACGTTTCCTGTTGAACTCGATGAATCAAAACTCTTTCAGCTTCTTTTATTTCAGCGCTGGACAGAAATGCATTAGGTTCACCTTCTAATTTTTTTTGAATCAGTTTCATAAAGCGTAATAAATATGCCGTTTTCCTAATCATTTCAAAATAACTAGAGAATTTCCCAAAAAACCATTCATTGAAGTCAGCGTAGCTCGATCCTGTTGCAGCAACTGTTGTGCGTCGTAGCTCGTCATTTCCAACGTCTGCTGGAATATCATCTGATGAAGTTGGCCACTGTTCCCTGTTTTCCTTCAACCATGCTGGTCCGTTCCACCAGAAATGATTATCCACTATGTTTGTAGGTGATATTCCTCTTGAGATTAGATCTGCCGGATTGTCTAAGCCTGATACATGTCGCCATTCACATCCGTTTGTTAGAGTTTGAATTTTTGATACTCTGTTGGCTACAAAGGTAGTCCACGTCAGTGGTGGAGCTTGAATCCATCTCAACACGCAGGTCGAGTCTGTCCAAAAAATAGTGCCGATGGTTTGGATTTTTACCGCTTTTCTAACCTTCTCCTCGAGTTCAGCAACTAGCAGCGCTCCACATAGCTCTAAGCGCGGAATGCTCTGGCATTTTAATGGTGCTACCTTTGATTTAGACGACAACAACTGAATTTTAACCGCGCCTTGGGCATCGAAACTCCGAACATAAATACAACCACCGAACGCTCGCTCTGACGCGTCCGAAAAGCAATGAAATTCCACTGTAATTGCATTAGGCAAAATAACGCAACGGTTCACCTGGATCTGATTGAAAACAGGTAGCTGATAGTAGTAGTTCCTCCAAATCTCACCCACCGTAGAAGGCACAGGTTGATCCCAGCCCAACCTATTTCCGCATTCATCTTTAAGAGTCCAGAGCTGCTGCATCAATATCTTTGCCTTTGCGTGGCAATAACCGATAAAATACGACGTTTGGTTAAAGTTTCGTGTTCAGGAAGCACAGGTACATTGAAACGAAACATGAGAACATCTGAGTTGGGTAGCCAAGATAACCCAAGAGTTTTCACCGATGGATCTGCGTCGAGATGTATCGATGAATCCAAAATTGCCAGGTTTTCCTTAGACACACTCTCCAAAATTTGTTTAGCGTTCGAAGCGAATTTTCGGAGACGGAATCCACCGCAAGTAGCAGCTTTTTCCAGCTGAATCCTCAGCTCGAGTGCTGTCTCAGCGTCGTCCGCCCCCGTAATAACGTCATCCATGTAAGTATCCTCCAAATATGCTTTCGCTGCCAACGGAAATCGATGCCTTTCATCTAACGCCAATTGCTTCAGAACCCTTGTTGCCAGGAAGGGCGCGGCCTTCGTCCCGTAAGTAATTGTGTTCAGTTCATACGTTTTAACTTCGTTTAATGGAGAGGCGCGCCATAGAATGGTTTGCAACGGCCTATCCTTAGGGTTGACCAGCACCTGTCGAAACATTTTCTCCACGTCTGCTACTACTAATATCTGTTTCGTTCGGCATCGGAGTATAATTTCTCTTAAATCATCCTGAATGACAGGGCCAGTAAGTAGAAGATCGTTCAGTGAACATCCTGAAGAAGTTTTGCAGGATGCATCAAAAACCACTCTTAATCGGGTAGTTGTGCTGTCCTCTTTAATAACAGGGTGGTGTGGTAAATAACATCGCTTAACTGAACTAACCTCCTGGGGAATAATTTCTTGCATATGCCCTAACATTTCGTATTCGGCCATAAACAAAAGATATTGTTTTCGAAGTTCTTCGTTTCTTGCTAATCGTCTCTCGGTGGAATGTAAACGTCTCAAGGCAATATCCTTCGAGCTTCCTAATTGGCCCCAAATGTTGGTAATTTTTGGAAGTGACACTATATAACGGCCCTCTCCATTACGCTTTATGGATTCCCGGAACATATCTTCACAACGTTGTTCCTCTGGTGAGTATTTCCGGCTGGTTCCAACTTCTTCTGCAGCCCAGAATCGTGTGAGAATTTCTTCCAATTTCGCTTCCATAGAAACGTGGCAATTAAGTTTTAGTGATTGACTTGGATCCGCGAGCCCTCCACTAACGATCCATCCAAATACAGACTCTGTAAGTGCCGGCATGCCATCCCCTAAGGAAATTCTACGGCCAGTCTCAAAATATTCAAAAAATGCCTCGATTCCAAGAACGATGTCGACCGACTTGGATTCGAAAAATGACGGATCTGCCAGTTTAAATCCGTCTGGTATTTTCCATTCCCTTGTGTTGATTGTAGTAGTTGGTAGATTCGCTGTTACCCTTGGAAGCACAAGAAAACTCATTGGCTTGTTGAAGTTAGAGTTTTTAGACTTGATAACAGCGTGCACTCTTTGCTTCACCTTTAAAGAGGCTTGACCAATTCCAGACACGGAAATTTGAACCCTTTCGCGTGACAAGTTAATCCTTTGACTTAATGTTTCTGTAATGAAGTTACTTTCCGAACCCGAATCCAGGAGCGCTCGAGCCGGAACCTGACAGCCTATGTCATCCTCAATCAACACCACTGCAGTCGCTAATAAAATTCGTGAAGTGTTATAAGCGTTGCAATTAGAAACGGTAGTGCTTGTAGTCGCCGTGGTAGTCACTTCAAAAGACGGGTTTGATTCTTCAGCCTCCTCCGTAGCTGATGACGTGTTGCTGATCCTAACCTGGGAATCCTCCAGAACTCCATCCTGCCGGTTGGTTTTGAAGCATACGAGCGTATGGTGTCGCCCTTTACAGATTCTACACGAGAATCTTGACTGGCATTCCTTAGCATGGTGACCAATTCTAAAGCAATTCCGGCACAACGAATGACTTTTCAAAAACGCATCTCGTTCGTTTACTGGAAGATGTCTAAAATCGGAGCATTGATGCAAAAGATGATCCTCCTTACATAACGCACATTGAATTCCAATTGACTGTGCAGTAGCGTAACTCGTTCTAAGTAAAGTGGGCCTTGATCTATTTGTAGAATTTTGATTAACTCCTTTAGATTCTATCACTTTCGGCGGAAGCGATTCCAGGATCCTAATACGTCGATGGAGAAAACTGATTAAATCTTCTATGGTATCCTGTTCTTCTGTTGAGGAATGCTCTTCCCAAGATCGACGAGTTACATGATCCAGACGTGCAGTGAGGAAATTAACCAACAACAAATCTTTATAATCGTTAACATGAACCACCTGGTCAAGAGTGTGAACTATTCTCTCGAATCCATCTAAAAGGGACTGGAGCTCCGTCACCGATTCCTTGTGCATCGTGGGTAGGCCAAACAGGGAGCTAATCTGTCTTCTCTTTAATAGCTTACTATTACTGTACCGATTGACGAGTGTGTCCCATGCTACCTGATAATTAGCTTGTGATACTTGAATAGGATCTAGTAGGGCCCTGGCTTCTCCTTGCAAGCATCCTTTCAGATAATAGAACTTTTCAATATCTGGAAGTTCTGGTTTAACATGAATTAAGGAAATAAACAGATCTCTAAACCCGAGCCATTCATCAATATCACCTGAGAAGGAAGGTAACTTGATTTGAGGTAGTCTAATATGGTCATGTGTTTCTTGAATTGTCGAATCTAATCCCCTAGGCAACTGTCCAGAACTATTCGGTACGGTACGATCCTTAACCTTGCTCAACATGAAAGCCTTTGCTTGATAATAAAGATTACTAAACTCTCGTCTTTTCCGCTCAATATTTGGATTATCTTCCTCAACATGTTCCTCGTGTGATTGAATATCTATCATCACATTTTCGAAACCTTCCCACAGCTCGTCCAACCTTGTAAGCCGCACCTCGATCATCTCCGTCATGGTATCGTCCGTAAAATCCTCCACAAATCGGAAAATGTCCTGTAGGGATGCCTGGATGTTGGAACATTTCACCGTCAGGTGCCTCAGTGATGGGTCTTCCTTCTTCGTAGTTCTTGAGCCCGGCATGACGTTGCGTAACCGTAATGCAGTAGTAGAGATGGGTAGGGATGTAGTAAGCCACTAAATACGTCCAGCTTCGGCCAAACATATACTGCAGTAATTTACCTCAACAAAAAAATCAGGGGCACTTCAGGTTGTTGTTATCCGCAATGCTTCACTTATGGTGATACTCAATGTCCAAACGCCCAAAAGACAGAACGTCTCCGAGGTGAAATGTCGCAAATTGAGATAGTCGTTCTGGCGAACGGTTGATTCTCAGGGAATGCGTAGGTAGTAATTCGAAGAGGATACAAATTTTTATTTAAAAGGGGTGTATTAACTGTGCCCAAGCGACGGTAGAACATACACTATTCTAAGGTTATTTACCTGAGAAACCTTTTCCTGCGCTGCCTCTTCTTCTAATGTGGTCGACTTCTTGGTGATTGGTAGATAATCCTTTTTTCGTATGGTACCGGTGTTGTGTGGTCGGAATTTTGCCAAAACCGATTTGTGATTTTCCTTGTAGTCCGATGCGTTAACCGAGCTCGAAGAGAGATGAGTTGAAGATCCAAAGGGGTGTTAGGATGTTGCTAACTATTGGCTGAACATATACTGTGAATCTGTTGCTTAAATTTACCTGGAAAAACAGGCGGCCGGCCTGTCAGTATTTGGTTCTGCCAAGTTAGTCCTCTACGTTCCTCCGTATTGTGATTAGGATGTATTCGTTCGAACCCAGAACCCAGAAACAATGGTTTCTGCGGTTATCCGGAAAATCGTTCCTCGAGTAGTTTGAACCACGTGCACGCAAAAGAATAATGTGTTAGCGGGGTCCTGAACTGTGGCTGAACATATACTGGTAATCTGTGTCTTATATTTTACCTGACAAAAGTAACACGATGCCTATCCAGTATTTCGATAATCAGCTTCGTCCATCCAATCGATTTTGTAAATTTCTAACAATGATGTGGAAATGTGGTTCGTGCAAGATGGCTAATTAGGACGCCGGCATGCAATGGCGAGCCTTCCCTCCAACTCCAAACGTAATGGCGCCAAGTTCCAACAAAACCACAATGGCCCTTGGTATAAGGTATTGGCACGTCAATTTACTGCCCCGTGGTTCCTCATATCCGGTTCGAAGGACCAATGTTGGGAGGTGGCCTAAGATTTTTAATTCCTTCGATAGACTATTTCGCGTTCCACAATCCCAACTATGGTCTAGGCAAGTAATCGGTGGGCTTCAATGGTCCTTCTTCTTTCGCATGCACAGAACAGATAAACGCGTATGGTTTGGTTCCAAAAACACAACTTTAATTAAAACAAGTATATTGACTTTGAACTTATATTACATGGAGTTTACTTAAACTAAACATGAATATACATGACCGTGCTAATTGGTGATCGAACGAGTACTGACTCTACAACTAAGCCTACGCTAGAATCCCCATTTGACCACTCACTGCTCCCTCTTATGTAACCTTTGCCAGAAATTCTCCCGTAGCAAGAGCCTTGAGAGCCCGCGGCATCATTGATGGCTCCAATTGATCGTTACTGACGGTAATAATGATGATCCTCTCGAAATTTGATCCACTATTTGGGAGGGAGAAAAATTGCTCCCACTAAAACGATTGTTTGTAACTGCCATCGCTAGCTGACCACGACAGGTTTGTATCTACGCAGCACAATTTCCAAAACCATTTGGGGGATAATCAATCAGGGTGAGGTGATCGCTTTTTGACTCCAACAGTCATTTTTGTCATTTTTGTCATTTTTGTCATTTTTGTCATTTTTGTCATTTTTGTCATTTTTGTCATTTTTGTCATTTTTGTCATTTTTGTCATTTTTGTCATTTTTGTCATTTTTGTCATTTTTGTCATTTTTGTCATTTTTGTCATTTTTTTCATTTTTGTCATTTTTGTCATTTTTGTCATTTTTGTCATTTTTGTCATTTTTGTCATTTTTGTCATTTTTGTCAATTTTGTCATTTTTGTCATTTTTGTCATATTTTATGATTTGATTTGAGTTTCAAACTTCTTCATGATGAATTTATGATATAATTTCGATATCCTACATTTTCAAAATTTTTTATTTGAAATTCCGAAATTGAAAATGAAAAGCTTAAGCTTTTTGCTTTCTTTCGTATTCTGCAAAAACACATATTTGACTTTGGAACATCGCAACGTCGAAGCTTTTCCATGCTATGTTTTACATATCCACCTCATCGCATTTACGCAAAGCTAAGACACCAACCATAAAACACTGAAACAATTTTTTTTCTCTTTCTACACCACCTCAGCAGCAAAAATACACCGCTCCCTGCGAAAAACACCGTCATGGCAGTTTTCAGTCCTATGACCAAATCCCCCGGACCCTGTCGATTCCTTTCGGGAACACGGAAGCAGAATCATCAATGCCGCCGAGATACAGGTTTACCGGAAGCCATTCGGGAAGCTCGTCGCCTAGCCGTCCTGCACTGCGAGGAACAGTTCCGTTACGATCGTTGGAACTGCTCAATCGAAACACGTGGAAAGCGGAACATATTCAAAAAGGTGCGTAAATGTGTTTATTGATCAACAGATTAGCACCTCATGCTAACGGTGGGAATCAGTTCGACGTTTTTTTTCCCCAGTCAAGTATCTGCTAATCGAATTCTGTTTATCATTCATCTCTTTCAACGTTCCGTCCTTCAGGTGTACCGCGAGACGGCCTTCGTCCATGCCCTGACAGCGGCAGCCATCACTCATTCAGTGGCACGCGCCTGTGCCGAGGGCAAAATGACCAAGTGTCAGTGCGCGTCGGAGAAACAGCCGGCGGCCACCCGACTCGCTTGGAAGTGGGGCGGTTGCAGCGATAATGTCAAACATGGCAAACGGGTGACGCGTAACTTTTTGGAACTTCAACCGCACGAGGGCGATCCGGTATCGGAGATGCTGCGGCATGATAGTGAGGTGAGATTGGCAACTCTATGGTAATTTTTTTTATCAAAGTTGTTAAGTTAATTTATTTTCCATAGGTTAAGGTTTATTTACAATCATTGATTGTGATATGGTTTATTTTTTAACCCAGAAAAGGAATTAATTTTTTTTGTTTCGTTTGCATAATCATTTTAACATCTCTGCGTCATTCGTGACTTTCAATGATGCTCGAACTTGTGGCGGTTGAGGAGACAACTGCTTAGCTAACTGAGCTGTCACCTTAAGTTGAACCTTTACTAATCGACAAAAATCACTTACAATTCCTGTGACACGGCTAAGTGAAATCCAAAAAAAAACATTCTACTGGGCCAGTGAAGTCTTCATTAGCTGAAAAAAATTAAAACTGGCTCTATTAAAAACCCACATAATGTGATTTTATATGTTTCGTCTGGTTTCTTATACAAATATCGATTGATGATTTTATGCCAGCGAGAAAAAAAATACATGTAGCACGTTTTCAATTAAACTAAAAATTAAATAAAAAAGAACAAAAAATAGAAATTAGAAACAATGGCTTACTTAGCGTTGTATAGTCAATCATATAAACCCTTACATCAGGCTGCTTTAACCAGTCATTGACATTCTGCTGGACCGTAAAATGGTATTTTAAATGTCAGACTCACAATTCACTATATCGTTGCTAAGATCTGTAAGAAAAAAAATCACGATAGACAAGAATAATGCTAATAAAGTCTTAAATCTTATGCTCTGAGTTCGTCTTGGTACATCATCGTACTTGAAAATTATTACATTACACTGAGTAACAAAAAAAATATTTTTTTGAAAATAGTCCAGGGTTTTCCAACTAAATTAGACTAATATTGACGCCCTGAGTCCGAAAATGACCATGGTTTTGTTCAATCAGGTCAGGATATTAGAATACATAAATTTTTAAAAGTCGATTTTTCGCCAAAAAACAAATTTCTGCGATTCCTCAGCTGAGAAACCCCTGACGATTTTCTCGGTTTTTCTTAAGAAATAAAAGTCAACATATGCAAATTCTATCAGTTTTTATTTAATCTAAGAAATTTGATAAGCATATTAGCATAATATTAGTATAAGAATGAGCGTAACGAGACACAAAAGTTTAGAGTTTACTTACGGCATAAATCGCCGTTTCTTCGATTCCCGTTTGTGAGCAGCTGCTGGGTTGTCTCTCTTCAGCGACCAGCAGTAGTCCGCCATCATGACTGCGTCCCACCTTCCCTGGTACCTCTCCTCCATTTGGCGCATGTCTTGATGGAACCTTTCTCCCTGCTCGTCGCTCATCGCCCCTAGGTTTTCAGGAAACTTCTCCATATGTGGGAACAAGAAGTGCATCTTTATACTCATCAAACACCCCAGTTTTTGGAAGGCCTCTATCATGCTGCTGACGAGTGTGGCGTGGTTTGCTGCCTTCGTGTTCCCCAGGAAGTTGATCACCACTTGCACAAACGATTTCCCAGACGGCGGCAACGTTACACGATTTGTCTATGTATCGTGTGACCAACATCTTTTAAATAAGTGGTCGTGAATCTCGTTTTTAAGCTTTTTTTTCCTCAAATTTAAGCTTTTTTTGCCTTGAGAGCATAGGAGACGAAAGCTTAAATCTGTCAAAACGAGGGGAAAAAAGGGGAAATCTGAGAGATGTGCTCCATACGGTTTGAATAGCGTTGCCGCCGCCTGGCTCTAGTGTGTTCATGGAGTTTTCAAACTCTGCGTCCTTCATCAGCTGCCGTATCTGTGGGCCATCGAAAATGCCTGCCTTAAGCTTCTCAATGGTCAGTCGAGGAAAGGCTTTGCACAGGTAGTTGAAGCATTTCCCATCCTTGTCCAGGGCGCGCGTGAACTGTTTCATTAACCCTAGCTTCATGTGTAGTGGTGGGATCAATATCTTCTCACGGTCAACAAGAGGTTCGTTTATGATGTTTCTCGCCCCAGGTACTAACTGCTCTCGTGCCGGCCACTCTTTCTTAACATAGTGGTGGGCTCTGTCTCGACTGTCCCACAAACATATAAAGCATGGGTACTTCGTGAACCCGGACTGTTGACCAAGTAGAATGTTCACCATCTTGAAGTCGACACAGATGATCCATTGGTGCTGCTCATATTGGATTTTGTCGAGCACGTACTTCACTGCTTCATATTTCTCTACAAGAGTTGTGGAGTGCGCAAGAGGGATTGAGGCGAACTGGTTCCCGTTGTGGAGGAGCACACACTTCAAAGAGCGCTTACAGCTGTCAATAAACAGTCGCCATTCTCTCGGATCGTAGTGAGGAGCCCCGAGTTTAACAAGAAGACCGGCGACATCTCGGCAGTACACTAGGTCTTCCTCCTGGCAGAAGTAGCCCATGTAGTCCTCATGCCTTTTACGAAAGTAAGTGATACGCGCGTCCTCGCCAAGTAGATTTTTCTCTTTGAGTCTGGAGGCCAACAGCTCGGAGGAAGTCTTTGTCAAGCTGAGATCCCGAACAAGATCATTAAGCTCACATTGTGAAAAGGGCTGCGGACCATCTTGTGTTTCATACTCTTCTGCATATCCTCCCTCGTCTGTACTGGTAGTGGTGGCCTCGTCGTCGCTGTGAGGAAGCTCTGTGAACGATGGTACAGGAATTTCTTCGCAGTGAGCAACTGGACGGCGGGCAGATGGAAGGTCGGGGTACTGGGGGTTGTGCCGATTCTTCCGGTTGATACCGGTAGTATTGATTGCGCAGAAGTAACAATCCGATGCATGGTCAGACGGCTCCCTCCAAACCATCGGTATCCCGAACTTCAGTGAAGTTTTCGTGCCCTTCGTCCACCGCCGGAGGTATTCCACGCACGTCTTGCACACCTTGTGCGGTGCCCAGGACTTATCTTGGTCACCCAGCTTGACTGTAAAGTAAGCCTGGTAGGCGCTCTTCACAAAGCCTGTGATGTTCTTCCTGTCCGCTGCCAGCGTGTATTCTCTGCAGATGTAGAAGAAAACGTCAGGCTTATTCATGCATGAATGTCGAGCAGAAGCCATATTAATAACCTGAAATAGTAAAAGCCTACTTTCAGATAATAAATTTTGTTAATTTTGTTAATAGGTTAATTTTATAATTACATAGATTGAACTCAAAACCTCTATTACTAGCATATTGAAGCGTATATAGCCATATGGCTGTATTTCAAAAAGTTGACCTGATACAGCAAAATCAATGTGATATTTAAACTCAGGACACAAAAATTAGTCTAAATCAGCTGAGAAACCCCAGACTATTTTTTGGCTGTCACCCAGTGTTATCAAAGGTAATGGAAAGTTTTAGAGAAACATGAGATATTATAGAAAAAAAGAACATAAGCCGTAAATATCGTAAATTTTTCGAAAAATATACAAAGGCTCACCGACGGGACTTGAACCCGCAGTTTCCTCTCCAGTACAACGGCGCGTCAACCAATTACACCACGGTGAACGTGAAGAAATTGGCGCCAACATGCGTACATGTCAAAATTTGTTTTTCTCAAACTCAAGGAGGTGGTAAAAACAAATCAGGTTAAATCAAGCTAAAAAACATAAAATAATCGAGCTGATTCCCTTTTTTGGTAACCGTTGTAAAATGTTGTGGTACTGATACACAGTACCGTTCTTATTTATTTAAAGTTACCACATGCTCACAGTCACTTCAACTTTAAACGTGATATTTTTTGTTTTCATGCCATTTATTCATATTTTCTATCAAAGATTGACCAGCTTCAATACGTTTTACTGATGAAATATTGCATTTTTCAAATATGTGATATTGTGTTAACAGATTATCACCGCTGATTTATAATTTTTAATTGAATGATTAATGGCATATCGCTGAAGTATACATTCTAATAGGAAGAATATCAAATGAAAATAATGAAAATTATAGACGGATAGAAAGCATGAAAGGTGTTGGAAATTAACCAAGAGCGTGTTAAGAGAAAATTTCTTGCCGTACAAGACAATTTGTCCCGCACCGTATAACTGTCGTTAGGCCGATTTTGCATTGATTTATACAATGACTCATGGATGGATCGAAGCACGTGATTGTGAAGTTATTGATTTCAAGGTTGGAGTGACGACGAACAAGCACTTAATTTCTATAGAGTTTTGAACTAATCTGTACAAACTTCTGCTTACTGAAACATTAAAATTTCTGTAAAAACCAAAAAATCAGGCAAAATAAGGCTTGTTTCCAAAATTCGGGAAAAAAACGGGGCTTATCAGGTTATCAGGCTTGACCTCCAAAAATTAGGCAAATCCTGAAAATCAGACACTTAGGAATCTCTGGACACACTCCATGGAAATCTCGCATGCAGCAATGCCAGATTACAAATCACTCAAATTCGTGGAATATACTTTTTATGTTTCGATTATAGTCGTTTTAACATTTGTATGTCATTCGCGACTTATATCAACGATACAGTTGGCGGACAGTCATTGAAAAACTTATACGGTACAACTGTGATCGATGTCTCTTGGGCTCGAACTCGCGGACATCGATCCTGATCCAACTGACTTGACAACTGAGCTAGGTAGAATATTCGAAAAAATAAACGAAAAATGTAATGATTTAGGCAAAATGAAACTAGATGACCTTTTTTTGGCTGTCAGGTACAATTTTCATTCATTCGTATAATACCCTAACAGTTTTCGATGATTAATCCGTAGAAAATTCGTAGGAAATGCTGAAAATCCGTAGAACCGTTGAATTGAGTTATATATATGTTTTTATTTTTAGATGAATCCAATAGGATGAAAATCCCATATCTATAGTTTTTTTTCTCGATTCGCGTGAATGTTGATGTCATACATCATTTTGCTTGGGAGCTCGAGTCTTTATGCCAGTAGTGCTTTTCCAATTTCTAAAGTACATTTTTCAGCGCATTTTCGCCACTAAGAATTGCAATTTCTTCTCTAGGTGTAGTTTCATTAAGAGATAAGAAAAATTAAATCATATTATTTTTCAGGTCGGCATCGAGGAGGTGATGAAGAACATGAACGATCGCTGCAAGTGCCACGGCGTTTCCGGTTCATGCTCCCTGAAGACGTGCTGGCGGAAGCTGGGAGATTTCAACGTAACGGCTGCCAAACTTAGATCCAAATATCATAATGCTATCAGGAAAATACCGATAAACAATAAACCGTCGCGCCGAGCCATCACCAAGGAGCTGAGAGAAAAGGTAATATTCCAGTTAATTTAGTCTTATGAAACCATATCAATTTACGCCCGCCATAAAACTACTTTCTCCATTGCAGCCGGCTTCGTACGATCAACTGTTCTACTTGGAGACGTCTCCCACGTTCTGTTCGGTAACTCGGGGCCGCCGCTGTCTGCATCCGGACAACTGTGCCACTCTATGTTGTGGTCGAGGCTACACCACCAAGCTCATTAAGACGATCGAAAAATGTCGCTGCCGGTTCACTAATGGCCGTTGCTGTCAGATCGTGTGCGACTATTGCGAAAAATACGAAGATCGATATTACTGTAAATAGGCTCAACTGCGCTCTATCGATCTATTACTCAAGAAAAAAAAACTTTAAATTATTTATTTAATAAAATAATCTTAGACTGTAGAGTTCTTAGTGGGAAAACAAACGTAGTCATTTTGTTCGTAAATTAAGCTAATAAAAAATGTTTTGTCTCAACAATGTCGAAATGATTTCATCTAACTGTAATGTAACACATCTAGTATTGAAGTAATGAGCAATCAATGTTGTCACCTATACCTATTGAAAAAAAAAATAAAAAGTCAGTGTTTGATGAATCTTTTTTGTCGTGTATCTACTTCTTCCTTCATTCAGTGCGAAAAGTAAATTGTGCTTTTTTAATAGGCATAAATATAAATTACGAAATCTTCTAACTGAAATAAACATAAAATTTCAAAAACCTTTTTCTGTATTGTTAGTCTTTTTCATTGATGTCCCATAAACTACGTGTTGTGTGAAATAAAACTTGTAGGTACCACTTAGATACGGCCGTCGCATACAATTTCTGATTTCTCCATGAGGAAATAATATACAAAATTGGTAAAAAATATTGAATCAAAGCAATCGAAAGATTCCCTTACCACGGTAAAAAAAACAGAAACCGGTATTTCGATAGCAATTTACTATCTTCTTCAGTGAGTGTTTCCAATCGAAAACGCTTACTGAAGAAGAAAGTAAGTTGCTATCGTAATACCGGTATCCGAACTTTTCTTTTACCGTGGTTGAATTAAAGGGAATCTTTCGATTGCTATGATTCCGTAGAATTATTCAACCAAGTAGGCTCACAACACATATTAGAGTGGTTAAAATTATGTTTTTGTATGGTTTTCATTAAACCTTTGGGGAACAACATTTTTCAATAATGATTTGATGGATTTTTGAACTTTTCGTCGAATACGGCCATTTTTGCTACCACTTTGCCATATCAGATGCTAATTTTAATGATTTTAAACCTTAATTTACGCTTGATTATTACCAATGTCTGGAGAATTGATTTTAAAGTAAGCAAGGTAAAATCTCTGATCCAGGATTTTTCGATCTCGAGATTTTCTCCAGACCGTATAGAATCTCCAAAGTGGCTGGGAGGAGTGGCTGGAAGGACAATGCCAGTTATTTGAAAGCTGATTAAGGGGGGGGTAGGGTCTCACGGGTATAAAAAAACACCATTTTCACGATTTTTTTCTAGAGCTATCGTTCAAACAAATGTATTCAAATTTTTTGCATCATACAGAGCATTGTTAAAAGAACATTTAGTATTTTTTTCGTAGAAAAATATTGAAAAATGAGCCGGTGACGGAGCATTTTCGAGGATGCCTTTTAGAAAACGGGATTTGCGGTGGACACTGTATCTCAGCACAAAATCATCTGAAGTCAAAAAATCAGAGCAAAATATTTTTAATAGATGTTTTTCTGGACCCCAACGTTTTTATTTAACTTAAAAATATTTTTATGAAATTTTTGTGGCTATTTGAAGTGAAAACTACAATCTCCCCAAAGTAAAAAAAATCAAAAAAGAAAAACGTTGGGGTCTGGTATTTTATATGTAGAAAATATGTTCCAAATTTGAAAAGAATCGGATAAGTAGTTTTCAAATGACGATGTCCACGGACTTTAAAAATGTGCTTTCGAGAAAAACGCGTTTGAAGTTTCTGCTCTTGCTTTCTTGCAGTATTAGATAAGGGGAGATAAAGGCCTATAACTTCTACAGTTTTGCTTCAATTGACTTGAAAATTTGACACAACATTCTTGAAATGTTTTACAATAAGAAAATAAAAAAATAAAAAAATCGATTTTTTGAAAGTGTTAGACCCTACCCCCCCCCCCCTTAATGCCGGTCTGGTATAGAATCTCATACCGATAATTCTTCCTCCGAAGAAGTTCATTATTGGAGTAGAGTCTGATTCAGAACCTGCAGTATCGATCACCAAACAATTCGTGTCAATCATAAGCAATTGTTAATGATATCAAATATGTAGAGATATTGAACAATATATCAATTTGAGCTGTTATTTCAAATTTCACTACTGGTGGTGTTCCTTTCTTGTGACGTATTCAGGTTGTTGCTTTAAAATAAAACCTATTTAAAGAAAACCCCCATTTTTTTTATTTACAAATTACTAATAACGTTTTTATGTGCCGGGATTATTTTTTCTAACTTTGGGTTAGTAAGAGGGCATACATGTTTGTGTTATTCTTTCTTTTTATTTCTGCAAACTTTTAAATTGTTAAAATGGAAATATCGTTTAAAAACAAAATTGTACTTTTTTTAAAGAATGTTAGACATAAATCATCTTCACATACCTACATCTTTTTTGAGCACGTTCAAGCCATGTAAATAACTTTCGAATACGGAAAATATTCTTTAGGTTGCTTACAAATGTTTATGGCTCCTGATTTTTCTCCCGACACATTTGAGATTTTTACGAATTTGAACTCCAGGAAGAAGGTCAAATTGTTATTAAAATAGAACAGGACTACTGAACGAAAAAAAAATATTTTTGATCAAACGATAAACTGGTACAGGAAGGAACATATGTACCTACATTTTTCAAAAGATGAAAGCTTGAATTACGCGTTGTTTTTACTTCTTTCTGCATTTTTGTTTCAATTTCATTTTAAAGGTCGGCCTCAATTATTCGTATTTTCAAGATTCATTTATACATGCATGTAAATTTTTAATATTTCGACTTATTCTATTAAGCATTTTTCCAGTTTTCTTAGTTATTTAGTTTTTTTTTTTTAAATGAAGTTTAGCCCTTTTGCATATTTATTTTATCTCGTATTTGAAATGAGGGCTTACGAGTTTCTAAATAAAGCTAAAAAAAACGAGGTTTCTTAGGTCCTGAGGTCTAAGCATTTTTGCTTTAGCTCAAAATACATCGCTTATCTTGTAATGTGTAACTAAATGATACGAAGTTAAAGTCTTAGACAAAGTACTTTATCAGAAAAATTCCTTTTAAATGATTCATAAATTGGCATAGAAGTGATAAAACGCCTTCCAGAGAAGAATGAAAAATCATGTTTTTCCAGAACAAAATTTTGCAATACAATCCTGAAAATTAAGATTTACTTATGAAAACTTTTGATTGAAATTCGGCACAAAATTTTACAAATTTTGAGCCTAAACGAAACTTTTAAGATCTCAGGCCCAAAGATATTTAAAAAATGACCCAAAATTGACTCAGTCTGAGCCTACCTCGGGCCATTTGATAAACTTTTTTTTTGCCAGGAGCCTTATAAGAAAAACTGCATTCAAATTTGCTCATTGATTACTGCGGGGTTAGAAGCAACATTTGTATACCACAGCCCTGCTATAATTTTTAATTTTATATAATGTTATCAAGTTATCTTTTGATGACTACAAAATGCTGATGGCATAATTTCACACATCTTCTGTTAGGTTTTTAAAGTTTTTCATTTTCATTCAAAATTTATAAAAATCACCAATAAATGTACAAATTTTAGCATTTTTCGATGCCGTGAAAAACTTTACCCAGTATGATGGGTTGGCTTAATGATATCCCTTACAAATTTTTTTTTTCTTGTTTAATCATCCTGCACCAACACTGTTGGTGTAAAAATATTTTTCGAGCAATCGCCAATTTTTTTTTTAAATAAATATTTTTATAATTCAGTCTGGGGTAACATGCAACAAAATACAAATCGAAGAGACACCTTGTAAATCTCGTTTCCATGTGCCGGAATATGATTGATTTGCATCACACGTTTGTCAACATTGAAATTTCATTCAACCGAAAATTTGTTTTTATGATTTCTGCTAGTCGAATTTTTTGTAGTATTTTTTTAACCCAAAAAGTATGCAGCATCCTTATGTTCAGAAAAAATGTTAAAATCAGTTTCAACAGATGCAAAAATTACTGCAATTGGTGTTTTTGCGAAATGGTTTTTATGGCATCAAAAATCAATAAAAAAAAACTATAAGTATGTATACGTTTTCATTAGATTTTTCATTAAAAACTAAGTTTGTAGCAAGTTTCCCCTTTTTCTAAGTACATATAGTGAAAATCGAATGTTTTTTGAAAATTAAAAATAACTGAAGAAACCAATAATTTTTCTGACTACGTCAATTTGATGTCCTTCTAATCTTAAAACTGTTGATGCATGAAGGGTATGATTATCTGTGGACGAGGGTTTTATCAAAAGCCATTGAAGTTAAAAAGTGTTGCATGTTGCCCCACTTGACGGTATTTAATCTATTGGTTGAAATTTTTGAAGCCCATAAAGATTAAATTTTTGGCTTGATGTGGTCGCTTAGTTTGCTCTAAATTCATTTTAAAATTACTATTTTCCCCTACATTCTTGCCCTGAACTGGGTAGATGAAAAAAAAAAACAGCGACTTCTTCAAATTTCTTTTTTCCTAATCTACCTCAATCAAGACCGTGCTTGGTTTCATTGAGAAGTGTAATGAAACAAGTTCAGAATTAATACACTAGGCCACAAAAATCATATTATTCCGAGGTACAGATAATTTAATAGTTAATTTCGATAAATTTTGTACCCTGAATCCAAATATGCAATCTTTTAATAACTTTTGTATACAGGTCAAAATCGTATAAAAAAAATCTTCAAATAAAGGTTTTAAATCAATATTCAACTTTCGCAAAGATCGCAAATAATTTTGTCTCCTGCGACAAAAGTTTCTAGAAGTTTCCTTTTTGTTTACTTCCCGGCATTCTCTTAAATATGGGAATTTTGATGAATTTTTTAATTTTTAAACCAATTGGAATTTAAGACATTTTTCAAGCAAAAATCAAGTCATTTTTCGGGCTTTTACAAATTTGTTTAATGAAACTTTTTCTAACTTTTTTTTAGTAATGACAAAAATACTTGTAATGATATCTTTCGAAATTTTCCAAAACCGTAGAACTTAACTTTTCCAGATGATTCATTTTCTAAAATTAGAATATCTAATGGCACAATATTATTCCTTGAGTGAATTAAGCATAATAAACAAATTTAGAATCACTTATTTTTCTTAAGTAAGTTTGTTAGTCCTTCAGTTATTTATGATTGATTTCACTCAAATCTGATTCATTTTCAACCTTGTAAACTCCATATTAAAAGTGATAGACAAAATTTGACAAAAGATTCGAGTTCAAAACGCCAATTTTTAAATAATTGATTTTTTAAAAAGGGGGATTTGTTTTTAATTTCTGAAATTCTCATTCCATTAATTAAGATTAATCACCGTGATTTATGTTTTGAAATTAATTTTTACGGCCTTATCGGTGAATGTTATGTTCTGAATGGTTCGTTCGCACTGCAAGTTTTGCGGTGCGAACCACGCAAGATCAACTATTGTGTTGTGTTAGACTCAACCCTGTCCGATTCTAACATTTCAAAATAGTTGATCCGTGATTGAACAAAAGTTAAGTATGTGGTGAAAATGCTTCTTAAAAAAAAAAATTTCTACCCGCTCGTTTCAACACCTATAATTTTCTTCTAATCTTCTTCTATCCATCTGTAATTTTCAATTCTTGAAATGTTCTCACTATGAGAACATAACATTCACCGATAAGGCCGTAAAAATTAATTTCAAGAAATTCTCATTCCTTTTTTTATTAATCTATTTTTCGTATTAATCATTCAATAATTTCAAAGGTAATTGATATGTTGTATTATTGTGAACTTTAAAAATGAGCTTTATTGGCCTTTTATTTTGATAACTGGAAGAATTTGAATATAAAAATGATTTAATCTCTGACTTCGATCACTTACACTCTCTAAATTAGATTCAGCTACCTGTGTGTGTGTTTTTTTTTATAAATTCTCTTAAGTTCAAAATTGATATTGACTTCACATTTTAAGTGTTAACCAAATAGTTCTTTGAAGTAAGAGATATTACCGTGGATTTTCCGAAGCCTTAAATTCTGTTTATTTGAAAATTCAATTCGTATTCGTATTCTGGTGTTTCGGAAATATTTATATCAAATTTTTGAACTAGACTGCTAAAGAATATTATTTTCGGTAATTTACGTATGACTTACCAGAAAAAATCATTGATTTGAAACTTTTATTCTGATTTATTTAGAATTCTATCAGTAAAATTTATTATTTTTTCGAGTTTGTGTGATGGTCATGGGTAGGAAAATGGTCTTAGAAATAAAATATCTTACTTACTGTGCATTTTTGGTATTGTTATTATTTCCGGCTAAATTTAAGATTCGAGACACTGTCTCAGACAAGTACCTACTTCGCACGGGCCTGCCTTCACTACAACATTTTTATCTCAAGTATATGTACAATGAATACAAAGATGGAAGTTGTCATGAGAATTGAATATTTTTAAACCAATTAGAAATATTCTTTTTTAATACTTTCTATGAACAACTTTGGCTGAAGGTAAGCGTATGTAAATTAGGTCTAAGAACTGGAATTTAAAAATGTCCCGCTTTCTTCGCCGGTGTCTCGTTTTTTCGCGGAAGGCCCTGCTTTTTCATGAAAATTTCTGGCAAGCCTAAGTTATATGCTCTTGTAGAATAATGAACGAATATTTACTATTATTATACTACTATTATAATACTATTATTAATATTATTAACAATAGGGCTAAAATCATAATGATTGCGTTGTGTTGTCTTGTATCAACCTGAAAACTAGATCATCCTAATTCTTTATTGGTATTTTAATTATGTAGGTACCTATAACAATAGAACATCCCAAAACCCTGGGATTCAGTTTTACTCTCCGAGAGCATTCACTACCATGCTCGGTTGTTATGTTGTCCTTCTCGCAGCATAACAGCTGAACTTTCCTCCCCAAGTAGAGGTAGGTATTCCCTTCTCGTTAAGCGTTAAGCTGCACTATACCTATACTAGCCTATCTATAGATCTGTCTAATAAACTGAGCCAAACGCCTAACCGTGACTTCTCGACTGAAACGTGCACAAGTGACCTGAATTTACGTGACTATTTGCACCGACAGAATAGAATGTATCTGAGCAGAGGAAGGTATAGGCCGGCTGGCTGGCTGGGCAACTTTTGGTACCGGCTCCGAGGGACATGTTCCCTTATTAAGGCTTTCAAAACGGCCATCCGTGTGGGTAGCAGCCAGCGAGATTTCGCTAGCCAGCCGCCAGTCGAGCTTTATTGAAAATTCTGTTCACTTTTGGGGAGCTACACTTGGTAGGGCAACAGTTGTCTGGTCAGAAACATGGCAAAAAACTGTAGTGACCGACTACCTACCTATGTATTTAATATTCATAATCAGAATGTTTTATGGTCTATAGGAAAACATGTGCCAATTTATATGGTCTTATTCCGTTTTGATGTACTTATTATGAAGATTGGTACTAAAAACCACTAGGTCATTTAAACTAAGTATTCGAAAAAAACTGCATGCATGGCCTTTGAATCCAATAACATGGAATTTCTTGACTCAACGAGGTTTTAGATAGATTAATTGACAATTGACATTTGTCCTGCGAATTTTCGAGAAAAATTTTAGTCTGTCATGTGGTAACTCCTCCCAATCAAAACACCACCAAAGCATCAAATTTTAACCCAATTGCAGATTTATAGAGGTAGATCGAGAATCCTCCGAAAAACAAACACTTTCAGGAACAACAAGGAATTACAAAACAACAGTTAAGGAGATATGAAAGTGTACTCTATCAAAAGTGTCCAGAGGCGTCGCGAAACTCATGCGCACTCGTGAATAGCAAAGCTGGTCATATTATATGTTTGTATTGATACTTAATGTTTCATACTTTTCAAAGTCATTTTTCTTGAAAATTAAAGCTACGACTTTTCAAATTTCTTTGAGAGGAGGAGGGAGGAGGGGAAAGCAAGGGGATTTTTGAAAACTTTTTTTTTTATTTTTTATTATCATTTTTTTGTAGCGGCCTACCACACTCCCCCACACCAAAAGGCTCATTTGAACCCCCTGGTAATGAACGCTACTGTTCTCAGCAACAAATTTTACTCATGGTGAGAACTCAAATGTTTAAATTATTAATCAATGGAAAACAGATTTCCTTTAAAGAGATCCACTAGTTGATATAAATACTACTAAGCGAACATTTCATAAAATAAGTAATTATAATATAAGAAAAACAAAAACCACACAAAGAGAAATTAAATTGCTACTGAATTCACAAAACGTAATTAGAAAAGAAAATAACTGGTAACTGATCGACAGTTTTTAACGATTCAATTTTTCTTTTAATAGCTGTATTATGTACTTTGATTTTGAACGTCGACCGGCTGTTGATGGTTTTTATTTCATTAGGTAAGGCGTTGTACTTAGTTGGACCAACAAATGAAATTCTGTTTTGACCTAAGGATGTTATGGATCAGCTTCGTTGTAGAAAATCTGACTGGCGAATGTTATGAGTACGCATTTACTATTCAATTCATCAAATTTTAATGAAAGTCCAAAATGTTTCAAGAGTAACAATCTTGAGTCAGAACTAAAGCTTAAACCTCGAAATCTTATCTCAGGTCTGCAATTCTTCTGCAGTTTTTTTTTTTAATTTTCTCACTTGTTCAAATTAAGTGTCGAAAGACAAAAAGCCGAACGTCACACAGTGGGCCAGGAACCACACTTTTGTGGTCAAAATTGGATGCAGGCCAGAAGGTTCGTTATAGCTCATCGGTGTCTTCGACAAAGTTACTCGGCTATATTTGAGCTATCTATTAATGGATTTGAATTAGTGGCGCCAAAATCTAACTTTTTACAAAAGCAAAATACAGGCATGGTTTTTTCTACAAAGTTGTTTATTATACCTTTCACATCAACTTTGTAGAACATTGTTAAGCTCTATGTTGTGTACTTACCTTGCAAAAGAAATTATTTAAGGAAACCTAGCAAAAAATGGGTTTTTTCACCTATTTTTGTTGTTATCTATACAATAACTCAGATTTCCACAGTATTCGATTCGAATAGACTCGAATGAGATATTCTAGAGGAAAACTTATTCGTTTCGCAGATTTTTTCTGTCAAAATCGTAAACAGTAGTTTAAAATTATACATTTTTCAAATTGCAATATCTTGCTCGCGAACAGTTTGGCGCACCTCATTCTTCGAGAAGTGACAGTTGTAATTATGATCTAAATGCATGTAAAAAATGTCGGTGGGTTCTCGTGGGTTCCTTGCCAAATGATTTAATAAAGTTGGTTAATTTTCAACACCAATTTACATATTTAAAGAACTTTTTCAAAGAAAATATCCGCATTTCTCGTAGACAAGTCGAATTTTCATCGTTCAGTTATTGTATGAGTCTATTGCTTCTTGAGTCGATGCTTGAATGAATAATTCAGCACATTTTTCGCACTTTTCATTAAATTTGTAAATATAAAAATTACCAAAAATTAATTTAAAAACAGTTTAAATTTTTTTAAATTTTTTTACAAATTTGACCAAATGTGCTTAATCACTTAATTAAGCATCGCAATGGACTAAAGCAATACTAAAACGACAAAAATTCGACTTTTCTATGAGAAATGCGAATGTTTTCTTTGAAAAAGGTCTCAAAATATATGAATTCGTATTGAAAATTAACCAACTTTATTGAATCATTTGGCAAGGAACCCACGAGAACCCACCGACATTTTTAACATGCATTTAGATCATAATCACAACTGTCACTCCTCGAAGAATGAGGTGCGCCAAACTGAGCTCGCAAGCAAGTTATTATTATTATTATTATTACTATTATTATTATTATTATTACTATTATTATTATTTTTATTAAAGACATTTTACCATTCGTGTCTATAAGCAAGTTATTGCAATTTTAAAATTGTTTAATTTCAACCTATTTTTTGCGATTTTGACGGAAAAAATCTGCGAAACGAATAAGTTTTACACTAGAATACCTCATTTGAGTCTATTTCAATCGAAAACTGTGGAAATTTGAGGTATTGTATAGCTTAAAACAAAAAAAGGCGATAAACCCCATTTTCCAAAGTTTTCTTAGTTATTATTTTTACAAGGTAACTTCACAACATAGAGCTCAACAATGTTCTACAAAGTTGAGGTGAAAGGTATAATAAACAACTTTGTAGAAAAAAAAACTTAATAAATAAAATGATAAAAAATACGTTTTAAGGAAATATGTCAATGCTTTGAAAACATTTACCCTCAAAATGTGTATAAGTGTAATTGTTTTTGAGTAATTTCTTATAAGGTTAAATTGTTGATCACTATATGCCCAATTGAAATGAAAGTTTAGCTAGCGACGATATTTCATTTTCGAATCAAATAAAAAAAAAATTCAAACATGGATATGGGTTTGAGAAACTTCAGACATAAGTCTTTCGAATAACTTGAAATATGTGTAGTAATTAATCAAACTTGCGCTTGAAAATTCCAAAAGCATGGTGCGAAATTAGGATTTGATAGTGATGAAAAAATTCTAAAAAATAAATATTTTTCTTTTTGCATTAATTAAAAAAAGGTTTACATCTCCAACGAGCATAAATCGACATAAATCCTTCGCCTATTATTGTAAGTTTAAATTAAATTTCTCATATTATTTTTTATAATCATGGTACGTAAATTTAGGCAAAAAGTGATCAAAATTTATTCGGACGGCATCCTTTATCAAAACTTTTTACAGTTTCCCAACAATGGTGACAGGTGGTTTTGTCAAAAATGAATACACCGTGAAGAAAAACGTCTGAACTTTTCAGGATACCAATAGATTGCATAAAAAATGCGAAATAAATGCCTTAATCAATGCATCAAAAGTGAGCATTTTCTTGTCTAAAAAGCAGTTCATATAAAAAAACACTATTTTTTTATATCATCCTAATCGAAGATTACCATCTGTTGAATGGCTTTAACTATTTTATTGCATGGAGTTTTTTCAAATCAGGATAATTCAGGACGTTTTAAAGGCCAAATTTCAAAACTCAGGACAAATCAAAAGTATTTCTAAAAATCAAGACGGCATTTCAAAAATCAGGACTGCTATATGTATGTATGGGATAAATAAACCCAAGAGGCTTGAAATCCTAAAGAAAACAACTAAACAAACAGAAAATCAGGACTTATCCTTAAAAATCAGAACACCTGGCATTTCTGAGAAACCTCCAAAAAAAATCACAGTGAATTATTGCCATTTCTGTCGCCAGATTGTACTATTCGAGTCTCCTGTTTTCTCCTTAAATTGTGTATATCGGTTTAAGTATATCTGTTGAAATATCAATTTAAGAATTTTATAAAGGATTCAAATAGCAAAATTACAATTTTATATTCACTCAGAGCTAGTTTGAACACAAACCTGAAGAAATCACAAGTATGTATAAAACAAAAATTTGGGTTCATTTTAAAGATTTTATTTTTTGAAAAATAAAGATTTAAATTTAAAATAATTTTAACATTAAATAAAATAAAATTAAATTAAATAAATAAAATAAATAATGATAAATTTATTTTTATCTCAAAACTTCTAAAACTTTATCTTTAAATGGAAATTTAGCTGGAAATTATATTGGTTTGTTGACCATTATGAATTTTGCAAATTCTTGAGTTACAAAGTTTCTAACTATGTAATGTCTTTCATTTTAATCGGTTTACAAGAATAGAAAATAAATTTTCTGATTTGAACCGCGAACTTCCTCCTATATTTTTATTTGTAAATATTTGATCAATTTTTGGTTATGGTTATGCTTGTGGCTTGTGGTTCGAAAGAATCAACTTATTACTTGCTAATTTGAGTGAATACAAAAAAATGAATATGAAACCTTCAAAATCCCTTGTGTTTTTTTTTTAAATTTCATTTAAAAATTGGCAACTTCTAGGACATGGGTGGATAAAACACGGCCCGCGGGCCATATATGGCCGGTGAAGCTTTTTCCAGAATTACCACATGAAAAAAACTTGAAAATTATAAATTTACGTGGATTCAAATATAGTTTTTTTTATAAAAAAAACCATATATCGAATAACTCAGAAAATATAAATATTGAAATCTGCTAGAAATAAAAAAAAATTTTAAACTTATGGAAAAATTTATGAAACTTGTCACAAATCCGCCAGATAATAAAATCGTAGACGATACATTCGCAAAAAATTTAAACCATCAAGAATCGTTGTTATTATTCTACTATTGAAACAATTTTTCCATTATAGGATTACATGCTAAAAATATGCCATCAGTATCAAAATAAGGTTTTTTTAAATCCTAACCTAATAAACCATAAATTTATAATTTGTGTAAATTGTTTAAAAAATTAAAAAAAAACCGCTCTTAAAATTTGAAATAAAATACAACTTTTCGAATAATATGAAACGATTAAAAAAACATGAGAATCAATGAAAAGAAGAAAATAAGCCGTGAATATCATGATATTAAAAAAAATGATCGCCTCTTTTACAAACTTTGGTATCTGAAATCGCAGTGTGCAAACTTTCAAACCAATCCATTGCATAATAAAGTCAATGTCGCAAAAAAGAACAGTGAATATTTAATACGGACGACCCCTTTAGCCGACTCCTGACCCAAAATAAGATAATTGGAATGAATTGTTCGTCCTTAATAATTCTAATGTTCAAATTTTCATCTCGATCCGATGTATAATAACGTCAATATCGCAAAAATAGTGAAGAGTTGAAATAAAAATATTGAAAAGTGAATATAAATAGACAACCCCTTTTTGCCGACACCTGACCCAAAATTCAATACCTCATATCAACTGCTCATCTTTCAAAAGTTTCATGTGTAAATTTTCAACATAATCCGACGAAAAATAATGACAATAGCGCGAAAACAACATTTGTCTTGCATGGACGATCTCTTCAGAAAGGGTCAACCGAAAATCTGAAAACATGTTTCATCATTCCTGGTCCAAATGAACATCCATGCTAAATACTCTTAAGATGACTGAGCCCAGGGCCGTAGGAACAACCGAGTCATGGGGGGGGTTTTGGTGGCTGATTTTTTACCTATGATGTTTTGGCCAACAATTTACGAGTACAAAAAAATTAAAACAAATTGTGTTTGTAACTATCTCCTGTAACTTGTAACTATATGAATATTATTTTTTAAGTACTTAAACATTAAAATTTTTCGTTTTTAAATCGTAACTTTAGAATATTGGTCCTTATCCAAAAAGGTGAGCTAAATTCGTTGTCATCGATGGTTAAAATCTTTGAATTTTTTTAAGAGTTTGGTAGATCAAACTTAGTTGATTTGGGCATAAAATAAGCTTTTTCTAGGCAAGTCTTCCATTTCTTAAAAAAAAAATTTCTTGACTCGAATCAACCAAGCCTAATCTTTCAAACTATTTTGCAAATTCAATAAATTTGAACCTTTAATGAAAAAAAAGTACAATTTAAAATTATCCGATTTTCGGAGCAAATTTCTCGATGCAAACCAAGGTTGCCGAAACCACAGAAAAATCTGTAATTTCACAAAATTTTGAGTAAATTTTCGTCACAGAATCAGTGTCACAGAACACAGAATTTGGAAATATTCACAGATTTCACAGAATTTTTGAATTTTGAATGGATTTCAAAAATTTTAATTTTTTTGGCCGATATAAAATTTAGATTTCTTCCTTTAAATTTGAAAAGTATGATAAAGTTGGTAATGTTAATTGATTTTTCCTAACTAAAATGTTGAAAAGACCTCATTTCAATATCATGAACTTCCAATGAAATTAAAGGAAATAGCATCACAGAAAACCATCACAGAATTTTTGGGTAAAATAACAGAAAGTCAGATTTTTTTTTCTCAAAAACACAGAATTTTTTTCGGCAACCTTGATGCAAACTTGAACCAAATGAATGGTTTTAATATAAAATTTAGCTTTAAAAAAAACTGCAATATTAACACATTTCGGACCAAATTCGAAATATCTCTTGTTTTTCGCTTGTTCGCTTGTTAAACAATACATTGAGAAAATATAGAATTTTGAGCAGATTTTTTAGATGAAGAAGACTCGAATTCTACTTTTTATTTGTGATTTTTAGCTGAATTGTGTTCACAAATTAATTTTGTTTAAAAAATTTAAATCTGGTAATTGAATTGACAAGAAATCTTAACACATAAAGGACCAAAAAATATATGACGAAAAACATCGAAATTCGGCATTCTTTATCTCAGAAACTTCTGAACAAAATTTTACAAATTTAGCTTTTTTAAGTTACCGCAAATGTTGTGTTCAATTTTGTTGAATAAAGTTTAACACTTAAATTCAGTCCATTCGAGTTATAAATACTTCGAAGTATAGCACACTGTTGGCAAGCGAAAAAACGAGATTTCTTGTATTTGGTCCGCAATGTGTTAAAATCGTGATCTCTTGAATTCCTCAACAAGCCTGATCTTTTTTTCAATTTTGAATCTGTATTCTGAATCTGAATTAAAAAATTACGCTTTGAATCTTTAGCCAAATTTCCAAACGATTTCTGAAATGAACAAAGATTACGATTTCTGAAATGTATAAAGATTACGATTTCCGAATCTTATTCCAGATCAGAATTTTATCAGCCAAGTTTTAGAGCCCTCATTTATGAATCTAATAATTAAATTCTGTGGTTCAGATTTAATTTTAATTCACTGTTCAAATTATTTATTGTTAATATGTAATGTGAATTTGAATTAAAATATGAATTTACAAAGATCTGAATCTGACTTTTCAATTTTGTATTGCCATTTCGAAGCTTTTAATTTTAGAATTTTGTGTAAGAATTAGGTTTGAGAACTCGATCTCGATGATCTCGAAAAACATGATTCAAATTTGATATGAAAATCACCAAATCTGAATCAAGATTTCGAAGAAGCTTTTAGATTCTAATTTCTTATGATTATTCGAACTGAATATCAAGAATCCCGAACTGGATACAGAATCGGAAATACGAGAAAATGAATACAATTTTGATTTTGGGAGTTATGGAATCAGAACCTTCAAAATGGGTTTAATTCAATTCAAAGTTCAATATTCAGACCTGAATTTCGATGAACAAGTGAGAAAATTTTGAAAAAGTGTAGCAGAATTTTGGACTTGAGATGAGTTTTTGAGGTTTTGGCATACGTTTTTAGTCTAGATTGTTACTATTGATTGGCCTTACTCTATTATCATAATTTGGTTCTGAATTTAAAATTTTGAGTTTAGAGTAGGATACCTCGCTTGCCGTTTTGGATCCTCATGGGGGGGGTTTAACCCCCAAAACCCCCCCCGTTCCTACGGCCATGACTGAGCCTATAGTTAGAGGACAAACAAACAAACAAACAAACAAACAAACAAACCAACAAACCTACAAAAGTAGCTTTTATTATTTTTTTTTCGAGATATTTGAATATGTATCCAAGTGCTTTTTCCCTCTTAGAAATTTTTTATAACTGGAGCATAATTCAAAAACTGCTCTGCTGAGGTTTTTTCTATATAATTTTCGAATTCAACGCCAGACTTCACATTAAAAATGATCTTCAATTTACTCATTTCAAAAATGCTGTAAACTAGTGTTATCGTTTTCATTGGTTTAAATTTGAATTTAAACAACAATCTAAAAGTAATTTGAAAAAAGTTGTGTTATTCGTTTTTTCCAGAACATCCCTAATCCGTTTCTATGAAAATGTTTAATAACAGTGGGAGAAACATATCTATGCAAACCTCCCCCAGTTGGCGAATTGGGGAGAGAATCCATGGCACCTGCTATAGCCGTTTCCAGAGCACTAGGCTAAAAATCATCACATGGCACTGAGGCGATTATTCTCGGAGCGAGATTCACTCCCACGGAAAGACCGAGCAAACGAACGAACGAACGGCGTGGCGGCTCTAGAGAGTTTGCCTCCAAAATAGAATCATCGGCCAACGAAAGGAGGGTTCTAGAGGGCTGTTTTCCATGACCGTGGTTTATTGTGTTTTTTCATTCGCTATGTAGTGCTACGGTTTTTCCGTTTCTGCTGCTCTTCTACCTGTTCTCAGTGTGTTGTCTCTGTGTGGGGTGAATGTGAATCAATCTGGAGGAGGATTTATATTTGGGGAAAAGCTACAACAGCAACAACAACAAAAAATTGCAAATCTGAACCATTTTCTCCTGGATATCTCCATCTGGGCGATAATTGGCGAGGAAGAATTACTTCCGCCGAGTTGCATATTATCGACCAGCCGTTCGGAAAAATTCAAAGGATAAGCCTATTAAAACGGGCCTTCTGGAAGTTCGCTGAATGAACAGCCGATCAAAAGGTGGAAAGTGAAAATCCATCCCCCCCGATTCAGTGGATTACAGCTGCTGGAGTCTGTGTGCTAAATCTTGAAGGTGAAAATGATAAGAGCAAAGTTAATGAAGATTCATGGCTCTGGATGAAATGTGGTACGGCTGGTGGAAGGTTGGGCTTTGAGTGAAAAAATTGAATGAAGGAAGGACGAATCGAAGTGTAATTCGGACTGTTTTGCTTGTGCTGAAATAAAGTCTAATTAAATTAAGGTAAGGAATTGTTGCGTACCTACTTCGGAAGGCGTGAACATCTATT
This sequence comes from Uranotaenia lowii, assembly GCF_029784155.1. Taxonomy (NCBI): domain Eukaryota; kingdom Metazoa; phylum Arthropoda; class Insecta; order Diptera; family Culicidae; genus Uranotaenia; species Uranotaenia lowii. Next base: position 52,812,914 of record NC_073692.1, on the reverse strand, counting down.
ATGTTTTGACGGAAGCTATGCTTTGGACGTGCTAGTGTACTTATGGAGCTGGAGTTTTGTTTTCTTCATTCTTAATTTGATAAATTTGTTGAAGTACGATGAAGGTTACTTTCTTTTTCGTGTTGTTAATGATCAACTGTAAGAATAGAGAGGTCTACAATACGCTTCTTCTGATGTCAAATCACAGAATAAAACTGATTTTTTTCTTACAGTTTTGAATTTTATTATTCAAGGGGTGGTTGAAAATATAATATACATACCTACATGTAACATGTCTAAATAATTTTGTCATATATGTATGTCTTTTAATACGAAAAAAGTTTCATTTAAGACAACAAATTATTCTATCGTTTGAAAAAACTGATTTTTATTTGTTGTTCTCTTCTTTTGCTCAGTTATTGTGATTGATATTCAGGACTTCAATAAAAAAAACTCAAAATTAGAAAAATGATTCTTTTGAACGAAATTTTTCTAAAACTAAAATCTGTTGACAACATCTTAAGTGAGTTAACTCATAATCATGGTTTTCTTTAAATTTTAGTTTTAGTTTTTTATTTGTTTTTTTATTTAAGTAGAGAAGAGTAGAGACAAATTTTCCTTGGGATGACTTGGTTTTTCAGCCATATCTCGTAATAAAAATATTTTACTGAGGAGAAAAGTTTTCAAAATACGAAACAGCTGGTAGCTTAGACAATTGAACAAATCTGATACTCATATTTTTTTACTGAACAACATTGTATTTTGTGATTTGTATCCTCACTTTTTCAGAGCAATGATAAACTAATGAATGACAGGCCCGTGCGAAGGACTCGTTCATGAGAGCATTTTCGAAATTCAAATTAAGCTAGAAAAAATAACAATTCCATAGATTTCCGATAAATATGGAAATTGATTTCGTAAACATTGATTTCACATTAACTCGAAAAAATATTTTACAGTTACGGATTTTACTGATACGATTAAAAAAAAATCAGAATCAATGTTTCAAATCAATGGTATTTTCGATAAATTCCCACGATTCCACGATTCCCCACCATTTTTTCAAAATTAAAAAAAATATTGCTTTTTTAAATAGTCAGAACTTGGGAAAAATAATAACTAATGAAAATTTAGAAAAAAAAGCCAAATGATACGTTAGGAATGCAGAAAACCATACATTTTAGTTTATTTTTGAAGTTAATAATAAAAAGTTCAAATACAGCTGCGTTAAAAAAAAAACGCGTGAATCTGCGTACTCTCTACCAACTTTGACAAGCTGTCAATTCTCTCTCGGATGCTATTGTTTTAATGAAATTTTCACAAAATTTAGTTCAACTTTCCAACAAACGCTCAATAAAATTTGAAGTCTTTACAATGAATGGAAACAAAGATACAGCTATATATATTCCCGTAAAAAAAAGAGGATTTTTGGAATTGCTTTACTAAATTCGCCGGATGTTTGTATGCGAAACATTGTAAACCATGTATTCTTGGTTTTTCCTTCCAGAAAATCAAAATTTCTCACAAAGAATGTTGTAAATTGATGAAAACTTCATTCGTGCTTTGTTTTGAAATAGAAAATGTATAATTTTCCCCTTGCGAGAATTTCGAAATCATTTTAAAAAATGATTAAATAGATTAAAACCGAATCAAAAACTTCACTTAACCAACTTTTGTGATGTCAGAAATAGTTACAATGTTATCTATTCAACTTTTCAAAATATTGTCACTAAATTACTTATCTGTGCAAAATGTATCTTTTTTCTGATTTGATTTGAAATTCGTTTATTTGAAAGGGTGCCGTGCGCTATTCCGATTAAGCACCCTTTCTTTTTTTTGAGAATTTACCACTTTCTAGCATTTAAACCTATAATCGATGTGATTGCATGAACGAAGGATAATGAATAGATTCAAATTCATTTTTTGTTTTTAATGTAGGTTAGATACTTTACCAGTTATCAATAATTGATTTCATTTTAAACTGATTAAGTTTGAAACTTCTAAACGCCATCCCTAAAATAAGAGGTGATCGAAAAAATCTGACAAAAAAATTAACCTCAGGACTCAAAAATCATCGAAATCATGTTTAAATTTTTAAATTGTAATAAGTTAAAGTGAAAATCAATGGAAACATGTTCTAAAAGCTTCATACCTCAGAATCTGATTTTGATATATTACAGACAAAAATTTATATCCAGATATTGAAGAATTGAAACCAGAGTTGATATTAATAAAACAATATATTTGAATCACGATTTAGTGAAATGTTTAAAAAAAATTATAAAATATCAGAGTTTTACAACAAGTTTGAAATTCAGACAAACACCATTCTTAGATGTTTGGTTTTTCAAACTTTCAGTTGAAAAAAGAAAATTATTTATATTTTTTGTGAGCATAGCGCTGATATGAAAAAGCTCAGGAAAAATATTGAGGATTTTTTTCCCCACATTTTCTTCTCCAGAAATGTAAGTGGTATTTTCATTTGTAAAATCTATATATATAAAAAGTAATTTCCGTTTGTTTGTTCGTTTGTATGTTTGTCTTCAATAGGCTCAGCTGCCTTAAGAGCTAGAGAGCTGAAATTTGGCATGGGAGCTCATTAGGACCAGGAATGATGAAAAATGTTTTTAGATTTTCGGATGACCCCTTTTGAAGGCGATCGTCCATACAACAATGGTTTTATTCCCCCGAACCAAAAGTCATGGCACCCATTTTTTGAACCGACTTTCGTTTCCGTTCGTTTTGTTGGCGGGATTATTTTCAGCATCACCATGGGCAGGCTATTAGAAACGACCATCCAGAGCTCACATGTACTGGATAGCAAATCGAAGCTTGCTGAGCATTAAAAATTTGAAAGTGAAAATTTTGGCGGGTGTTTTTTGTACCTTCTACTGTTCAAAGCACATGCTACCGGTACGAGATATTTGGATACAATTATAAGCCTACATTTTAAATGAAAAATACAACTAGCCTGTTAGGAATATATTGACTAGAATAGTAGTGGCTTTCAAAGTGCTCTTTACCGCTGCTGGGGGGCTTTAAGGGTCAACCATTTTTATATTTTTGGAATTCCTCATAGAGAAAGAAATTTTTTTTAGATTCAGAGTTATAAATAAGTTCAAGGCTGCGATTTTAACGCTTCAATTGGAATTTTGATAGGGGATTAGAAAATTTATAAGATATTAAAATTTGAGGTTTGAGTTTTATTTTATACAATTCGATTTCACTGACCAATTTTTAACTTTTGAGTGACTATTGATGACCAATGTGGTCGATTCTACCATCTATTAATGGGATGTTTGTGCCCATGAAAAAAAACAACTCATTAAAAACCTTTTTCATAATTTAAAAATGGTGTTTTCGAGATGTTTTTTTTTCGATATCTTCAAAAAACTATTAGTAGAACTTCCAACATTTAAGAAAAACTAATTGTTTGTTTATTTTTTATGTCTAATCCATCGGACCAGAGGTCTAAATGGATGTGATGGGAAAAGCACAAGGCATAAAAACCCAAACAGTGCGAAATTGAAAAGCAAAAAAATACACACATGCAATTGAAAACATGCAAAGTGAGTTTTCAACATGCTCGACAAAATCATCCATATTGAAAAGTGGGATAATCTTCAACAGATATTTTCATTAGATAAGAGATGGAAAAGATAAAAAAGTAGTTTAATCTTTTGAAGATAAAACTATTAGGCCAAATCTATTCATGTTTCCTTAGAAATTATGTTTGTAAAAAAATGAGGTATAAAATTCAAAATAAGGGGCCGGCTAAAGCAGCCCTCTATATAAAATTTTCAATATCTTAGTCATCTTGCCGTTTTTATACATCGGATTGGGTTGAAAATAGGCACAAAGGAGTTATTTGGGACAAACATTTGAATTCATTTATCCAAATTAAAGTCAGGGGTCGGTCTAAAGGATCGTCCATATTAACTATTCACTGTTTTTACGATATTGTCGTTATTATACATCGGATTTAGATGAAAATTTATACACAAGAGTTTTGAGGGACGATCAATCGATTTCAGGTATTGAATTCAGCGTAAGGGGCCGGCAATGGGGTCGTCCATTTTAACCTTACAATATTTTTAAAATATCGTCGTTATTATACATCGGATTGGGATGAAAATTTGCACACGGTAGTTTTCAGAGACGGACTTCAGATATCAAAGTTTGTATAAGAGGCCACCAAAAGGAGTTTAACTTTTTGGCAATAATTGCATTGTTATGCGACAACCGACTCGAAATTTTTACACGGATTTTTTTTTGGCACGGGCAATCAATTTCTGTTTTCAAATGAAGTAGCAGACGACAGAAGTGATGTTTGTCAAATATTTTTGCAATTATTACTTTACAATTAATTCGGAAATGCATCTGGAAAATATTTGGCTATTGACTTTCATACAAACAATGACATATTCCAAGTTGAAAGCGAAACGGAGTTCGTATGGGATCAGCTAGTAACTTTATAACGAGAGATTCCCTAAAGAGTTGAAAAGCGATAATTTTTAAACTACCAGATACAAAAGTTACAAGAATTAACTTTTTATCAACATTTTCTTGCAGTGAAAATTCACAGATTATTTCATGAAAGTATGAAAGAATGTATAAGTTGTAAAAAAGAATTATGAAATAAGTGGCTATTTTTAAATAGTTTACTCAAAATTTTCCCTATTCTTGACTAGTTTTATTTTTTTCAAAATATCTCTGATTTTGTGTAAAAGTAACTTAAGGGAAGGAGAAAAAACAGTGTGCATAAAATATAATAGACTCATTTGCAACTGCACCCAATTTACGTCCCATTTTATTGAACGACTTTTAACATTTGGAAAACCACACAACCCACCTCGAAAAACTGCTATCTTTGAAAATTCGTCGAAAATTCTGTGTTTCGTATTTTGACAATCCAAGTTGCGAAAACGTATCAAATTACGCCCACTTTCCTAAATTTATCTGGGGTGACTTAAATAATTTTGACGGTTCATTGATTCAATACTACGATTTGAACACCACTGTTCTGCAATTTTGTTGCAGTCTCGATCAAAAATATATATCCTTATGTGCAACGTATAGTTTCTAACTTCAGCTCACTTGGCCACTAAGTGATTTTTTTTCAGTATTCCGAAGTAATCTGCAGTTTTATTTAAAAGCCTATTTTTTCGGTTTTTCCTAGACTTTTAATAAAGGAAAATTAAAGTGATGTTGCTAAATTTTTGCATTAAGAATTTTTCAAAACTATAAATTTTGTTACCATCGGTTGAGAAACAAGGGAGATATAGCATTGGAGCGTTCAGGAGTGTCAAATTGACACTTAAGATCTGATTAGGAAGTTTTATTGTTTGACCTTTCAGGGTGCGTACCTATAAAAGTGATAATGATGCAAAATTTAAGATTTCAAGAATTCATTGAGGGTTCCAGATGATTTTTTTTCTGATGTACTCGAATAAAGCCAAATTTGTGTTGATTTTTGTGATCCAACTCAATCATTAATATGATGATGATATTGATATATATTTTCTGAATGAAAGTTTTAATCACAAATTCTCACAAATTTAAGAGCTTGATTTAAGGGGCATTTCATTCAAAACCTTATCCTCGAATCCACAAGATCAGTAGACATTAGATTCTTAGTTTTAAAATTCTGAAAATATTGCCATATAATATTGATTCACAATATTTCCAACATCCTAATTTGAAAAATTTGTAAAGATAGATTTATCATCTTTATAAACTTCGATTTTCATATAACGTTGGGTCATCAACTTTGTATTCCAATTTTCGCAATTAACTTAACGCTTGGGAAAATTGGTCATCTTTGACCTTTAAATTTTGAAATGAAATCTTGGTTTGAATTGTTTCATATTGAAGGCTTTCGAACAGCAAGTTAGAATATTTTGTTAATGATGTTTTAAATTTTTTGATATTTCTTTATTTGATAACCACTTTTTGAATTTCATCAATGAACTGTGATTTGAAGTGTTCATTTGGGAATACTATTTTTCTAAAAAAAACATTCAAATAATCAAGTTTTTAAACGCTAAATAAGGTAAGAGTTTTCTATTTCGCATATAAATAAGAAATGCTAAAAATTTCTCGTGTCTGGATTTATTTCCTATATTTTTGCCAGGTGGTTTTGACCAAAATCAGGACACCGCGATGAAAATAATCAGAATTTTTCAGGACACCACTAAAATGATGAAAATAACATGCAGCTCTGCTTAGATTGCGTAACTAAAGGCAAAATACAGGTGTTAAAGACGCCTCAAATTATGCAATTTAAGCAAGAAGAACCTTGGATGGCCTGGAGTTAATATCGAAAATCAATATTTAAATATCATTTGAACCAAACATTATCATCGGTTTAACTGGTTAAACAATATTTTTAAGGTTTGTTTGATGGTTGGTCTCTCGAAAATCAGGACAAATCCTGAAAAATCAGGACACCTGACACCCCTGCTGCGTGCAGATGTTTGCGGATAAAATCTGGTTGTCTAGTAATGTTAGGATTAATTTTCCACAGGATCGAACTTGTAGCATAGTTTTCACTTTTCACTTATTTTGTTTTGATCAAAAGTCAGCTATTGCTTATGTCCCAGCAAACATTTTTGTAGGTAAATTTCTCAACAACTTTGTTAAACGTTTCATGTACATTATAGAATGATCCTATGAAACTAAAAAAGCAGCATTTACCTACCAAAGTGGAGGCAATACATATTTTCAAGTTCTGGCTAAAGCAATAAGAGTGTAGAAATTGGACGATATTCGACACCTTATTCGTACATACTGAAAGAACGCTAGAGAGTACAAGTTTTTTTCTCTCTCTCAACGCATGCGAACCGTTGCCAGCGACAATATTTGCTGCTTCTGTCATTGGGCAATTCTTGCAAATACACCATCTGATTTTTAGCAATCTGGTTGCACTGCTGGCCGCAGAGAGAGCATCAAAGCTGTTCTCTCACTTGACCCATGTGGGAGAAAAAAAGGAACGAAATCGCCTTTAAAATCTGCAAACAAGGCGGACTTTTTATCATATCCGATTTGAAGACGATTTTTAAGACGTTTTACTTGCGTTAGTTGGAATTACGATTCACAGTAACATTTTCAATGACTTGAGTTGTCATTTTTCATGCGATTTTTTGTTTGCTGGAGTGTGCTGATAATGTGTTTTTTTTCCCCCCGATTTTTACCATGTAAATTTTCTCATATTAAAGGAATCGAAATAAAACATTTCAAAAAGTTTTGAAGACTGAAATCGGTTAAAAATCGATTCCATCGATTCCACTATGTAACAAAGTCAATATAAGTTCCATTTTTGAGTAATAACCAAAATAAGATTTTTCATTTACACCTGAGGTGTATCGCGACTCTAATTGGAAAATATTTGCGTGTAAAGAGTGAATGTTTTCGGTGTGTTTTTTAATATTTACTGTATTTTGAATTATTTTAATGTGGCAGCTTTCCAATATCTTCCATTTTTCCTGGTTGTTTCCCTGTCGATAATCCTGGCTGCTTCGCTGTCAAAAAGGTGGTGCCTACTAATTATTCGGAAATCAGATCAAAATACACTACTACCAAACGAGTCGACTCTCACAAGAAATTGTCATTTTTTCGGCAAGATAAACTTAAATTGTAATCACCAGTACCAACTAAATATACTCGTTTTTAGTCCCTGAAGATGATCCAATAAGGATCGAAACGTGGAAAACGTTAATCAATACGTCGATTTTTGTTAAAAACAAGACCGCAAACCGAAAAAAACTCCCCGAAAAAAATTATTTATTCTCTGCCAATTAATTTAAATCCATAGCTGGTAATAACTTGATAAATTTTGTTAAATAAGATTGGACTGGAATATCGATCTCTTTGTCGTTTCTCCTGTGAACTTATTATCACTGAGAATTCTACACTGAAAATAAACTCGTACAATTAAGCTATATTTGTTCCATTTCCGTTTTCCGCCATTTTTGCTTGAAGTTGTTTTCAAATTATTTTGAATTTTGTATTTGGATTTTTATTCAAAAAATATAATTTGAAACATAATCTTCAGACTTTTATTGAGTTTTGATTTAATTTATGAACAGACGGTTTTCAAATATAAACGATTGTTCTAAATAAATTACAAGTCTTTGGTTGGCCTTTAAAAAGAATAACATGGCTTTGAAGCCATCAAACTTTCAAATGTGACACTATTGGTCTTATGGAGTGGGAAAGGCTTTCAACTAAACTCGAATAAACTGGGTCATGTGAGTTTTGCACGGTGGGCACTTGAAAGCCAAACAAAAGTTCTCCTCAAAGCAGGGATCATATACTTTTACACTAGGTCAAGAGGTTTTTCAAAGAACTCAACTCTCCCGTAAGCCACTTAAAAATTCTCAACCGTCATTTATGGCCATATAAATTCTATCGAAGGTTGCTTTTTAAACCTTGGCAGCGAAAGAGAGTTCCCTTTTCATATTTTAAAGTGATACTTTTATAGGTTGGTCAAAGCCGCAGGTTTCAAACTCGGAACAGAGCATTGAAGTTTTTTTTTTTCTCTAATCATCATAATGTGGATAAATCGAATCCCAAACTAACACCAAACTCGTTAGTTGCAGAATGTTATTCACAGAACCGGAATTACTGCCATATCGGCTTAAACCATTACCAGTGAATAGTTTGCGAGCAAATCAAGTAACTAGAATAATAGCAACAGTAAGAAAAATATGCCAACAGCAGCAGTCATACAAATGAGCAAATAATTAGAGTGACAACAATAAATCCATCAAGTTGAGGGTCGGCAAATGGTCGGTTGATAAGGAAAAATGTGGACCAGAGACGTACGTACACCAGATAAATACACAGCGGTTGCAAACTGTAGCAAAACGTACAGAACTGTGTGATAAATTGAAAATATTAGCTATGACTTTGAGTGTCTCTTGATCGCTACCGTTACGATCAAACCCCATTGTGTTACACGAGCCAACGATTTATGACACTGGCCGAGGTTGGCTATATAGTTATAATTGAAATTCCAGACTTGTAGAAAAACAAATGGCATTTTTTTTGTTCAACAGGTAACAGAGATCATCCGACAGACGTTGTCTGACAGTGGTTTACAAATGGATTGTGATTCTGGAATTGTTATTTTTATGTTTGCGCTTTTTGAGGCTACAGTTTCCTTGAATTTCTGGATTCTGGACGCGTTTGGAAGCAGACATATACACTGTGAATTAATACAGTATTGTAACAGTAATCAATACTGCGACATTTGTTGAAAGTCGACAGTCAAGACTCGAAGTCAAAGATCGAAAGTCCAAAGTGAAAATTCGATACTCAAAAGTCAAAGTCTAATGCTAAAAGCCGAAAGTCGAAAGTCTATAGTCGAAAGTCGAAAGTCAACAGTCGAAAGTCGAAAGTCGAAAGTCGAAAGTCGAAAGTCGAAAGTGACAGACAGTTAAAAGTCAAAAGTCAAAAGTCGAAAGTCGAAAGTCGAAAGTAGAAATTCGAAAGTCGAAAGTCGAAAGTCGAGAGTCGAAAGTCGAAAGTCGAAAGTCGAAAATCGAAAGTCGATAGTCGTAAGTTAAAAGTCGAAAATCGGAAGTTGAAAGTTGAAAGTTGAAAGTCCAAAGTTGAAAGTCGGATATCGAAAGTTGAAAGTTGAAAGTCGAAAGTTTAAAGCCGGAAGTCGAAAGTCGTAAGTCGAAAGTCGAAAACCGAAAGTCGAAAGTCGAAAGCCGAAAGTCGAAAGTCAAAAGTCGATAGTTGAAAGTTAAAAGTTGAAAGTCGAAAGTCAAATATCGAAAGTCGATAGTTGAAAGTCGAAAGTCGAAAATCGATAGTCGATAGTTGAAAGTCGAAAGTCGAAAATCGATAGTCGAAAGGCGAAATTCAAAATTCGAAATTCTATAGTCGATAGTAGAAAGTCGATAGTCGAAGGTCGATAGTCGAAAGTCAAAAGTAGAAAGTCGAAAGTCGAAAGTCGAAAGTCGAAAGTCGAAAGTCGAAAGTCAAAAGTCGACAGTCGACAGTTGAAAGTCGAAAGTTGTAAGTCGAAAGTCGAAAGTCGAAAGTCGATAGTCAATAGTCGATAGTCGATAGTCGAAAGTCGATAGTTGATAGTCGATAGTCGAAAGTCAATAGTCGATAGTTGATAATCGATAGTCGATTACCGATCGTCAATAGTCGATAGTCGATAGTCGATAGTCGATATTCAGAAGTCAAAGTACGAAAGTCGACAGTGGGAAATCTAAAGTCGAAAGTTAAATATCAAAAGTCAAAAGTTTTAAGTTCAAACTCGAATGTTGAAAGCCGCATGTTGAAAGGCGATTGTTGAAAGTCGAATGTTGGAAGTCGAATGTCGTCAGTCGAATGTCATCAGTCGAAAGCCAATCGTCCAAAACCGAAAATTGAAAGTTGAAAATTGAAAGTCGAATGTAGAATGTCGAAGTCGAAATTTAAAAGTCGGAAATAAAAGAATGAAAGTCAAAAGTTGAAAGTCGGTAATGAAAGTCGAACGTTGAAAGTCGAATGTTGTTGATCGAAAGTCGAAAGTTGAAAGTCGAAAGTTTAAAGTCGAAAGTAGCAAGTCGAAAGTCGAAAGTCGAAAGTCGAAAGTCGAAAGTCGAAAGTCGAAAGTCGAAAGTCGAAAGTCGAAAGTCGAAAGTCGAAAGTCGAAAGTCGAAAGTCAAAAGTCGAAAGTCGAAAGTCGAAAGTCGAAAGTCGAAAGTCGAAAGTCGAAAGTCGAAAGTCGTAAGTCGTAATACGAAAGTCGAAAGTCGAAAGTCGAAAGTCGAAAGTCGAAAGTCGAAAGTCGAAAGTCGAAAGTCGAAAGTCGAAAGTCGAAAGTCGAAAGTCGAAAGTCGAAAGTCGAAAGTCGAAAGTCGAAAGTCGAAAGTCGAAAGTCGAAAGTCGAAAGTCGAAAGTCGAAAGTCGAAAGTCGAAAGTCGAATGTCGAAAGTCGATAGTCGATAGTCGATAGTCGATAGTCGATAGTCGAAAGACGAAAGTCGAAATTCAAATGTCGAAAATCTTAAGTTGAAAGTCGAAAGTTAAAGGCGAAAGTCCAAAGTCCATAGTTCAAAGTCGAAAGTCGAATGTCGAAATTCGAAAGTCGAAAGTCGAAAGTCGAAAATCGAAAGTCGAACGTCGAAAGTCAAAAATAAAAAGTCAAAAGTCGAAAGTCAAAAGTCGATAGTCAAAAATCAAAAGTCGAAATTTGATAGTCAAAAGCATAAAGTTAAAAGTCGAAATTCAATAGTCGATAGTCAATAGTCAATAGTCGATAGTCGAAAGTTTAAAGTCGAAACTCGAAAGTCGAATATCAAAAATGAGCTATTTTTTCATCGTTCTCAAAAATTTAATTAATTTTTTAATTCAAGTTTTTGCAATTGTTGGACTAAATTTGATATATCCTCTGTTTGATTTTACCATTACGATTTGACTTCCAACTAATAATTTCTAATTAAAAATCAACTTCCAACCGTTGTTTTTGGTTAACTAAAGTTACGAAATTTATGGGACTTCGCTCAATAGCGAACATTCCTCCGAGTAACCCACTCGAACAGTGAGTAGATGAATTTATTCACCGTCACATGGAAATATCAGCCCTTGAATCTGAGTGCAAAAGTTAATTCTACTGACGCCCACCCTCTTCTTGGCTCTTCGTTGTTGGACTGCTGTCAACTTTTATGACTTGATTCGATTCAGCTCGTCCATTTCAAATGACTTATATTTATTCATTGGTGGTGCTAAGATAGTGGGGAAAGAATAGGAAATATTGTTATTTTTTTTTCTAAATGCTTCTAATTGAAACAAATGAAATTTTCTTCATATTTAAATACGCCCTATCGGAAAGTGAGATCGCATCTTGTGACTAGTTCCATCTGTGTCCAACTAACTTTAAATAGCATTCGACCCATAAAGTTGGTGTGCATGAATCAACCGTTGTAGCATCTACTAAATCTCACCTCTTAATGGGTCTATCATTGTTTCAATTGCCGTTTAAATCTATTTAGCACCCGTTTTGTACGCTCAAGATTATCTTCATCAACAAGCACCCCGCAGCTGTTGCTGGTGCCGGTACCGTTGACTGAATGATGTCGGAGCACGCGACAGGGACCCAAATTTAATCAGCCGCCTTTTTTGACAGGCCAAAATATGATAACGGTTGGATCGAGTGGGGTAGACAGCGTTTGTCAACAATAACAACAACAACGACAACATAGATTAGAATTTTTGGGGAGGTGTCGTTTGTGAAGGATTAAAAGAGATCAATAAAATGTGACTTTGTGAATCCTATGGAAAGTCATGTTCAGGTTTGTGATAACAAATTGAAAATTTTGAACAAGGAAAGCTTCTTTGTCAGAGAAAAATAATCACACCATCCAATCAACAGAAGAATTTCGACAATAAAGTTTTCCTTCGCCCCAGACAACCGGCAGAAAGCCATAATTTTTGCAACTCATTCCAAGATGAAAGCCAATATTTTGACCAGCCATTTTTCCATTACTCATCGTCGTCGTTTTTCCGCATTCTCCATTTACAGATACCTTGCTCGCTCGTCAACAGCAGCGCCGCGCCGCGACCAAGGACAGCTGGATTTGTGCTCATCATTCCGGGAAATGTGAGAAGGAATAATAAATTTTACGTAACACGCCAGATTTATAGTTCGCGAAAACATTTGCGTACGCAAACAAACGAACGAACGGAAGGAGGGTTTTCTCACAGAGTGTCGGGGAGACTTAATGCTGAAACTTCATTCCCGCGTTCGTCAAGTTTGGGACAAATAAAAGCACATTAAATGCAAATAGAAGTCCTAAACATTCTTCGGTAAACAAGTGCCGGGGAAAAACAGTGAATCTTGAAGCGGTAAAAAAAGTGCTCTAACAAATTTCCTTTTTTTCTTCTAAAATTGCGAGAATGGAAAACTATACTCAAAAGTCTATGTTTGAAATCGATACTCGTAAGCCTGAACGTAACGTTGAAAACAAGGGTCGGAAATAAACTTCGAAGACGACAGTACGAATCCAAAAATCTGTAAATCAAAGTCAAAAATCAAAGTCGAATGTCAAAAGTTGAAAGTCGGAAGCCGATTGACAAAGGTTCAAATTCGAAACTCGAATGTCGAATGTCGACAAACGAAAGACGAGCTAAGAAAATCGTAAATTGAAACTCAGATGATGAAGCTCTAAAGTCGAAATTCGGAAGTCGAAAAACGAAAGTTGAAAATCGGAAGTTGACAAACGAATGTCGAATATCGAACGTAGACAAACGAATGATGAATATCGAAAGTCGAAGGTCGAAGGTCAGAAGTTAAAAGTCGAAAGTCGAAAGTCGAAAGTCGAAAGTCTAAAGTCGAAAGTCGAAAATCGAAAGTCGGAAGTCGAAAGTCGAAAGTCGAAAGTCGAAAGTCGAAAGTCGAAAGTCGAAAGTCGAAAGTCGAAAGTCGAAAGTCGAAGTCGAAAGTCAAAAGCAGAAAGTCGAAAGTCAAAGGTTGAAAGTCGAAAGTCGAAAGTCGAAAGTCGAAAGTCGAAAGTCGAAAGTCGAAAGTCGAAAGTCGAAAGTCGAAAGTCGAAAGTTGAAAGTTGAAAGTCGCAAGTCGAAAATCGAAATCAAAAGTCGAAAGGTGAAAGTCAATAGTCGATAGTCGAAAGTCGAACGACTATAATTGAATGTCGAAGGTCCAAAGTCAAAAATCGAAAGTCGGAAGTCGAAAGTCAAAAGTCGAAAGTGAAAAGCCGAAAATCCAAGTTCGAAAGTCGAAAGATGAAAATCAAAGTCGAAAGTCGAAAGTCGAAAGATGAAAGTCGAAAGTCGAAAGTCAAAAGTCGAATGTCGAAAGTCGAAAGTCGAAAAGGAAAGTCGAAAGTTAAAAGTCGAAAGTCTAAAGTCGATAGTCGAAAGTTGAAAGTCGCAAGTCGAAAGTTGATAGTCGAAAGTCGAAAGTCGATAGTTAAAAGTCGAAAATCGAAAGTTGAAATTCGAAAGTCAAAAGTCGAAGGTCAAAGGTCCCAAATTGAAAGTCGAAAGTTAAAAGTTGAAAGTTGAAAGTCGAAAGTCGAAATTCGGAAATCGAAAGTCGAAAGTCGAAAGTCGAAAGTCGAAAGTCGAAAGTCAAAAGTCGAAAGTCGAAAGTCGAAAGTCGAAAGTCGAAAGTCGGAAGTCAAAAGTCGAAAGTCAAAAATCAAAAGATGAAAGTTGAAAATCGAAAGTTGGAGCTTTAAAGTCGAAAGTCGAAAAACGAATGTCGGAAGTCGAAAGTCGAAAGTCAAAAGTCGAAAGTCGAAAGTCGAAAGTCGAAAGTCGAAAGTCGAAAGTCGAAAGCTGAAAGTCGAAAGTCGAAAATCGAATGTCGAAAGTCAAAAGTCGAAATTAGAATATCGAAATTTGAAAATCGAAAATCAAAAGTCGAAGTTGAAAGTCAAAAGTCGAAAGTCGAAAGTCAAACAAAAGTCAAAAGTTGGAAGTCGAATAACGAAACTGGAAAGTCGAAAGTCAAAAGTTAAAACTTGAAAGTCGAAAGTCGAAAGTCGAAAGTCGAAAGTCGATCGTCGATAGTCGAAATTCAAAAGTCGAAAGTTGAAAGTTGAAAGTCGAAAGTCGAAAGTCGAAAGTCGAAAGTCGAAAGTCGAAAGTCGAAAGTCGAAAGTCGAAAGTCGAAAGTCGAAAGTCGAAAGTCGAAAGTCGAAAGTCGAAAGTCGAAAGTCGAAAGTCGAAAGTCGAAAGTCGAAAGTCGAAAGTCGAAAGTCGAAAGTCGAAAGTCGAAAGTCGAAAGTCGAAAGTCGAAAGTCGGAAGTCGAAAGTTAAAAGTCGAAAGTCGAAAGTCGAAAGTCAAAAGTCGAAAGTCGAAAGTCGAAAGTCGAAAGTCGAAAGTCAAAAGTCGAAAGTCGAAAGTCGAAAGTCTAATGTCGAAAGTTGAAAGTTGAAAGTCGAAAGTAGAAAGTCGAAAGTCGAAAGTTGAAAGTCGAAAATCAAAAGTCGAAAGTCGAAAGTCGAAAGTCAAAAGTCGAAAATCGAAAGTCGAAAGTCGAAAGTCGAAAGACGAAAGTCGAAAGTCGAAAGTCGAAAGTCGAAAGCCGAAAGTCGAAAGTCGAAAATTGAAAGTCGAACGTTGAAAGTCGAAAATCGAAAGTCAAAAGGCTTAAGTCTTAAGTCTTAATTCGAAAGTCAAAAGTCGAAAGTCGAAAGTCGAAAGTCGAAAGTCGAAAGTCGAAGTTCGAAAGTCGAAAGTCGAAAGTAGAAAGTCGAAAGTCGAAAGTTGAAAGTCGAAAGTCTTAATTCGAAAGTCGAAAGTTAAAAGACGAAAGTAAAAAATCAAAAGTTGAAAGTGGAAAGTCGTCTCTTAAAAGTCTTAAGTGGAACGTCGAAAGTCGAAAGACGAAAGTCGAAAGTTGAAAGTCGAACGCTGAAAGTTGAAAATCGAAAGTCAAAAGTCTAAAGTCTTAAGTCTTAATTCGAAAGTCAAAAGTCGAAAGTCGATAGTCGATAGTCTAAATTTGTAAGTCGATAGTCGAAAATCGAAAATCGAAAGTCGAAAGTCAAAAGTCGAAAGTCGAAAGTCGAAAAGCCGAAAGTGGAAAGATGAAAGTCGAAAGTCGAAAGTCGAAAGTTTAAAGTTTAAAGTCGAAATTTGAAAGTCGAAAGTCGAAAATTGAAAGTCGGAAATCGAAAGTAAAAAGTCTTAAGTCTCAAGTCTTTATTCGAAAGTCAAAAGTCAAAAGTCGAAAGTCGAAAGACGATAGTCGATAGTCGAAAGTCGAATGTCGAAAGTCAACAGTCGAAAGTTGAAAGTCGAAAGTCGAAAGTTGAAAGTCGAAAGTCGATAGTCAAAAGTCGAAAGTCGAAAGTTCAAAATAGAAAATCGAAAGTCAATAATAGAAAGTCGATAGTCAAAAGTCGAAGGTCGAAGGTTATAGATTTAAAGTAGAAAATCGAAAGTCGTAAATTGAAAGCCGAAAGTCGAAAATCGTAAGCCGAAAATCGTAGTTTTAAACACGATAGTCGACAATCGAAAGTCGAAAGTAAGAAGTCGTAATTCGATTGTCGAAAGAGGAAGGTTGAGGGTGGAAAGTAGAAAATCGAAAGTCTAAAGTCGAAAGTCGATAGTCGATAGTCTAAAGTCGATATTTGGTTGTCGGAATTCGAAATTCGGAAGTCGAAAGTCGAAAGTCGAAAATCGAAAATAGAAAAATCGCAGGTTGAATGTCGAAAGTGGAAAAAGAGTCTAAAGTCAAAAGTCGATAGCCGAAAGTCGAAAGTCGAAATTCAAAAGTCGAAAATCGAAAGTCGAAAGTAGAGAGTTGAAAGTTGAAAATCGAAAGTTTTAAGTCGAAGGTTGAAAGTCGAAAGTAGAAAGTTGATATTCGAAATCAGAATTCGAAACCTAGAAGTCGAAGGTCGAGAAATTTAAATCAACAGTCTGAATCCAAAAATGTCTGTTAAAATCGAGTTATAAGTTAATTCGAATACAGTATTCAGAGGATTTGAATGGTTTCTTATGAATGTCTTCAACAGTGATGTTGTGCGTTGAAAAAAGGAAAAGTTTCCTAGACAAACAATCGTGATTTTAATGCTGATTTTCTGTTGATTTCCCAAACAGCGCGAAGCTTGGTATAATGTGTATCACTGGTGGCGGTGGTGGAGAATATTGATTTTCGCAAATCCTTAGTCGGATGACCGCGCTGCGAAGCAGTACAGAAACAAACGGTGCTCTTTTCACTCTTACTTGGTTGATTCCAGTGTTTATCTTCGGTTTTACTGTCCAACTGCAGCTCGGTCACTGAAAAGCAGTGTGAATGTCGTATTAAAAGTGAAAAAAAAACCAGATAAAAACGAAAACGGAACTTCAGCGACAGACGAGTGCACGGTGCTGTTTATTTCCGCCGCAGTCGTAAAACTTTAAGAGGTAAGTTTTGCTTTTACGATTACGATCGCCGACTTATTAAACAAACAAAGATTTTATACGGCTGGCTGCTGTTGGTTCATTTGTAGAGCTGCAGTAGGTTTGAAGCTATAATACAGTCAGATTAATTTTTAAACTCTGAAAGTATTAATTTCATTAGTACCTACCATAATGAAGGGAATCATTAACGCTACAATAATTTTATAATGGAATTTGTAATCAAATGTTACGGATACTATCGAGCAACGACTACCTTTGAGAGGAAAAATCCATACAAAACCACTGTCAAGGATGGAGGAAAACTACCCTGAGTTGATGATGGATTTACTTAACCGTCTTTCCATCCCCATATCGCCCACTTGTAAAATCAACATCAGTTTCCATCCATCCACACAACATCCTTTGGCTGCCTGGCTAGAGATCGTTGAACGTGCCCCACCAATGAGAGAATGAGACCCCCACTAGGATAACGATTTTAATTAAAACGTAAAGCCTCCACACAGATTCCTGCACCCGGGGCTCTTCAAACGTGCCATTTTAAATGTCGCTCTCCATACGCCCTCTTCATACGCAACCGGTCATCACCATTCGGTGGGTAAATAATTGTGGCAACTGGTCCTACTGTGAGGATGGGTATTAAACTCCTTATTTTACTTATGCTGTTACAGGGATTTTGCCGGTAGCATACACATAACACTCATCTTTCTACTTTACAATGTGTGGTTCAAGTTAAGCTGGGAAGGACTCATTATCACACAAAACAAACAATTTAATTTGGCGAGGAACTAGTATAAATAAACCGGTAGAGGCATCATGTCCACAGATGTTAGTTAACCTCTGTGTATGTGTTTCTGCTAGAAACAGTCAAACAGAAAATCATTATTCCTGAAAATTATCTAGGTACATATATGTAGTAAAAATGAGGACTACTTGACTCCTTCGTTTTGATTTTGATGTTTAGTGTTTGTAATATTTGACCTTCATCACCGCTTTCCACTGAATGAATGCAGTCCATAAAAAACGAAGACCTTTCTATGGTGGTCTTGATCTGTGGGGTTGCTTTTTTTAAGGCGTCCCCTGTTCCTATCAATTGTTACCAAACTTAAAATCTTGAAAATAGAGTACTCAGACACAGGCTCGTGCGAAGGACTCGTCCATGAAGAAGGGTGTTTCGAAATTCAAATTTCTCTAGAAATAATAACAATTCCAAAAATGCATAATGAATGAGGAAATTGATATCTTAAATCATTTTCTTACTCATAACCATCACAAAAACTCGAAAAAATAATGAATTTTTTTAATAATAGAAATGTACCGAATATTAGGTCGGCCGAATATTCGGCGCCGAATACCGCCAAAAAACCGTTAAGCCGAATATTCGGCTCACCGAATAGTTGAGCTAGGTATTCGGCCGAATAGGCCGAATAGGCCGAATAGGCCGTGTTTTGGGACCGGTACACTATTTCGTACGCGAGTAGAAAACCGAAAACACTTTTTGATTACACTTAATCAAACAACTTTATTCGGTACGAGTAGCGGTTTATTGGGCGATGTGTATAGCACGGTGGATTGGTTTGGACCGTCTGTCTACACTTGTGTTGTACAAAAAGTGTCGAAACCGAAAAATGTATATAATGCTAAAATTGTCTACAAGAAATACACGTACATACATTATTCTAGTATTGAATACTGTGAGGAAAAACCATAACTTTAGGTAAACATTCTCTTTCGCTCTGCAATGAACAGAGCTTATCTCTCCTAAGAGATATTTTAGATGTGTTTCAAATGGTCTAAATTCCCGTCTCCGTCTGTCATTTTTCTCTTACTACCTGGGGGAGGAAGACTGAAATTCGCTGCATCGTTTTCTGTATCGTTTTTTTACTGTTCGGCAAAAAACCAGCAATTGTTGAAAAGATTTGTAATCGTTCAAATTTTAACTTTAGATGATCAGTTTTGTGTAGCGAGTCATGTAACTCAGTTATTTAGGTGCTACATTTAAGTCTTCTGAGTTAATTGCTGAAGATTCAGAAGTAAACATCGAAATCGAATACACCAGCTAGATTATCCAATACCAGTCTGTCAACTTTGTCGTAAATATAAACTTTGAACTTTACAAAAATGTTGTTCGGTCCATGGGAACTACCCAAAATCTTAATCTGTTATTTAAGCTATTTTTAAGAACAACCATTGATCAAATAATTTTTATTTATCAGCTTCAAAAACTTCAACGAAATTTGAGCAACTTAATACACCTGAACATGCAAGAATTTGCCAAAGTGAAACAAAACCTAATTAAATAATTGTTAAATGAAAACAAGTGCTTTTCAGAATCAAATAAGTTTTATTGAAAATCTTTAAATAAGAAAGTAAAATTTTGAACCTTCGCACTGGTCGGTAGATTGATGAGAGAAATTTGACGTTTGAAAGATTTTTTTCTTTTTTTATTCAGTCTTCCTCCCCCAGCTTACTACCACAGAGGCCAGGCAACGCAATGCTTATACCTGGGGGAGGAAGACTGAATAAAAAAAGAAAAAAATCTTTCAAACGTCAAATTTCTCTCATCAATCTACCGACCAGTGCGAAGGTTCAAAATTTTACTTTCTTATTTAAAGATTTTCAATAAAACTTATTTGATTCTGAAAAGCACTTGTTTTCATTTAACAATTATTTAATTAGGTTTTGTTTCACTTTGGCAAATTCTTGCATGTTCAGGTGTATTAAGTTGCTCAAATTTCGTTGAAGTTTTTGAAGCTGATAAATAAAAATTATTTGATCAATGGTTGTTCTTAAAAATAGCTTAAATAACAGATTAAGATTTTGGGTAGTTCCCATGGACCGAACAACATTTTTGTAAAGTTCAAAGTTTATATTTACGACAAAGTTGACAGACTGGTATTGGATAATCTAGCTGGTGTATTCGATTTCGATGTTTACTTCTGAATCTTCAGCAATTAACTCAGAAGACTTAAATGTAGCACCTAAATAACTGAGTTACATGACTCGCTACACAAAACTGATCATCTAAAGTTAAAATTTGAACGATTACAAATCTTTTCAACAATTGCTGGTTTTTTGCCGAACAGTAAAAAAACGATACAGAAAACGATGCAGCGAATTTCAGTCTTCCTCCCCCAGGCTTATACTACAACAGGCCGAATATTTATTTTTTCAAACTACTACAAAAACAAACTTCTCAAATTTTTCAACTGATGTTGGATAATTTATAAATATCCAAAAGTTATTGTGAAAAACCATCAAAATTATCAAAAACTAATCGTTTCAGTAAAACATTTTAGAAGTATCCGTGTATTTTTCACTGTAGATAGCTTTATACTTTGATATACGTTTATTCCTAATTTACTTGATATAAAATTCGAGAAAAATTAAATCTGATCGGGATAGCCACATATTTTTTAAAACTTTCGGCATTTTACCCGAGTTTATTCAGATTTGTTACTAAATCAAATAAAAAAAATTAAATGTATATTTGAAATTTGTTGCTAGAAAACGATTTTTTCGAGTAAATTTATTCGTTAGATTCGATTTGATGAACACTGCTGTTGTAATTCGATGAAGACTTTTAATTTGAAGTAATTTTATTTCTATTTCCTCTTGTATGCTTGACAATAATGCCTAGTTTCTGTTCACATTTTTGTGATATTGCCGAACTGTATCATTCGGTGGTCCTATTCTGACTAAGCTTCGCTCTCGGCTATGCTCTCTATTTATAGTCTGTTATACTCTTAGCGCACTCATCTGATTATGCCAGTTTCCCATTCTATTCAGGATGCCACATCCTCCCTTTGATCAAAAATGGATTTCATGAAGTGACTTATGAAAACAAAGATCTAAGAATATCATTATTATTCTAAAAATCAAACTGCTCAACATTACTACTATGTTTGTTTTAGTCAAATCTTTCTTTACCTATTGCTTCATTTGAAAGCCCTTCCCTATTCCTAATATCACATCAGTATCTGTTCTCTTTCTCTTATTTTCCTCATACTTCAATTCATATTTCTTTATTAATGCTTTTCCATGAACCTCTTCAATTCCTTCATCTTCAATTTTTATCTCTTTCTTTTCACCTCTTTTCTTTTTCAAAAGGATCCAATGCAATCCTTCCTTTCCACAAAAAAAAAAAACTTTATCTTACGTATTGTTGTCAGATTACTCGTGGTTTAAAACATATTTTCTGTCTGTTCACTTTTCCGTATTATAAGTCTATCTTTCTTGCTTGTATTTCAATTCTCATATTCTCTCAAATTTTTAACTTCAACTCTTTTTTTTCTGTTTTGTTTTTTTTCAACTCTCTTTCAGGTCATCCATTCTTTCGTGTTCTATTTCCTCACTCTTGCCTACTTTCTCTTACCACCTCTTACTGTCTTCTGAAATCATTTCTCTTCCATAAGTTTGATATCTTGCATTTATTTTCGACTAGATCGCTATCTAAGAAATCCAGATTCCGTTTTCTTTTTCAAAACCAACTCTCTTTGTCTCATTATTTTAAAACCTTGTTTTCTTATTCTTTCACAATTCTTCTTATTATTTCGATTGGTCTCGCTTACATTTTAGATATTTTTTTCATTTTAAATTTTTTTTATCTTTAACCTGATTATGAGCTTATACCCAAATGCAGGATTTTTTCAATTTTCTTTTGTTTCCATCTGACCGGGAGCTTTACTCTGGTTCAGAATTTTGCCAATTTCCATTTTTAGTTTTCTTAACCTGACCGTGAGCTTTTACTCTGATTCAGGAATTTATTTCTTTCTTATTTCACCTGACCGTGAGCTTAAACTCTGATTCAGGACTTTCCTTTACAAGCAATTGCGCCTGGGCCAAACCCGACTGCTAATTTCAATACACTGCCTGGAGCTAAACTCGGACTAGTGTTTTTTCTCATCATAACCACTACAATGATCTCCTTCCTTTCAATTCTCCTTCGAACCGCTCAATATTGTGCACCACATTGTGCGTCGCAGTGTTATACACAACCTTGCGCTTTATTTAGCTTTGCTCAACCATGGATATCACCTCGTCAAGTTGATTGTCGTAGCGTCCGTCTGCACCTTGTGCTTTATTTCGCACCACCTAACGTACAGCAGAAGCTAGCGACCCGCAGAGCATTGTGCTTTGCACCTCTCCAGCTTAGTTTGAACATCGCTAAAGTTTTCACGCCACCACACTTTATGGCCCGCCGTACCTTGAGCAACGGTCATCCTTGTTTCTGGATCCACCACTGGTCCGGACACCACCCCTCTCTTGCAGTACACGATTCAAAACAAACTCTTTCTTTAAGAGGGGCAGCGCGTCTGGCGGATCGCCAATGTGATATTGCCGAACTGTATCATTCGGTGGTCCTATTCTGACTAAGCTTCGCTCTTTTTTTTTTTTTTTTTTTTTTTTTTTTTTTTTGCCAGGAATTTACCACATTGTGGCATTCTTCCCTATTCCTATAGATTCTAGTTGTAGTGTCGAAATGTTTCTGGTCACGGCACGCAGGTCCGGCTATATGGAACAAATTGTTTCAACGGTGATCAAATCCAAATATTCCAGGAAACTGATAGTTCAACGGTACATAGGTCCGGCTTTATAGAGGAACAGAGAATCCTGATGGCATTCAAAACCGGATATTAGGGAAACAGTTTGTCCCAACGGCACGCATGTCCGGCTAATTAAGGAAACAGATTCGAGTGACGGTAGACAAATCCGGATGAATGGACAACTAGTTTAAATTTGGGATAGGAGTTTGGTACTTTTTAGAAATGTTATTAATTTTTTCTCTTCTTCTGGGCAATTGGATAAAATTTGGCGCAAATTGTCTGCCAGTTGGCAAAGGGATCTTTGATTGTCGTAGATTTGGCAGTTAACCAGTATGTGTTTTATGGTAACGGGGCAATTGCAGGCGGGGCAACTAGGGGGGTCTTCTCTATCGAGAAGGTAAGACTGAGTGATTCGTGTATGCCCGATACGAAGTCGGGTAAGTGCTGTTCTTTCTCTAGGATTAGGTCGGTCAACCCATTTTTGGGTGGTGTTTTTGACTTCCCTTAATTTGGCTGTTCGGTTTATTGCCCAGTTTTCTTCCCAGGCGAGGGACAGTCGATTACAGATGTCGCGATATGCAT
Organism: Uranotaenia lowii; assembly: GCF_029784155.1. Classification (NCBI taxonomy): domain Eukaryota; kingdom Metazoa; phylum Arthropoda; class Insecta; order Diptera; family Culicidae; genus Uranotaenia; species Uranotaenia lowii. The sequence continues at coordinate 52,789,925 of NC_073692.1, read as the reverse complement.
CTTGTTGCGGTATGGGGGTCGGTATTGGGTCGAGACTTGTGGCAAGCGAGGCGAGTCGGTCGGCAGCTTCATTGCCTGGTATGCCTGCATGACCAGGTATCCAGACAAGGGTAGCGTTCTTATTCAGGGCTTCGTTAGAGATTGAGGATATCCACGGATGCTTGATGTTACCGGCTTGAACTGCTTTCAGTACGCTAGCGGAATCTGTGAAAATAGTAGTGGGGGGGAAATGATTAGAAATGTTTAGCAAGGCGTTGAGTAGAGCATAAGCTTCAGCACTGAAGACGGAGCACTGCGATGGTAGAGCGATGCTGCGCTGGTCGAAAGGGTCGGTAATACCACATCCGACTCGCCCGTCAGCGGTTTTAGAGCCATCGGTGAAGATGTGTGATGTTGATAAATATTTGTTGTGGACTAGGCTGTGGTAAAAAGGTAAAACTGTAAGTGGGTGTTGTCCAGCTTTAATTTTGAGAGAAAGGGATAAATCAACGTGGGGTACTTTTTCAGACCAATAACGGAAGGGAGTCGTTCTTCTTTGACAGATATTTGGAAGGGAGGTGTTAGCTATTTCTGAGAGCAGGGAGTTAGTGCGGGAAATTAAAGGGACTTCATCACTGCCACCAAAGGAAAGCCATCGTAGGGATTTAGATGTAAGGGATTTGGCGACTAGATATTTGAAAGGGTACTGTCCACTTTCAGCCATGATTGAAACTATTGGGCTGGTGACAAAGGCAGATCCAATGATACGAACGCATCGATTGTACAGGGGTTCAAGTTTTTGATAGACGGGAGGACCACATCTACTTACAAAGCCCAAGCCGTATAGGGTTGAAGGAAGCATCCAGCCGTGTAGGAATCGAAACAGGGAGTCGCGATTGGCATGACTTGGGGTTTGACTTAGGATACGAAGCATATTGATCTTATTGTTAGCATTTTTTCTGACTTGGTTGAGATGAGTTAGAAAGTTTAACTTATCATCAATCCAAACACCCAAAAGTCGGGTGCAACGTACTAGTGGGATGGTTTGACCATTCATAGTTATTGGGGGTAATTTATTGACCTTTTTCCTGTTAGGGCCAAGATGTAGGAGTTTTGATTTGTCGGGAGAGAACTGGAAGCCCATGGTTGGGGCCCACCTAGCTACCTTGTCTATGGCAGTTTGTAATCTTTGACGTGTGAGACGGGCAAAAGGAGAGATTGATATCAATAGGATATCGTCGGCGTAAACTAGAATTTTTATGTTATCGGGGATTATTTTAAATATGGAGTTTATTGCTATAAGAAATAATGTGGGAGATATCACGGATCCTTGCGGAACTCCGGTAAGCACGGATTTTGGGCTGGAGAGGGTGGCATTGACGAGGACTTGGATGGAGCGATTAGTTAAAAAGCTTTGAATATATTGGAATAGTCGATTTTCAATTCCCCATTCGCGTAAGGTGCAAAGTATTGCATTTTGATCTACACGGTCAAACGCTTTTGACAAATCCAAAGACAGTAGTTCGATATGTTGGCTTCGATTTAAGGCGTCATCTAGAATGGCTTCAAGGTGGCATAGGTAGTCATCTGTAGAACGACCGGGCCGGAAAGCGAACTGTCGATCGTCCAATAGGTGTTTTTCATCGAGAATAGTGTTCAGACGATGGTTGACTAATCTTTCCATGGTTTTGCCAGTGCAGTCGAGAAGCGTTATAGGGCGGTAGCTGTCAATACTGTTAGGATCTTTCTGGGGTTTGGGGATTGGAATAACCAGGCCTCGTTTCCAACCGTCAGGAATAAACCCCTGGTCCCATATATTATTGAATATATCTAAGAGAACTGTTTTGGCCATAAGAGACAAGTTTTTCAAGAATGGGTAACCTATATCGTCAATTCCGGAGGAGAGACCGTGAACTTTGTGAAGGGCAGAGAAAAGTTCTTGAGGAGTAAAATCGGAATTGTATGGGCTATGTATGAGGGAGGTAGGATTAGGAGAAGGGTTGGAATTGGTTGATGGGCGGTTTTGGTTGGGAGGAGGGTTAGTGTTGGAAAAGTGAGAACTGAAGGCTTCGGCAAGGAGGGAGGGATCATTTGTAAACTGTCGGTTAAGTAGAAGATGGTACTGATTTCTACGAGGTTCACCATTCAGGATTTTAATTTTACTCCATAGGACTTTGGAAGGGGTATTAGGATGAATTTCTTCAGTGAATTTCAACCAACAGTCATTTTTTGCGGTTCGTACTGCAGATCTTGCAAGGGATCTGGCGTTTTTGAAAAGAGTTAGTGCAGTGGGTTTATCAGGATGATTCTGAGGTAAACGTCTAAGAGCTCTTAGTGCTTTTCTTCGTTGCTTAATAGCATCTCGAACCTCAGGTCCCCACCAGGGGACAGCAGTTTTACCGGGAATACCGCTAGTGCGGGGAATGAATTTGGAGCCTGCTTCTAATAGAATTTCATTGAATCTCTGGATAGATGTGGTTTGGTTTAGGGAAAGGAGATGGTCAACATGATTTTGGTATTCGGGCCAGTTAGCTTCTTGATAACGCCAGCGGGGACGTGTAGCGGCTATTGGAGAGGGATGTTCAAGGTTAATCACAATAGGGAAGTGATCACTTCCCCCACAGTCGGTGAGTGCCTTCCATTTGAATTTGGATGCTAAGGAACCAGATGTTAAGCTAAGGTCTATTGCGGAGGAATTGCCTGTGTGTGGACATAGTCGGGTAGGTGACCCATCGTTTAGAATGTTAAGATAGTTGGTTTGAGCGAAATCCCCGATAAAGTTTCCCCTTCTGTCGATGTTTTTGCTTCCCCATTCAGTTGAGTGGGCATTAAAATCCCCAAGAATTATGAACGGAGTTGGAATTTGTGAAATCAGGTCTTCAATACCTTTGGTATAATCTTGGAAAGGGAGGGAGGGTGAGGCATAGAGAGAAACGACAGAAATTTTGATTGGAGCTTCAATTCTTACACATAAAACATTGAGGGTGGATTGAATTGTAACTGGTGTAAATGGAAAACCGTTTTTAATTCCTAGGCCAACGCCCCTGCTGTACGGATTGGAAGGACTTTTGTTTGATAAAAACTGATAACCTTTGATTATGTTTGGGTGAATGGCTGTATCTGGAATTAGAGTTTCTTGGAGGGCTATAGCGATTGGCGAAAATTTGGAAACTAGGAGTTGAATTTCGGGTAGACGAGTTTTGAGACCAAAGATGTTCCACTGAATGGCAAAAATGGTTGTGCTTTTATGGGTAGGACTATTGCAACTATTATGACTATTAGTGGCCATGACAAAAGATAAGAGCTAAATATGGAATACTAAATATTTGAATGCAGTGGGAAGAAAATGAGTTAAAAACACTTACCGATTGGTTGAGAGGGGGATGGGAGATGTTGTTACCTTATCTGGAACGGTCCTGGGCTTACTGGCAAAGTTGGGGATGACTGGTTTCGGAACTGGATGGCTAGGTGGAGTTCTGGTCTTTTTGTTGATAGGCGAAACCGATTCGGGAGAATCGATTCCTCTTCCGCGTTTCGGGGTGGAGGTGTTGCTGGGAGGGTCGTCGGTTGTGTCCATCGATGTGTTGCTGTTGGTATCTGTGAGTGTGGAGTCAGAATCATCGGTATCTCGGCAAATTTGGTTTTCCAGTTTTGCAATTTTGGCTTGGAGTTCCTGGTTGGTCTTGAGCAGTTCGGCGATTTGCTTTTCCAAAGTTATAATTTGAAGGTTGTTTTCGGTTGAAGCAATGTTGTTGATACGGGCTTGGAGGTTTGATTGGGAATTGATTCGGGATTTGTATTCTTTAATGGCCTCAGAATGGGTAAGGCCGCGGTCAATTCGAATACGGATGATGCTTTGTTCTTCAAGGTACTTGGAACATGATCGGCTGGTGGTGGGATGAGGGCCAAGACAGTTGTTGCAGTGTGGTGGATTGGGGCAGTTTTTGTGGATGTCAATTCCACCACAGTTGGGACAAATTGGCTGATTAGGGCATCTGGATTTGGTATGACCAAATTTTCCACACAATAGGCATTGCATGGGACGGGGGTAGTATGGTCTAGTGGCTACTCGTAGGTAGCCAAACCAGACGTGCGTTGGTGGTACTGTACCGGAGAAGGTCAAGACTAGAGTGTTGGTTGGGGTGGTTTTTCCTTCTATTTTTCGGGTGAAACGATAAACTTTCACAACTTTCTGGTCTTGCAGCGCCTCGCAGATGTCTTCCTCTTTCAAGTCGGCGACTTCGCGGCACGATACAACACTTTGGCAGGTATTCTTAGTAGGATGAGATTCCACGAAAACGGGTGTTCCGTCAATAAGCTGGTTCATTTTGAGCAGCTTATTAACTTGCTGCTTGCTTCGGACCCGTAGTAGAAAAGTTTTACCTCCATCGGCGGGGCTCACTCCTTCGATGCGACCGGCAATTTGATCGATTGATTTCGAAATGATGAAAGGATTCGAAGTCAATTTTTGATCGTTGGCTGCTTTGAGGTTGAGGTATTGTACCTCTCCGTGTTTGTCCATAGGATCCAGCCAGCTTGGCAGGGTTCTAGAGTTCCTACTGGAAGGGCCAGCAGGATCCCCCCATGGCGAAAATGCTTCCGCCATTCGGTGTTGACACTAACGCGGTCAGAAGATGAAGAAAATTTTCACAAGATGACGAGAGAATAAAACGGGTGTCGATTGTAGCACAGATGAAACTGAACTGAAAGAATGAGTGGTGACCTGTAAGCTTCGCTCTCGGCTATGCTCTCTATTTATAGTCTGTTATACTCTTAGCGCACTCATCTGATTATGCCAGTTTCCCATTCTATTCAGGATGCCACAATTTTAACCATCTTTTATAAGTTTTTCAAAAAAAATTGATCAGACCCGGAAGTGACGATAAGTGTCGTAGAAAGTATTGTATGCTTGAGGTCAGAGATCATCGTTATTTTTGTCAACTAGTTTGTTGACATGTAGTAAAAATTAGACATTCTTCTATTTCGATATAAAAAAAAACTAAATAGCTTAACACCTGTTTTGACATGTTTTGTCCCAGATTTTACTAGAATCCAATATTTTTTGTGATTAACGTTCTAGTACCTACAAGTCATCTGATGTCTTTTTAACTGATGGTGACATTTTGAACCTTGACTTTACTTAAAAAAGATCTGACACATCTGGTTGGAAATAATCGACTAAAACATGAGGGACATTAAGATGGCAGAAATAGAAGATTTCTTTTAGAAATAGCAGTAGAAATGGAAGAACTTCTATTCAAAACTCTACAGAATATTCGACCGAATATTCAGCCGAATATTCGGCCGAATATTCGTTTGGCCGAATAGTTGAAAAGGTCAATATTCGGTATTCGGCCGTTCGCCGAATACCACTATTCGGTACATCTCTAATTAATACGATTCAAAATAAATAAGAATCAAAGATTCAAACAATGGTTTTTTCCGGTAAGTCATTAAAAAATATAAAATGATGATCCTTGTGTTGAAAATGTACTTTTAAGTCAATATTTTCAAATCACCAGAAAACTAATGCTAATTAAATTAAGAATAAAATCAGAATTAGAAGCTTGAAGCTTTGAATCAATGCACAGAATTAGAAAACTTAAATTATTACACCTGATTTAAAAGCAATAAAATAATATTTAATCAGGATATGAAATGTGAATTTTCGATAAGGAAAAAATCTATATAAATTAAAGAAAAATTATTTAAAACACATAGATAATGAATAAACTTAAGCTGAATAATATGAAAATATTTAATTTTATGTCAAGGGTGCCAGTGGTAAAAGTCAGAGCTGATAAAGAATTTCATATTCAAATTCTTACAGATATCGAATTAAATAGCCAAAAATATCATGTTTTATTGAAGTTCACAATAAAACTTTGTAAATTTAAAATACAACATATTCAATTCATCATCACTGACAAATTACAGGTTTATAGATAGGTGATTTCGTGAGTGATAAAATAAGAAACGTAGTAAAAAAGGAATTCCAAGTTGTGACTCGTAAATATTGAGAGCACAAAGCAAATACTAATTTTAAAACATTGAACATTAAAATTGACCCTTAAAGATGCTATTTCGAATCGTTTTTCGAACTTTTCATAGAATAATTGAAAAATCATGATCGATTCTAAAAAAATTATTTATAATAAAAATAAGTGAAACATTTATAAAACTGATGAACTATCAAGTCTGCATGAAAGTAAAAACTGATTATGAATTTATTTACAGTTCAATTGACGATTCATCAATTTTTTAAAGTTTGTAAAAACAAGTATTTTTGACATTACTGAAAAAGGTTTTAAAAATAGCTTTCATTTCATTCAACAAATTTGTTGATGTCTGTAAAAAAATTAGATTGTTGTTTATATAAATATCTTAGATGTAATAAAGTTAATAACTGAAAAATTCTTAAAAATTATTTTTATATTTATTGCAAAATTAAACAAATAGATAACATCTCTTTTTTTTCGTTCAAGTACAAATTAGTTTTGGTTTTGAAGAATTGATATATAGGGGAGAATGGGGAGATTTTTTTACTTTTTCTTATTTTCATCATAAAAAAAATACATTTTCTTTTACATTTTCTGACAGATTGTAATTTCAAGTTTATATGCTGTAAAAATTAGATCGATACATGAACCCGTAGATGAACTAGAAGAGCTTTCGTGGGACTTTATCCTTTATTAAAGGAGACTTGATCCTTTAAGCAGGGTGCCCTAAGCTTTGGCGAAATCATGCAAAATCTAAAGATATAAGTTTCAACAACTTTTTTGGCTATATTAGTTTCCATTTCACAGTTTATAAGTGTCAGACAAAAAGAATTCTAAAAGTTTGTCTACTACCCTATATTCATTGCTTAGGGAAGAGTGGGGTAACATGGGCCGTGGGTAAACGTGGGCCACTCTAAATATCTCAGCTGTGTATTGAGATAAAAATCTCAATCCAACTGTCATCTTCGTCGCTTTGCGTAAGCATGTTTTTCTATATGTTGTTCACTTAAATTCGCTTCATCTGCATCTTTTATTTAACTAGCCTAGAAAAATGTACTTACATAATTAAATAAACACCCGCAAATAGCATCCGTGGGAGACCTAAAGTAAATGACAAAAATATGCTCATACGCTTATGATCTTAGTTAAGTCATGTTCTTTTACATGGAAAGGAAAATTTTGATGAAACATCAATAAGTCACACAAACGCAACCAATTTGTAAATCATAGCTCGTGGGCCACATTTTGTGGGATATCTTGGGCCACCTATATTCTGGTGTTTTAATACAAATTCTGAACTTAAAAAACCTTTTTCCTATCTGTAAAGTTTTCTTATACCAAATAAAGATTATGAAAAAAAATTGTCCTTTTTTCCAATGCGATAAAGGCGTACATAAATAAGGAATAAGGAATTCTGCGAAAAAATTCGCGAGCCAGGAATTATGAACTAATCGATCAGACACAACTCTCTTTTTAAATTCCTCATCTGAACTTGCTTTAAAATAACTAAATGAATTATGAAATTTCAGTTTTGGATCAACTCATAAACTTGGCAAGTTATCTAGTCAATTTGGATTTAGTGGCCCACGTTTCCCCACAGTTTTTAAAAATCAAAAAAAATACTTTTTTAAAACTGTCAGAACTCGGGAAATAATTGTTTTAAAAAAATAAAAAATAAATGCCTAATAATACCTTAAAATTGTAGAAAACCTTTCCATTTATTTTTTTATTTTTATCTTTTATAATAAGGAAGTTATGAAGCAAAGTAAAAAAGTGGCCCATGATACTCCACTCTCCCCTACTTAAAGGCGCAATTGTCTGATTTTCAGATAAAAGCACTTTTTTGAATCTATTTTATCAGAAAATTACTAGATAAACATAATTCATTGAATAAATATTATTAAACTCGTGCTTAGCAATGATTTACATAAATTCAGAAGAAATATATACCTTTTTGGACTAGAGGAATCAAATGAATCCATAACATACATTTTGGAGAACTTTTTTTTAAAAAAAAATGATAGTTTACTATTGCTTTGAAAACATGGCATTAAGAAGTTCATATTATACTCAAACTATAGACATTTTGCAATACATATTTTTATTATATTTTTTTCGTGTGGGAAACATTTTAAAATGAATAAAAAAAGATCTTAAAGTAACATTTTGTTAGACTTTTCAAACAAAGTGCAATAGCTCGAAAAAAAATTTAATTTTTTTTAAAGATAACAGGTTTGTTGTGTTGTTCTATTTTGGCAAATTTGTCAAGAACATTGGATCTTTTTAAGACATTCCAGTTTCGAGATATAGCTGAGGAATCCAGTATCCCCAGCGATCAAGTATCCTCATTCCCTAACTTTTTTTATATAATTTTTTAAAGTTTTGTCAGAAAAGTGCAGAATGTTTTTAAATAATTTTTTTTTATTAATTAATTTTTATCAATTTTCAAAAGTTTCATTACACCAAAATCAATCGAAATTGGTGCTTAAATTTCTTGCACCTCAGAAAAATGTAAAATTTTGGACTTGTGTAATTTTTAGGAATTCTCTTGAATTTGTAGTTGAGCAATTAGAAGAACAAGAAATATAAATTCAAATTTAAATTGTTTTTTTTTTTAATACTACTTATCAGCATAAACCCAGCTAACATGAAATCGTAATAGAAATGATAATCCAAATCGAATATTAAGACATTTTCAATAACCATCGTAAACAAATTGGTATTGAGTGATTTTCTATCATTCATTTACGACAAGCTTTGCCCAAAAAAAGTTGAAGCGGATAGCAGTTTAGTCAATTCGTAAATATGTCTCCAAATAGTTGAGAATACGCTAATTCGACATTTACGATTTGAGTGATCTGATTTACGATAAATGGGCGATCCTTCCTTCTTTCTTCCTTTGACCGGTTCGTGAACAGAAAATCTTACATATAGAGCTATAGCGCGAATCCTTTCAACTGATGAGTTGGCATCGTGGTAAGATACCGGACCGACAACTCGGAGGCTGGAGTTCAAATCTCGGTCGGGGAATTTTTTTTTTTTTTCGTTTTATTCTATTACTTCAAATCGTATATTTTGCTTTTTGTGGGGAAATCGAATCGTTAAAATCTTGTCATTGTAGATATATCGCCTCCACTTTTATAGCTATATGCTTTTTTGGTAAGTTTAATACAATCTTTTCATCTGGTATATTCGTTTGATTAATTCTGTTGTTCCTGCGATATACCCTCTTAAATGTTGGCTGGGAATTTGGTAATGATATAAAAGGCTTTTTTTTATTATCAAAGTGGTAAGTAATAAAGTATCGGATGAACATGTTAAGATACTAATAAACACCAATTTTAAAGACGTAGGGTTTGTGTGTGTTAGGATTTGAGTTTCAGTACAAAAGGCTTATAAAATTGCCGATCAAAATTTACAATTGAAAATAAGTTTCCATTCTTGAAACGTAGAATAAAATTTCTAAGGTATGTAGGTATGTATGTAGGTATAAATACTGCTGGAGATGAGCCAATTTTCTGATATGTTCATATTTTTAAACACCTTTTGAAATCAAGTAATTTCACGGCCTTGCTCAGACATTATTTCCAAAGGATTTAAACTTGTTTCGTCTGAATTTCTATATGAATTACATTACCTTTCAAGAGATTGAGTCTTATTCTTTGACACCCTTAAGTTTTTCTTGAAGAATATTGAATAATTGCTGATATGGACTTCCCCAATTCGTCATTTTCGTGATCATCCACGGTCTAATCTAATAAGGCAGCTATGAATTGTAAAACAAAACTTTTAATAAAAGGTAAAATTTTGTTGGTACTCAAATTTTTGTTTTTTTTTTCAACTCCCTTTTTGCATTTTTATTATAACCCTAATAATTCTTAAACATTGTCATCAATCAAATTATTTTAATATGGCTCGAATAACCACAAATTATGCCAGCAGTTCGTGGCCTACAGGATAGCGTTCTTGTCTTCTAATTAAACAATCAGCAAATCGAATCCCGGTCGTGAAATAGCCTGGCACACATAGTACGATGAAGATTGGTGGGCTAAGCATTAGTGAAATGCTTGCCGGATATACCTTATAATTGCACGCCTTAATGATGCAGCATTTACATGTGACCGTTGGGTAGTTATGCCCCATCTACAAGAAGGGCGACAAATAGGACTGTGAGAACTACCGAGCGATCACTGTCTTCAATGCCGCCTACAAAGTGTTGTCCCGAATCCTACTCTGCCGCCTAACGTCACAAGCGAACAGATTCGTGGGAAGTCATCAGGCTGGCTTCATGGAGGGACGGTCTACGACGGACCAGATCTTTATGCTACAGCAAATCCTCCAAAAATGCCGTGAGCACCGAGACCCTACGCACCATCTACCACGATCGACTGTGAAGAGCTATGGAAAATCATGGACGAGAACAGCTTCTCCGGGAAGCTGACCAGACTGATTCAAGCAACGATGGATGAAACGCAGTGCTGTGTGCGAATTTCGAGCAAATTGTCGAGTTCATTCGAATCACGCAGGGCGATAGTCTATCGATAGTCTATACTGCATGATGTTCAACGTGGCGCCTGAAGCTGTTATTCGACGAGCGGTGGGCGAAATGCTGGGCACGATTTTCAACAGATCCAGTCAACTTATCAGCTTTGCCGATGACATTTACATAGTCGGCAGGTCATCTGCGACTGTGGAGGGAATCTACCGCAAACTGAAACGCGAAGTACGAAGGATTGGGTTAATGATTATGTTCAAGACGAAATACATGCTGGTCAGAGGATCCGAGACCGACCGAGCCCGCTTGTCCAGTAATAAAAGGTCACAATCGACTGGGACGAGCTGGAGATTGTCAAAGACTTTGTCTCTCTCGGCTCACTGGTGACCGCAGACAATGACACCAGCCTTGAGATCCGACGGCGAATGATTAGCGGAAGTCGTGCGATGGACTTCACAAGCAATTGCAGTCGAGAAGTCTTAGCCCTCGCAGAAAGTGTAACCAGTACAAGACGCTCATTAGACCGGTTGTTCTCTACGAGCACGCGACATGGATATTGCTCGAGGAGAACCTGTGCACACTCGGAGTATTCGAGCGACGAGTGTTAAGAACCATCTTTGGCGGCGAGTAGGAGAAGTTGGCGAAGGCTGAACGAGCGAGGTGGTTAGACCAAGAAGAGCGTGATCTGGTGAAAGTGGGATGCCCGAGAAATTAGTGAACGGTTACCGAGGGAATATTGTTAATCAGGTTATGTCGTCATATAAATAAAATAAATACAAAAAATAATGATTGGGTAGTCTATTTGTTACCAGAAATATGTAAAATGTTTGGCTTGACAGTTGGGTAAACCAAGATTTTTTAGGCTTTTTGTTCTACACGGCTTAAAAAATTGTAAACCTCAAAGTTCCTTCGTTTTTATCGCACATTTGCAGATAATGGACTGATCAAAATTTCTAAGTATTGACATAAACGCTTCGTTTCGTCTTTAAACATATCTGGCAAAGATAGTGTTTCGACACGTCTCACCTTATTGGAATGGACTGTATGCTGGGTGGTATTCACGGGTCGGCACTCAAGTGTGGCTTCCGCTGGACGATTCGAGCGATTCGAGGCGTTCCTTCCCTGTGATATTGCTTCACGGGTGCAACTTAACTAGCACTAGAAACACACACGGCGGTTTGGGGGAAATAGATGTTTATTTCACTGACGACTATGACGGGGACGGCTATAGTGAACACGATGTTGATTGGTTGGAGGTCTAAGCAAACTGAATTTATTGGTCAAACATAACTTCTAGCTGCCAGCACGGCCCGATCAGAACGATCAGCCGTGAGAGAATTTTCCTCTCTGGAACTCATTTGGTAGGGTGGTTCTAGGATTAAGGCATCATTTTTAATTCTGATGTTTCAAACCAGATAGGGTGATTTGCCAATCGTTGTCCCCTTACCCATCGTTGCACAGACTGACTTAAATTGTCAGTATTTCAGTTGTTTTCCAACTGTTCCTCAAAAATAATACTGAATCATGTAATTTGGAATGTTTTCTGGTGAAATGAGAATTTAGAGATATTTTCTGCTGTTAAATGTGTATCTTAGACTGTTTTAATTTTTCTTGTTTTTTTCGCGCGGTTTTTGTGCTAATTGTTAACAAAAACCTTAACATTCCTTCTACGGCAAATAAGGTTTTACGTCAGAACAAAATATTTTTTGCATTAGTTCTCTTTACGAAACGTTTGTTGGACAATTTTAACTCCATGATTTTGAAAAAAAAAAAAATGATCCATACTTAACCAGAAAAACTGCCGGATCGTGCAACAATTGGTCCGCTCAATCTCCTTTTGCCCCATTGTTGTACATAAGTCCTCTGCATAATTTCTTTGGAAATTTCAAATTTAAAAATTCGTTTACCTCCAATAACATTGTTTGATTGTTCTTACAGCCAAAAATAGCAATAAAAATTTTGGAAGCGATTGATTAAGTCCTGAATTATAACAACGTGTATTGAATTAGTAAGGAGGTTTGTACGAAAAAAACCATCAGAGATGTACTGAAACTTCAAAAACATAATTTTGGATTTTTAAAATATTTCTTGGTTCTTTCAATACATTTCATGTGAACAAAAATTAAACCTTACTTGTACCCCAGAAATGAAATTCGTTGCCATAAAAAAATTATAAATGGGTATTTTTTTTTATTTTAGTGTTTTGGCAGTTAATTTGAAAGCTTGTTAACCGTAGGATGAAGATAAGAATCGCATCATACTGCTTTGCATAGCCAATAAGTGTGTTGATTTAAAACTTTCGCAAAAACATGTCATGAAATAATTGAAAGCTCCAGAAAGCAGATCCTGCAATTTTACAATACTTTTCAATGGATTCCAATACTGTGTTTTGAAATGGTTATAACTTTTTTCATGAAATACTTTGCTTCTTCTCATGATGGGAAAAAAGAAGCCTAAGAATAGGCAAAATCAACAATTAAAGACCAACTTCATTTCAAACTTATTTGAATTTCTTGGATATGTAAAAATTTCTTTATCCATACAAAATTGAACACGTTTATTGACTACATGCAACTTAAAAAACTTGGATTGTCTATTGATATGACATATTTTTTTCTGAATAAGTGGATATTTATGTTTAACTAGTAATTTTAGTAATTTCTGTGCTCTAAATAATTATTTTTCACTCAGATTTTTCATATTTTTTGCACGCAATGTTGATTTTCAATAATTAATTCAATAATTCAAAGAAACTTCATATTTCCATAAGTTTTTTTTCTCAAAATTGTCCAAAATTCCCTCAAATCTTAAAATGTTATATGATTTTAATCGCCGTAGTTGTATGATTATAATTTTAATGGCATGTGCGGCGGAATGAAAACTAGAGAGAATTTATTTTATAGAATTTGAAAGAAAGGTGGATAGACAGGCATTAGTGCGCCAATAGGAGAAAGCTTGATAGGTGTTGAAATTTTAGGCTAGAGGGCATGTTGATGAAAAGCTCCCATGGATTGCTCCCGCCTTTGCTCTGCATTAGCTAACTATACATGAGAAACCCAGAAAGAGAATTCCCATGTACCTATAGCGAGCCCAATGGTTTGAGAGCGTGTTTTTACGCACACTTCAAACGAGCAAAACCGTAGCAACCCATGGGCCTACTGAGCTTTCCTTATGCGAGAACAGTTCTATCGACGTTGCCATTTTTTCAGGTTCGCTGCGAATAGTTGCTACTTGTCGATTTTTTCGCATTTCACATTTTATCTATTCCGCGTTCTAACTTTTTTGGCCAAGTGTCAATTTTTGAACCGTATTTTTCTCGTTGTATTTTTTCTTTTTGCCAATGATTGTTTGTTATATGATTACGGCGAATAAAATCATATAACAAACAATCAAATAAATCTGGCGTCGAGTTGTCGTCACTGGAGACATCTAAGTGAAGCTATATTTGGCCCATATCATCCAGAAAAATAAACAGTTATAGCTTTGTTAAACTTAATTTGATCCAAAACAGTTTTTCAGGAGGTAAACTCTTGGGAAACATTTTTATGTGATGTGATAGTTTCCTGAAGATTGATTAAATGCTACAGAGGTTACATTCATTACATTCATTTTCAAGTTTTAAATTGATATTCATTATGTAAAAATCGATCGACTTCCAAGTGAGTCCTAAAGCAATTGTTTTATAAAGTCACATTTTCTGCATAGGGGTAAAGTGGGGCAAAACAGATCACGTTCTTTAATCTTTTCACCAGTAAATAGGCACTTTAAAATTAAGCATTAAATACCCTTTAGCTCATTCTATGGGATTTCAAAAAATAAATTTCGTGTCTGTAGGACATATAGGACATAAGCTCAACAAAGAGCAAATAAGTCAATTAACACTTCACTCAGATGACTTCGGTTAAATTCAGAGGTAGATTTGAGAAAACTTCACGTGTAATAAATGCTATTCTAGACACTCAACCCGGCGGCTTTGTGTGTTTTTGTTAGATTTTGGGTCTGAACTTTCCAATTGTGTATTGGACGGTTTATATGGAAGACCCTCCCCCCCCCCCCTCAAAAGGGGCTGTCTCCAAATAAGATTGCAATTGAACTAGAAGTTTTCATAATAACCTTCCGTAACAAATATAAGCCTCCTCAACCACATGGTGGCTGAGCCTTAAGAGGATTTTTTAAATGTGCAACCATTGGAAAAAATCGTACAACATTATGCACGACATAAAATTTGCCTGAGCAACTATTGGGCACAGACAAGCTGTTTTAAATGATTTTTTAAATTTTTATGTCACTTTTTTCAAAGTGAAATTATGAATCCTATTCGATTCGAGATACTCGTTTCGAGTTTTAACTCGAATCGAATTAGAATCGGTATTACGTTTCTCGTTCGAGTTCTAAATTTGAACGAACATACTAGATTTCGAGTAAACTGGGTAGTAGATCATCTCGAAACGTTCCATTCGAATCGAGCTCGTTCAAGATCGGAAATGCAAAAGTCGGTCGAATCGAACGAAACCCGATTGTTTCGAGTTCTATAATCCCGCCCCAGATCTCGACGTTTCATACATTTCGAACATTTTACATCAAAATTTAAATTTCGATTATTCATACTTCCTTTGTTCCTTTAGTGATGTTAGAGGGTAAAAATACCGAAACTTTGAGCGCTTTAAGACACATCTTAATCAAGTCCGATTGAGCTGAAATTTGGCAAAGGTAAGTTTTAAGGCCAATCTACAAATGTATTTGGTCGGTTTTAAAAAACCGATGATGATATTTTTCTCATACATTCATTGCCACCCTAACATGTATAGTTCGGATCAACCTTAACGGACTGCAGAGGTTAATTTAGTGTCACCTATATTCCGCCCCTTCTTATCCTTAGTAGTTCGTTGTTGTGGAGCAAAGTATGGTGTGCGTTAGTAAGTTTCTCTTTCTCGTAAGTTTCAACACCTAGATATTCAGCTATTACTTTCTTCTAATCTTTTTGTCCATCTATAAATTTTCAATTCTTATATTTTTTTTTCTCGAAGAATAAAATTCACCGATATCCGTGTCCGAAACTATTCCGTTCCCGAAACAGTTAGAAATGAAATGAAATGAAATATACAGCAAGAACCAAAGAATATTTAAAAGTCAAAATTATCTCATTCCGAACTTTCAGTACATCCATGGTGATTTATGAATGAAAAATGTTGTTTTACCATGAAAAATTAAAACTCGTTTTGCTCATTCAGGGCTGAATAAATTGCTACCGAAATGTTTTTCGATTTTTTCGGCAGTTAAAAGACAAAAAAAAATGTGAGGTGTAAAAATTTGTTTTTTCCACATTTCCATGCAAAGCTTGCAGCGTTGTATGTTTTATGTATGCAAGTTGCATGTAAATAATTATGTAAGATATGAGCCGAAAATTAAGAAAAAAAATTTCATTCATAAAAAAGTACGAACGATATCTGATTCTATCAAAAAAAATATAAAACACTCCATCAAATATCGAGTGGGTCCTCCCACAACAATGTTTATATCGAAGGTGCAGCCGGAGTTGTAAATAATTGTTCAGACTTTTCTCATCTAGCAATAGATAGAGTAATGGGAACGAAATCCACTTTCCAGCTGGCAGTTACATCGGTCTAAAAATAATTCTTTGCTCTGTTAATAAAAACAGAGCGAAAGAGAGATATTGGTTGATGCTCTTGAAGATTTAGTAACGATATCGATTTGTTCTCATCTTAAGAGCTTTTTAATCGGAACGATACCTTGTACCGTGGCTAGAGGAACGGATCCAATTGTTACCATACCACCTGTTGATATGTTTAAAAATCTAAAAGGTGGGTGGTCAACATAAATTATGTTTCCACACTCCTGATTTATTAATTCATAATTCTACCGTATAATCGACAAGACGGTACTAAGTGGACCACTTCACAGAACCCGACACAGATTGAAAACGTCCTCGGTTGTACCTGGCCATATGGAATACTTTCCCACTGACCCAATCCTAATCGTAGCTGGTAAATGAAAATAATGAACCATAAAAATCGAACGGATAGTAGAGAGAAATAGTCCATCAACAGTGTAACGTTGCAAAACCAGCAATATATTATCCACAGAATTTAAACGATAACATTCATTCGAATCGGCCTCAATTTGTTATTACATTATCAGGTTCATTAAATATTAGTAATATTATGAAATTTCCAATGCCATTATGAGTTTCAAACTGAATTAAACAGATTTTTTATGGCATATCCCTAGATCTCGATAGAAGCTGAATTGTCTAAGAAAGCTGTCGTTTTCAAGAGGCACACGTGTCCTTCTTCTGGAAAGACCTCGTCAACCCCGAGAGTAGTTTCAAGGTCACGCGGAAAGCGTTACCCACTTCATGTCGGGAGGCTTTCCTTTCGATGCACATCGATCAAAGGATGACCCTACATTGCAGTGGCAAAGGATAGGAGGATAATCCCAATAATTTATGCATCGTTCGCTATATCTGTAACTGTAACCAAACACTGCTGCGAGGTTTTTGCTCTCCTTTCTTTTAAACCTATGTAGCTAGCTTATCTGTTCAAGCAAATGGTGAATAGTGTAACGAGAAGATGTCATATGAATTTCAAAATGCTCGCTGGCTGACTGGGAGCAATTTGCTGACACTGCACTTGAAAACTTCCACTGTCAATGGTTAATGGCCGGAAAAATTGTCTTCGTAAACATACACCAACACATGTTAGCATTTTCCGAATCGGAAAGTTGCACTGGAACTTTGCCAGTCTCATTGAAAAACACATGATGAAGGAATTAAAATTTTCTTTTAAAAAATTAACTAGGTACTAACAATTGTAAAAACAAATTCATTTCGGGAACTTGTCAGAAAGTATTTAACTGAGAACTTAAAAACTTCAAATCCTTTAAAGAGTTCGTGTGGTGTTGGTGGCCAGCTTCACATCAATCTTGACACGCTTGGGCGGAAAATTGTACTATAAATTCTATTCTTTCCCTGAAAGGAAGGATGGTGTTGAACCGTGAAGACGACTACCTTCCCTCTGAAAGGCTGTTGGTATTTTCACTTGCTATTCAGTGAACATACCTACTTATCTCAAAAAGATTCTTCTGGAGCGCATTTAAGTCCTACCTGTTCCGTTCCGAGGTCGTCTGCTGAATCAGAACTGTACGGTATATGGTAAGAATGATGTAGGTTCACCTATCGTTGGTGCAAATCACCAACTTTCTAAGATTATCTTTGGTGTTCTTCACTGGTGAGCATCAGCATAAAGAATGTGCCAGATACTTGAAAATCCGATTACAGAGACTTGCTCTTTCAAGGATAGAGCTAAAATTCATCTTTCAATTTTTTGAAATATTTTTCCATCGTGTTAATTTTCGTCTATTTTCAGCCCTCTCCTACCATAAGAAACTAAAAAGTACAGATTTTGGTAAATGTCAAGCTGGGAAACGTTTATTGGTGAACTTCTTGTAGGCAACCACATCACATATGTTCGAAATTGGACCATAAGTTGCGATCGGGAGACAAATTTTCCTGAAGTTAACACTCCGGTAAAGCTTCAGCAAACTTTTTACATAGCTACATATTTGTCTGTTATCTGTCTATCCCTATGGGTATAATAAATCTATGCGCGGGTGGGAGTACTCACCTTAACAAGCATTGTTTTCCAGCAAAATACAATGATTTAAGACAGGCCATCGCAAAAACAAAACTTCCTCAGGAAGTTCCCGTTAAAGCATTAGGAATTCGATGATGCCGATGACATTTCCGTGTAAAATTAACTTTCTCCATATAGCGTCTAAATTATGAGCCCCCGCCAGACGATACAAGCTGGCAAAAGTTTTGCATCCAACAGAGTATTGTTGGAGCTGCGAACAATCGGATTGTTTCGATAAACTTTTGGTTTGGGAACCAAGCGGTGTTAACATATTTGGTTTTGTAGCGTAACTTCGGAAAGAGACTTTTTCCATACATCTAAGTGGATGTGTATCCAAAAATTATTTATTTTGTTTAGTATTTGATATCAAATGGCATCCTCGATTGGTGTCGTTAATGGATTAAGAAGATAGCTGTGAATGGAATGAACATCTTCCATCATGATATTGTTCGAGCTTTCCCATATAAAGTTTTCAGTAATTCTTCTATTCAAACGACAATAAGATAGTATGTGAAAACGAAAAAAACATGAGAGGGAAGAAAAACATTTATATGATCAGATAAAATATTTAAATAGGAAAACGCATAAAATGAATTTCAAAACAATGATTTCAGCCTCGTTGAACGCAATAATTTTAACAGTCGTGTTTCTTATCTTATCAGTGGTTCTAATTCTGAGGCACATCATTTTGTCAATTAGTTGAAATAGTGCTCTTATACACACATTTTAGGCATACACCCACATAAGAGGTTGCAAAAATTCAATGACAAAAATGACAAAAATGACAAAAATGACAAAAATGACAAAAATGACAAAAATGACAAAAATGACAAAAATGACAAAAATGACAAAAATGACAAAAATGACAAAAATGACAAAAATGACAAAAATGACAAAAATGACAAAAATGACAAAAATGACAAAAATGACAAAAATGACAAAAATGACAAAAATGACAAAAATGACAAAAATGACAAAAATGACAAAAATGACAAAAATGACAAAAATGACAAAAATGACAAAAATCACAAAAAATGACAAAAATGACAAAAATGACAAAATGACAAAAATGACAAAAATGACAAAAATGACAAAAATGACAAAAATGACAAAAATGACAAAAATGACAAAAATGACAAAAATGACAAAAATGACAAAAATGACAAAAATGACAAAAATGACAAAAATGACAAAAATGACAAAAATGACAAAAATGACAAAAATGACAAAAATGACAAAAATGACAAAAATGACAAAAATGACAAAAATGACAAAAATGACAAAAATGACAAAAATGACAAAAATGACAAAAATGACAAAAATGACAAAAATGACAAAAATGACAAAAATGACAAAAATGACAAAAATGACAAAAATGACAAAAATGACAAAAATGACAAAAATGACAAAAATGACAAAAATGACAAAAATGACAAAAATGACAAAAATGACAAAAATGACAAAAATGACAAAAATGACAAAAATGACAAAAATGACAAAAATGACAAAAATGACAAAAATGACAAAAATGACAAAAATGACAAAAATGACAAAAATGACAAAAATGACAAAAATGACAAAAATGACAAAAATGACAAAAATGACAAAAATGACAAAAATGACAAAAATGACAAAAATGACAAAAATGACAAAAATGACAAAAATGACAAAAATGACAAAAATGACAAAAATGACAAAAATGACAAAAATGACAAAAATGACAAAAATGACAAAAATGACAAAAATGACAAAAATGACAAAAATGACAAAAATGACAAAAATGACAAAAATGACAAAAATGACAAAAATGACAAAAATGACAAAAATGACAAAAATGACAAAAATGACAAAAATGACAAAAATGACAAAAATGACAAAAATGACAAAAATGACAAAAATGACAAAAATGACAAAAATGACAAAAATGACAAAAATGACAAAAATGACAAAAATGACAAAAATGACAAAAATGACAAAAATGCGAAAAAAGGACAAAAATGACAAAAATGACAAAAATGACAAAAATGACATCAATGACAAAAATGACAAAAATGACAAAAATGACAAAAATGACAAAAATGACAAAAATGACAAAAATGACAAAAATGACAAAAATGACAAAAATGACAAAAATGACAAAAATGACAAAAATGACAAAAATGACAAAAATGACAAAAATGACAAAAATGACAAAAATGACAAAAATGACAAAAATGACAAAAATGACAAAAATGACAAAAATGACAAAAATGACAAAAATGACAAAAATGACAAAAATGACAAAAATGACAAAAATGACAAAAATGACAAAAATGACAAAAATGACAAAAATGACAAAAATGACAAAAATGACAATAAAGATAAAAATGACAAAAATGATAAAAATGATAAAAATGACAAAAATGACAAAAATGACAAAAATGACAAAAATGACAAAAATGACAAAAATGCTAAAAATGCCAAAAATGACAAAGATGACAAAAATGACAAAAATGACAAAAATGACAAAAATGACATCAATGACAAAAATGACAAAAATGACAAAAATGACAAAAATGACAAAAATGACAAAAATGACAAAAATGACAAAAATGACAAAAATGACAAAAATGACAAAAATGACAAAAATGACAAAAATGACAAAAATGACAAAAATGACAAAAATGACAAAAATGACAAAAATGACAAAAATGACAAAAATGACAAAAATGACAAAAATGACAAAAATGACAAAAATGACAAAAATGACAAAAATGACAAAAATGACAAAAATGACAAAAATGACATCAATGACAAAAATGACAAAAATGACAAAAATGACAAAAATGACAAAAATGACAAAAATGACAAAAATGAAAAAAATGACAAAAATGACAAAAATGACAAAAATGACAAAAATGACAATAAAGATAAAAATGACAAAAATGATAAAAATTATAAAAATGACAAAAATGACAAAAATGACAAAAATGACAAAAATGACAAAAATGACAAAAATGACAAAAATGCCAAAAATGCCAAAAATGACAAAGATGACAAAAATGACAAAAATGACAAAAATGACAAAAATGACATCAATGACAAAAATGACAAAAATGACATCAATGACAAAAATGACAAAAATGACAAAAATGACAAAAATGACAAAAATGACAAAAATGACAAAAATGACAAAAATGACAAAAATGACAAAAATGACAAAAATGACAAAAATGACAAAAATGACAAAAATGACAAAAATGACAAAAATGACAAAAATGACAAAAATGACAAAAATGACAAAAATGACAAAAATGACAAAAATGACAAAAATGACAAAAATGACAAAAATGACAAAAATGACAAAAATGACAAAAATGACAAAAATGACAAAAATGACAAAAATGACAAAAATGACAAAAATGACAAAAATGACAAAAATGACAAAAATGACAAAAATGACAAAAATGACAAAAATGACAAAAATGACAAAAATGACAAAAATGACAAAAATGACAAAAATGACAAAAATGACAAAAATGACAAAAATGACAAAAATGACAAAAATGACAAAAATGACAAAAATGACAAAAATGACAAAAATGACAAAAATGACAAAAATGACAAAAATGACAAAAATGACAAAAATGACAAAAATGACAAAAATGACAAAAATGACAAAAATGACAAAAATGACAAAAATGACAAAAATGACAAAAATGACAAAAATGACAAAAATGACAAAAATGACAAAAATGACAAAAATGACAAAAATGACAAAAATGACAAAAATGACAAAAATGACAAAAATGACAAAAATGACAAAAATGACAAAAATGACAAAAATGACAAAAATGACAAAAATGACAAAAATGACAAAAATGACAAAAATGACAAAAATGACAAAAATGACAAAAATGACAAAAATGACAAAAATGACAAAAATGACAAAAATGACAAAAATGACAAAAATGACAAAAATGACAAAAATGACAAAAATGACAAAAATGACAAAAATGACAAAAATGACAAAAATGACAAAAATGACAAAAATGACAAAAATGACAAAAATGACAAAAATGACAAAAATGACAAAAATGACAAAAATGACAAAAATGACAAAAATGACAAAAATGACAAAAATGACAAAAATGACAAAAATGACAAAAATGACAAAAATGACAAAAATGACAAAAATGACAAAAATGACAAAAATGACAAAAATGACAAAAATGACAAAAATGACAAAAATGACAAAAATGACAAAAATGACAAAAATGACAAAAATGACAAAAATGACAAAAATGACAAAAATGACAAAAATGACAAAAATGACAAAAATGACAAAAATGACAAAAATGACAAAAATGACAAAAATGACAAAAATGACAAAAATGACAAAAATGACAAAAATGACAAAAATGACAAAAATGACAAAAATGACAAAAATGACAAAAATGACAAAAATGACAAAAATGACAAAAATGACAAAAATGACAAAAATGACAAAAATGACAAAAATGACAAAAATGACAAAAATGACAAAAATGACAAAAATGACAAAAATGACAAAAATGACAAAAATGACAAAAATGACAAAAATGACAAAAATGACAAAAATGACAAAAATGACAAAAATGACAAAAATGACAAAAATGACAAAAATGACAAAAATGACAAAAATGACAAAAATGACAAAAATGACAAAAATGACAAAAATGACAAAAATGACAAAAATGACAAAAATGACAAAAATGACAAAAATGACAAAAATGACAAAAATGACAAAAATGACAAAAATGACAAAAATGACAAAAATGACAAAAATGACAAAAATGACAAAAATGACAAAAATGACAAAAATGACAAAAATGACAAAAATGACAAAAATGACAAAAATGACAAAAATGACAAAAATGACAAAAATGACAAAAATGACAAAAATGACAAAAATGACAAAAATGACAAAAATGACAAAAATGACAAAAATGACAAAAATGACAAAAAAATGACAAAAATGACAAAAATGACAAAAATGACAAAAATGACAAAAATGACAAAAATGACAAAAATGACAAAAATGACAAAAATGACAAAAATGACAAAAATGACAAAAATGACAAAAATGACAAAAATGACAAAAATGACAAAAATGACAAAAATGACAAAAATGACAAAAATGACAAAAATGACAAAAATGACAAAAATGACAAAAATGACAAAATGACAAAAATGACAAAAATGACAAAAATGACAAAAATGACAAAAATGACAAAAATGACAAAAATGACAAAAATGACAAAAATGACAAAAATGACAAAAATGACAAAAATGACAAAAATGACAAAAATGACAAAAATGACAAAAATGACAAAAATGACAAAAATGACAAAAATGACAAAAATGACAAAAATGACAAAAATGACAAAAATGACAAAAATGACAAAAATGACAAAAATGACAAAAATGACAAAAATGACAAAAATGACAAAAATGACAAAAATGACAAAAATGACAAAAATGACAAAAATGACAAAAATGACAAAAATGACAAAAATGACAAAAATGACAAAAATGACAAAAATGACAAAAATGACAAAAATGACAAAAATGACAAAATGACAAAAATGACAAAAATGACAAAAATGACAAAAATGACAAAAATGACAAAAATGACAAAAATGACAAAAATGACAAAAATGACAAAAATGACAAAAATGACAAAAATGACAAAAATGACAAAAATGACAAAAATGACAAAAATGACAAAAATGACAAAAATGACAAAAATGACAAAAATGACAAAAATGACAAAAATGACAAAAATGACAAAAATGACAAAAATGACAAAAATGACAAAAATGACAAAAATGACAAAATGACAAAAATGACAAAAATGACAAAAATGACAAAAATGACAAAAATGACAAAAATGACAAAAATGACAAAAATGACAAAAAATGACAAAAATGACAAAAATGACAAAAATGACAAAAATGACAAAAATGACAAAAATGACAAAAATGACAAAAATGACAAAAATGACAAAAATGACAAAAATGACAAAAATGACAAAAATGACAAAAATGACAAAAATGACAAAAATGACAAAAATGACAAAAATGACAAAAATGACAAAAATGACAAAAATGACAAAAATGACAAAAATGACAAAAATGACAAAAATGACAAAAATGACAAAAATGACAAAAATGACAAAAATGACAAAAATGACAAAAATGACAAAAATGACAAAAATGACAAAAATGACAAAAATGACAAAAATGACAAAATGACAAAAATGACAAAAATGACAAAAATGACAAAAAATGACAAAAATGACAAAAATGACAAAAATGACAAAAATGACAAAAATGACAAAAATGACAAAAATGACAAAAATGACAAAAAAAAAATGACAAAAATGACAAAAATGACAAAAATGACAAAAATGACAAAAATGACAAAAATGACAAAAATGACAAAAATGACAAAAATGACAAAAATGACAAAAATGACAAAAATGACAAAAATGACAAAAATGACAAAAATGACAAAAATGACAAAAATGACAAAAATGACAAAAATGACAAAAATGACAAAAATGACAAAAATGACAAAAATGACAAAAATGACAAAAATGACAAAAATGACAAAAATGGCAAAAATGACAAAAATGACAAAAATGACAAAAATGACAAAAATGACAAAAAATGACAAAAATGACAAAAATGACAAAAATGACAAAAATGACAAAATGACAAAATGACAAAAATGACAAAAATGACAAAAATGACAAAAATGACAAAAATGACAAAAATGACAAAAATGACAAAAATGACCAAAAATGACAAAAATGACAAAAATGACAAAAATGACAAAAATGACAAAAAATGACAAAAATGACAAAAATGACAAAAATGACAAAAATGACAAAAATGACAAAAATGACAAAAATGACAAAAATGACAAAAATGACAAAAATGACAAAAATGACAAAAATGACAAAAATGACAAAAATGACAAAAATGCAAAAATGACAAAAATGACAAAATGACAAAAATGACAAAATTGACAAAATTGACAAAATTGACAAAATTGACAAAATTGACAAAATTGACAAAATTGACAAAATTGACAAAATTGACAAAATTGACAAAATTGACAAAATTGACAAAATTGACAAAATTGACAAAATTGACAAAATTGACAAAATTGACAAAATTGACAAAATTGACAAAAATGACAAAAATGACAAAAATGACAAAATGACAAAATTGACAAAATTGACAAAATTGACAAAATTGACAAAATTGACAAAATTGACAAAATTGACAAAATTGACAAAATTGACAAAATTGACAAAATTGACAAAATTGACAAAATTGACAAAATTGACAAAATTGACAAAATTGACAAAATTGACAAAATTGACAAAATTGACAAAATTGACAAAATTGACAAAATTGACAAAATTGACAAAATTGACAAAATTGACAAAATTGACAAAATTGACAAAGTTGACAAAATTGACAAAATTGACAAAATTGACAAAATTGACAAAATTGACAAAATTGACAAAATTGACAAAATTGACAAAATTGACAAAATTGACAAAATTGACAAAATTGACAAAATTGACAAAATTGACAAAATTGACAAAATTGACAAAATTGACAAAATTGACAAAATTGACAAAATTGACAAAATTGACAAAATTGACAAAAATTGACAAAATTGACAAAATTGACAAAATTGACAAAATTGACAAAATTGACAAAATTGACAAAATTGACAAAATTGACAAAATGACAAAATTGACAAAATTGACAAAATTGACAAAATTGACAAAATTGACAAAATTGACCAAATTGACAAAAATTGACAAAATTGACAAAAATGACAAAAACGACAAAAATGACAAAAATGACAAAAATGACAAAAATGACAAAAATGACAAAAATGACAAAAATGACAAAAATGACAAAAATGACAAAAATGACAAAATGACAAAAATGACAAAAATGACAAAAATGACAAAAATGACAAAAATGACAAAAATGACAAAAATGACAAAAATGACAAAATGACAAAATGACAAAAATGACAAAAATGACAAAAATGACAAAAATGACAAAAATGACAAAAATGACAAAAATGACAAAAATGACAAAAATGACAAAAATGACAAAAATGACAAAAATGACAAAAATGACAAAAATGACAAAAATGACAAAAATGACAAAAATGACAAAAATGACAAAAATGACAAAAATGACAAAAATGACAAAAATGACAAAAATGACAAAAATGACAAAAATGACAAAAATGACAAAAATGACAAAAATGACAAAAATGACAAAAATGACAAAAATGACAAAAATGACAAAAATGACAAAAATGACAAAAATGACAAAAATGACAAAAATGACAAAAATGACAAAAATGACAAAAATGACAAAATGACAAAAATGACAAAAATGACAAAAATGACAAAAAATGACAAAAATGACAAAAATGACAAAAATGACAGAATGACAAAAATGACAAAATGACAAAAATGACAAAAATGACAAAAATGACAAAAATGACAAAAATGACAAAAATGACAAAAATGACAAAAAATGACAAAAATGACAAAAATGACAAAAATGACAAAAATGACAAAAATGACAAAATGACAAAATGACAAAAATGACAAAAATGACAAAAATGACAAAAATGACAAAAATGACAAAAATGACAAAAATGACAAAAATGACAAAAATGACAAAAATGACAAAAATGACAAAATGACAAAAATGACAAAAATGACAAAAATGACAAAAATGACAAAATGACAAAAATGACAAAAATGACAAAAATGACAAAAATGACAAAAATGACAAAAATGACAAAAATGACAAAAATGACAAAAATGACAAAATGACAAAAATGACAAAAATGACAAAAATGACAAAAATGACAAAAATGACA
Organism: Uranotaenia lowii; assembly: GCF_029784155.1. Classification (NCBI taxonomy): domain Eukaryota; kingdom Metazoa; phylum Arthropoda; class Insecta; order Diptera; family Culicidae; genus Uranotaenia; species Uranotaenia lowii. The sequence continues at coordinate 52,762,845 of NC_073692.1, read as the reverse complement.
AAAATGACAAAAATGACAAAAATGACAAAAATGACAAAAAATGACAAAAATGACAAAAATGACAAAAATGACAAAAATGACAAAAATGACAAAAATGACAAAAATGACAAAAATGACAAAAATGACAAAAATGACAAAAATGACAAAAATGACAAAAATGACAAAAATGACAAAAATGACAAAAATGACAAAAATGACAAAAATGACAAAAATGACAAAAATGACAAAAATGACAAAAATGACAAAATGACAGAATGACAAAAATGACAAAAATGACAAAAATGACAAAAATGACAAAAATGACAAAAATGACAAAAATGACAAAAATGACAAAAATGACAAAAATGACAAAAATGACAAAAATGACAAAAATGACAAAAATGACAAAAATGACAAAAATGACAAAAATGACAAAAATGACAAAAATGACAAAAATGACAAAAATGACAAAAATGACAAAAATGACAAAAATGACAAAAATGACAAAAAATGACAAAAATGACAAAAATGACAAAAATGACAAAAATGACAAAAATGACAAAAATGACAAAAATGACAAAAATGACAAAAATGACAAAAATGACAAAAATGACAAAAATGACAAAAATGACAAAAATGACAAAAATGACAAAAATGACAAAAATGACAAAAATGACAAAAATGACAAAAATGACAAAAATGACAAAAATGACAAAAATGACAAAAATGACAAAAATGACAAAAATGACAAAAATGACAAAAATGACAAAAATGACAAAAATGACAAAAATGACAAAAATGACAAAAATGACAAAAATGACAAAAATGACAAAAATGACAAAAATGACAAAAATGACAAAATGACAAAAATGACAAAAATGACAAAAATGACAAAAATGACAAAAATGACAAAAATGACAAAAATGACAAAAATGACAAAAATGACAAAAATGACAAAAATGACTTGCAGACAAAATGAAAAAAATGACAAAAATGACAAAAATGACAAAAATGACAAAAATGACAAAAATGACAAAAATGACAAAAATGACAAAAATGACAAAAATGACAAATATGACAACAATCAGAAATAGGACAACAATGACAAAAATTATAAAAATAACAACAATTACAAAAATGACAAAATTGACAAAAATGACAAAAATGACAAAATTGACAAAAATGACAAAAAGGTCAAAAATTACAAAAATTACAAAAATGTTTTAGAGAAACTACACAATATATTAGATGATTAATTTAGTTTAACATTTACACAAAATAAGTTTCCATTTTCAAAAAGTTTCAAAACATTTAAGGTATTCCAGTCTAGAAAGATCCTGCTAGAATTTCCAGACATCAAATGAAGAAAATTCAAGACAAGGGCGTTCGCTGTCGTCTCTTTGTCAGTTGGGCTACCATCCAAGCTTGAATGAGGGGAGATTTCGACGTCGTCGTCGTCGTTGTCGTTAAACCAGCTGACGACGTCCCCGTCAACAACGACGTCTGTGGGGCGTCCATCGTTGCCGCCGCCGTCGCCTCCGTTTAGAGACAAAAAAAAAAGCTAGCAGGAAAACATCGCGGACGCCCAGACTGAACATTTCAGTTCAGTTTACTACGCGACGCTCGACTCGGTCGGACGTGTGTTCTGCTTTTTTCGGGGAACGCGCCGTGAGCGTTTTCTGCGTTTGTTGTTGGTTCCGGTAAGGACGTGAACCTCAGCTTAGCAGCAGTTTCCAGCCAGACAGTCGATGTCTGTTGGACTGTTTTGAGCGTCTTGGCGCGTAGTCTATGGGTTTTCCGTTGGGGTGAAGGAAAAGTTTAACAGCATTTCTCCGTGTTTTGTTTTTCTTTTCCATTTTTTTTTTCGGCTGACTACAGGACCATTCGATTTGGTTACTGTCACGGAGTTCTTCTGGTTATAGTTTTCCTCGCGTTCCCTTCGACGTCGTCGATGGACGTCGTTTTTCCTTGCGCGTTCTTTGTTCGTCTATCGTGAATTACTGGAGGCAACTGCTATTTTTCCCTCTTTCTTCTTTAGTATTGGTGCTGCTTCCCGGTTACAATGAAAAAGGGGGAAATTCTTTTTTCATGTGGAAAACCGGTGAAAGAAAATGGAGTGCCTTGCTCAATGTCGGTCAAGTGAATTTTTTGTTCGGTGATAAGGCAATCAATCCGAGTGGTGAAACCATTATTCAAGTGGAATAAATATTGTTCTAGTTCCCGGCAAGACGTGTAGGAATATTTATCGTTTGCGTGCGAAAACGTCTGTCCCTTGACGAAATTTTGAATGAAATAAAAGAAAACTGCAAAAAATGAGCAAATGAAACAAATGAGTTGCTTTTGGGTCGCCTAGTTGATGATTCAGTTGCCCTAATGATAACCCAGCCAACATCCGGAACACATCATTCCTGGTCTACTTTTGGGCAGGTTTCAGTTTTATTTATTGCCATTGTCACTTCAGACGACAATCGTTCCCATTCCAACCCTCTTTTGGAGCAGCACACGAATACATCTTCGAGAAAAAAAAAAAGGATAAACATTTGCTCCATACACATGCAAAACAGGAGCCAACTTTTGTGATTCCTTGTTTGTTTGTTTGATTTCGCCGTGGATCCATGTCCAATGATCCAGTCGCTTGAATAACAACAACAAAAAAAAAATGTAATGTTGTCTGTCCATTAACCGACAGCTCGATGATGATGAATGCCGAGAAAATCAACAACAGTGAGCTGCCAAGTTGATGATAGTGATAACGTGTGCCTTCGCGCCTGAAGTGGGGCTTCAAAGGAAACTCGTGGTGTTCAAACGAAGACACATAAATATATAGTTCAATACCATTCGGAATAAAGAAAAAAAAACCTCACTCAATCCGTCTCATCCAGGGACGCAGTAAGTTTAAAGAAGAATACAGGAAGGATTTGCGTAATCAGTAATACCGAAGTATAACAGATGATACGGGGTGTGCGATCCATCACACTCTTCCCTCAAATCGTCTCAGTCAGTTGTGTGATGCAGGTCGAAGGATAACGAAGAAGGTTGATTTTAACACTGTAGAAAAGTAGAATAAAATCGCAAAGCGTCGACAGCCGGGGGAAATCGTCAACGAAGACCATTCGCGGCGGGCGCCCGCCGAGGAAATACTTTTATTTATTTATGGTGATATCTTGACACAGTTCTGCACAGTCAGTTTAAGTCAAATCCGGTTGGAATAGCTGAAGCTGAAGCTTGAAAGCATTCGGGGCCGGTCGAGAACAAGATGAAGGATAACAACAAGCGGTTTTATAGCACCAGGTAAGCACTACTGCAAAGCTGCCCAGATATCTACTTGTCAGTTTTCGTTATAGAATTGTAAATCGATCGAAATAGTTGAGCCGGCTTTAATCTGCAATTCTTTGGCAGATTAACGTCCTCGTGTTTGAAAGTGCAAACAACAACGAATAAATTTTTTTTTTTTTTTTTTTAAATATATCTTTATTAGTACCAATTCATCATTACATTTATATTACATTAATACATTAAATTAGGTGTTCGGTTCAATAATGAACTTTCAGAGCCCTATAGTTTATTAATCACTATAATTTATTTATTTGAATTAATTTTGCTGAGTGCAATCATGTATTTTTATGTAGGAGAACATCCTGTAATGTCAAAAAATATTTTAAACTTACTACTAAAAACTAAAACTATCCTAAATTAAAACTAATTATAGAGAGAACGAATCTCTGCGATGGAAGACTGCATCGATTTGCCTCTGAAGTTGGAGATGATTTTGTTGGCCATCTCTTCGATCGATTCAATGCCCGCAATCCGATGAAGATCTTCGGTGCTGTGCCAAGGTGGAAGCCGCAAAATCATTTTCAGAACCTTGTTCTGAATCCTCTGGATGGCTTTCTTCCTCGTCGCGCAGCAGCTAGACCAAATCGGAACTGCATACATTATCGCTGGTCGGAATACCTGTTTGTAGATTAACATCTTGTTTCGCAGACACAACCTGGATTTCCTGTTGATGAGAGAATAAAGAGATTTAGTATATTTATTACACTTAGATTGAATATCTTCAATGTGATTTTTAAAAGTAAGATTCCGATCAAGTGTAAGTCCCAGGTACTTCACGTGATCAGACCATTCTAATGAAACCCCATTAAAAGTTATGGAATGATTTTCATTAGGTTTTAAAAAATTTGCTCTTGGCTTATGGGGAAATAAAATAAGTTGAGTTTTGGAAGCGTTAGGAGAAATTTTCCACATTTTCAAGTAATTCAAAAAGGAATTTAAATTTTGTTGCAATCTACTGCGTACCACCCGTAAATTTCGACCTTTGGCTGAAAGCAAAGTATCGTCAGCAAATAATCTTCTACCTTTTCCTTCTGGGACATCAGGAAGATCAGAAGTAAAAATCTATATATATAAAAATGAATTTCTGTCTGTCTGTCTGTCTGTCTGTCTGTCTGTCTGTTCCCTATAGACTCGAAAACTACTGAACCGATTTGCGTGAAACTAGGCTGGTGGGGGTATTGAAGGCAGGGGAAGGTTCCTATTATGGTTTGAGACCCCTCCCTCTCACATGAAGGGGGGGAGGGCCTCCCAAATAAAAGACAATTTTTTGCATAATTCGAGAACTTATCAAGTAAATGTTATCAAATTTGGCATGGGATGGTGTTTGGTATCGAGCAATATTTCTAGGAATACTAGGTACTCCCCCCCTCCTCTCAGTGGGGTGATAGGAAGGGGGGAGGGGGGCTACCTTACAATTTTTCATATATCTCGAAAACAAATCAAGGTATTGGAACCAAATTTGACATAAGAAGGTATTTGGATACGAAAATTATTTCAATGATTATTTGAGGCCCCTCC